>NC_037670.1:61472769-61772769 GCF_003255815.1 Theropithecus gelada | reverse complement strand
CTACTTACTTAACTGCTCAAGCCATCCACATGTAATTGCAAAGTTAATCCAGTTGGTATTTCTCCTCTTCCAGCTCTATGAGTCCTTAAGCCACACAGAGCACTTATGATAAGACAACGCTTTGCCAATACTCCTCATTCTAACAAGGACTCTCTCCAACCTGCCTACCTCCTCCAAACCAGCAGGAAGCTCTGACTTTCCCAGGTGCAACTACCATAAGGGCTGGGGCTGGGGGATCCTCTTTCCCCCACTCCTCCAGGATGGGGCCCACTATGAATAAGTGGAAGTGGCTGGCTATAGCATGGACAAGGAGAACAGAGACATCATAAAAAGCAAAGGATGTCAGCACCCTGATGTGTTGCAAATGCAAAGTCCTGTTTACCACTGGCCTTTAAAATTTCAGCATAAACGTCACTTCCTCCCCTTAGATGTCTGGAAGGCATGGGCTTTGTAGGTCACAGCTCTACATGACGTGGATGTGTGTCACAGCAAACTAAGGACATGTTTTTCAGAAAGGCCAGAAACTGTCAACCCCTTCCCAAGACCCTGGCGGGGAGAAGAGGAGCCACATTCTCACTGGAGTCACCTACCCATCTGTACACTTTAACACCTACGTTCCCCCGGCCCTCACAGGAGTCATAAATGCAATCATGATGGCTAAGAAATCTGTTCCCCCTGCCTCCAGGCTGCCCTTTTAAGGACCATGTGATTATGGTTGGGGCAAGGGGACAAGAGCAAAGGGACTTGTATGGCTGGCAGGTGGAATACGAAAGGACAGGGTGCATCTCCCCCTCCTCAGGCCAGGCTGGAACAGATGGAGACTGCACACTAGCCACAGTCGAGCACCAAATAAAAATCAGCAGGTCTCTGGGAACACTACCCCAACATCAGCCCAGGACCCCCACGGTGGACATTTAGATAAGAGAGAGAATTATCTCCTCTTTAAGCCACTACCACTTTATGTTCCTCAAAATAAGACCTCTTAACACCTCCCAAATCTGCACTGAACTAGGCTGCATGACTGGCAAGCACAGTCCAAGCACATCAGTTCCAAATATGTTAGTGCCAGTAGATCGGTCTGTTCTCATACAGGCTGGCAAAAACAAGATTTCAGCAGCAATTTAAGAAACAGTTTTTTTGAACGAGGACTCTAGAATATTCTGGGAACACTGAATCATACGATTTCAGAGCTCACATGAGTCTACGATCATGTTATCTAACTCCTTCCACGAGCAAGAGGCAAGCAGGGGTTGTTCTGTGCATCACAGGCCACAAACCGATGACACAAAAGCTTACAAAGTGATAGTCCTGGCTCCAAGCAGCTTCTCAGAATTCAGTGGGTCAGAGGGGCAAGTAAAGGGACAATCATAATCCCATAGGAGGTTTTCGGACAGGGGAGGGCGTGGGGTGTGAGAGGGCTACTCTCAGAAGGCCCCCTGGGGGAGCCCCAGCTGCAGCTTAAACAATAAGCAGGTGGCATTCTGAGAAAGGGGCAAGAAGGCTCTCCAGGCCAAGGCAGAGAGAAAGCCTGAGACCCCGGGCGAGGCCTGGGAAGCTGTGGTGGCAAACAAAGAGTGGCAAATCCAAAGGCTGGAGCCTTACTGTCCACTGGCACTAGCCACACACAGCTATTTAAGTTTAAATGAATTAAAATTTTAAAAGGTGAAAGACTCAGCTCCTAGTTGCAGTAGTCACCAGTCAGGTGTTCAGAAGCACCTGCGGCAGCACTGGTGGAGAACACTGGCGCCTGGCAGAAACATCATCAGACAGCCCTGAGCTGAGCAAGTGAGGAGAGGCCCCATCAGGATGGGTCTGCAGGCTGTGTGGAGAAGGAGCAATTTCACCTTGGACAACTGGCACCAGGGTCCAAAGCTCTTGTTCCTGAGATAATTCTCTTTCCACTAATCCTCCCGCTGTCTGCCTTTGATAGAAGAAAGTCAATAGGATTAACAAATAAGCAGAGGGCATTCTGAATCAGGGAAGGATGCCCTGTCTGGCCCTTGCCAGCCTCTGTCTGGAGGGAGGTGGGAGCATCCCTAAGGCAATGGCTCCCCAGGGGGATTCAGGTTCTTGGGCAGTGAATGCTAGAGGGGCACCTGGGAGACAAGAGATGGGATCGACCAGCCAGGACTCCTGACTTACCTGGTTTATCTTTAGAGGGTTGTTTTTGTTTTGTTTTGTTTTGTTGAGACAGAGTCTCTTTCTGTTATCAGGTGGAGTGCAGTGGCACAATCTCGGCTCACCACAACCTCTGCCTCCCGGGTTCAAGCGATTCTCCTGCATCAGCCTCCTGAGTAGCTGGGATTACAGGCGCCTGCCACCACGTCCGGCTAATTTTTGTATTTTTAGTAGAGACGTGGTTTCATCATGTTGGCCAGGATGGTCTCGATCTCTTGACCTCATGATCTGCCCACCTCAGCCTCCCAAAGTGTTGGGATTACAGGCGTGAGCCACCGAGCCTGGTCGGTTGTATTTTTTTCTTTTCTTTTCTTTTTTTTTTTTTTTTTTTAAGGGATATGGACTTTATTGGCTTCTCTAAATCAATTGGTGTCTTTTTTATAGGCATCACTTGGTGTGGTGCAGATGGGAACTGGATCTACAAACGTATTTGTACAAAAGTATTTGTGGTCTGGGAATCTGTCTAATCAAATGTATCCAAGAAAAATATACTCTGGCAGTTGCTTAAAAAGCTTTTTCCTTAATAGAAATGTTTTTAGCTGGGGGATTACTCTAATTGGACTTGGCCTGTAGAAGACAAGGCCCTGGCAGGGAGCAGCTCACCACCTGATGAGGAGGGCAGAGGGAGTGTGCTAACACCCCAAGAGGCCACAGAGTTTCTCCCAGCTGGGGAAAGTCATCCTTCTCTGGAAGGGCTGGCTCAGAAGCACAGGGATGGCCCTGAGACAGGCAGCAGGAAATACACACACTGTTGGAGACCCATTGTCTATTGTCACACCGGAGGAGACAGCAAACTCTAGTCTAGAATAAATAGCACTAGGACTTGAAAGTATTGACCATCTTTAGCTTTGCAAGAGGCAACTAAAATCATATAAAGTATACATGAGGAAAAAAAGTTTAATTCTATTCCAGGAAAGACAGATGAAAAATACGGAATTATGGAACCATGAAAGAAAACTGACATAGGCTACCCATCAATTCAGGGGCAGAAAGCCAGGGAGTGGCTCTGAAAAATACAGAAACACTCAGGTGACAAGGTGGAAGTGAGAAAGCAAAGTATAAAATGGGGGAGGTGGAAACTAAAATTTACAACTCAAATAAATGAAAATCATAAAAGTATAAAAAGGCATATTATCAATACATCTCTATGTAGTAATATAAACTAGTATCAAGTACAGTATTTTAAATAGAGAAAAAGTACAAAGATGAAGATACGTAAAAGCTTTCAGTGGGTCACGAAATATCAACTTTTTTCCAACAGTATATTTGATATGCTATATATCAAATATAGTATAAGGTAACTGAAAAAAATCACATAACTAAAATTAACCAACACATAAAATCTTCATAATTAAATGTGGATGGGGAGAGAATGAAGGGATGTAAGAAGACACCATATAATAAACACAGGACCTCAGCCAGCTGCAGTGGCTCACACCTGTAATGCCAGCACTTTGGGAGGCCGAGGCGGTCAGATCACGAGGTCGGGAGTTCAAGACCAGCCTGGCCAACTTGGTGAAACCCCATCTCTACTAAAAAAAAAAAAAAAAAATGCAAAAATTAGCTGGGTGTGGTGGCGCGCACCTGTAATCCCAGCTACTCGGGAGGCTGAGGCAGGAGAATCACTTGAACCCAGGAGGCGGAGGTTGCAGTGAGCTGAGGATGCACCATTGCACTCCAGCCTGGGTGACATGGTGAGATTATGTCCCCCCACCAAAAAGGAAATAAATACAGGAACTCTCTGTTAGTGTATTTACAAAGTTCAAGTCTAAATCAGAACCAAGTGTTATTAGCATATTTAAGATTTGCATGTCCTTGATCTAAATATTACTACTACTTTGGTATCAAATATTTATGCTCACTTTTCAAAACTCTGGATCAATTACAAAACTAAATTCAATCATAAATTTGTAACAAAGCACAAAAGGCCTAGAAACCTAAACTACTTATTATGGTGTATAGATGCATCCTATAATCATTGTTTTCTTAATAATTACAGGAGCACTTGCGTGCACACAGATTATGACTTCATTCCCTGGATCTCAAATTAAGGAGTCCACAGAATCCACGCCTGCATATATGTGGGGGCTACCGCTCTGCCTGGGTCAAGGTTCCACCCAATAATAATCCACTCCACCTGTGCACTGGAGGTCACAAGAAAACACAGGAGGGACTGCAGGCAAAAAGTTCCTGGGGGCAGGAGAGACACAACACTTAACAAATACCTTTGTAACAAATTTTATTCATACTTCAGTTCTATATTCATACTTCAGTTCTATCCCCTTTATACAACCACTGAGAAATAATAAAAATGCTGAGACTAGGTGATATTGCAACACAGAAATGTCCAACTCTTCTAATTTATTTGTAAATATTTTAATTACAAAACATTAAAATTCCTAGGCCTACTGTCTACATTACATCAAGCAATCTTTAACTTTTACTTTCTTAAATGAATTGCCAAAATAAAGAGTAGCTCAGAAGTAACGTCTTATAAAAATATTGCTCAAATCTAACGGGAAAAGTTTTATGTAACAGTTCATTATACATGCTCTCATTTGAAAGAATGTAAACACATTCTCTAACATGTTAGCCAAAAGCCAAAGGCCTAGAAACCTAAGCCTCCGATTATGGTGTAGAGTTAATATTTCCATAATATTTGCATGCTTATGAGGGTTTAATACAAAATGTCACTGTGGCTGCCCCAGGTCACTATCAATTGTCACAGACCTTCTACACTTAATACTGCGACGGGACTAGAGTAGCTCAAGTTACCCACTTCGATTAATGTTTTCAAATTTCTTCTGGTTCTAATAATTTGATTAAATAAATACAAATTTATGCAAAGAAATAACAGCTATGTTTACACGAAGTCCACATTTTGATGAAACGGATTAGCAAAACTTTCACTGATTTTTACATGAGCAAACTGCTTGAATACAGCCATTGATCAAATGCACCAGCTGTTTTGACATTTCATGTCATTGGAGATTATTGTATTCTACAGAAACATGTCCTTCCTCCATAGGAAAAAAAAAAGTAAGCACGGTCCTGCCAAACAGCAAGCCTTCTTCTGTCCTTTATTAATAGAGGGTCCAATGGGAAATTTAGCCCCGTGTTCTGTAACAGCCGACTACTGGGATGGCTCCCGTAAATATTCAGACAAACAGATAAAGTAAACAGATAAAGTATGGAGTTAAATATAGTTCAAAACCTCACCAAAAGGCAATTTGCCTTTATTTGTGTTCTGAGTATTCTGTCAATTCTTATACTTCAACTGAGCTCTAAAACTCCCTAAAAGTCACATCAAGTCTGACTTGTTAGTTTTTGCACACAGCCTCTTTCCTAAAAGAACACTTTCCCCAGGAGTCAAGGAAGTCATATATCACTGTTTTAATGCAATTCCTAGTAAAAAACCATACAATTTCAGTCCAAGTAAAAATGCGTATTTGTGTTTTTCACAAAGATAACTAGTAACTACCTATTAATAATTTAGCCAGACATAGAGTCAGTGAATTTACATTCACCAACCTATCTCCCTTCAGTAATCCTCTAGAAGAGCGTTCGTAGGCCATATTTTACAGGGTGAAATCTCCTTAATTCATTGCACCCAGTCTAGCTTGTTTTTGTACAACACAAGGAGGAGTGGTAGTTTCAGCAACAGCAACAGCTTCACCTCATCAGTTTCTTATCATGTGGGAAGACAGTGGCTTACTGAAAGTTTGATTTTATAATACACGGTTGCAGAATCAGATGGAAAACAAATTTCCCTCAAGAACACTGCAAACACTGCCTTAATGTCAGGGAACAGAGGAGTAATCTCAGTGAAGAGCCAATAGAATTTGCCTGCCACCAATAATGTACTAAGGCCAGAAATTTCACAGCAATATCCAACCTTTATAATTAGCAAGCATACACCTAAATTATGTAAAATATTGAAAGACCTAACACCATATATCTCCTCAGATTTGAACACAAAATTGCTTATTAAACATGTAATTCTTGTCTGAAAAACTATTAAGGATATTAATATTTTACTGATGCTTCTTAATGTTAATGCAGAAAGGATTAACAAATGACAAAGTAACTGAGAACAATAGAAGTTAAAAATAATATGTCTACATTTCTTGGACAAAGATGTTCGGACAAGTAAATTAGACACTGGATACGAGTGAGGGAAAGAACTGAATGCATCAGGAATAATAATTTCATGTTTTCCATAGCAAAAATCCTTAGTTTTCCTTTGCCATTCAAATATGAAGGCCAATCAGAGCTTTGGCAAGCACTGAGGCCAGCCCTCGCCTCCCTCTTGCTACACAGTACCAGGCTGAAAAGACTGCCGCGCTCTTAGGGTACATCCTTTCACTTCTATCATTAGACTCCCTTCAAGGATCTTACGGATACTCTTTAGATACAGTTTTGCCAGCCTTTTAAATGTTCCCTCTGTCTTCATATTTATTTATAAGGTGATAGTGACAAAATAATTCAGTGTCCTTAAATAGGCTCATTTAATAGGCTATGAAAGCCACAGATTTAAAGATACCTCTGTTTCACATTTCCCTATGTTATTTTGGGATGCCCATTACCATGAAAAAGGATTTCCCACATTTATTTTCTTTCTGGGGAATTTGTTCAAAGAGAATTATATAACCACCAATAAGTGTACTGCAAAAAAAAAAAAAAAAAGAGAGAGAGAGAAAGAAAACTTCTTTTAAACATTTCTCAGCTTCAGGATTATTTGATTTGCTAATCTGGCTCACTTTTTCCTGGCATTAAAGGAAAACTTTAAAATTTAAAAAACAGCCCAATTGAAAGTCTTTTACACACTTGGGCAACACGCCTGCCTATGGGCACATGGGCAGGGTGAGTCAGTGGGACACAACTGTAACAGAAAAAAAGATTTGTTGTCCCCAAAGCTGCCTCCTTCAAGTCCAGTTGCCATAGCAGAAAGTGGGCCCATTCGGTAAGCAGGTGCAGGACTCACCCCAACCCTCATTCCATTTGCAAGACTCATACACATTTGCTCCAGGCAAGCGAGCGAGGTCGAAGGTCCCCAGCACGCCGCGCTGAAATCTACAAAGTACGCCGGGACTGAGCGCGACCCCGCGGCCCAGCCTGCGCGGCTGGCCGGGATGGGCACGGCCCACCTGGCTCGGGATCTGGATAATGAGCAGGGCTGCTAGTCCGGCATGAGGGAAATTACTCTTTATGCGAGTCAAATCCTGAATGTGACGTGTAATCCTTGCACGCAAGGTGTGGGGATGGCAAACAGAAACCCGGAGAGGTTTAGGCAGAAGCCAAATCGCGAAGACAGGGATGGGCCCCCAGACTCGCGGGTGCGCTACGGCTGTCTGCGCCTCAGGCCTGGCCCCACCAGGGCGCCCCTTCCACTGCCAGGGGAGACCCTGGAATAAAGGCAGGGAGGGAGAGCTGCTGCCATGAAACCCTCCGGGGAATCCGAACACCTCTGGAGAACGCGGGGCCCGGGAGGCTGCGAAGCCGGGGAGCCCTCCCCTCCACGCTACCCGGAGAGCCGACCCTGGGGCTCCCGCCGCGGCCGGGAGAGGGAAGACTTGGTCGGAACACTGGCAGGGGGCAAGCCCGCAGGGACGAGGCCGGAGTCAAAGGCCGGGCGTCTCTTCGCTCCCCGCTCCACCCCTATGGCAAACACTTCGGGGGCCTGAGGAAAGCTCTGAGCTGGGCGGGGGCTGTGCTGGCGGGGACCCCATGAGGACGCTTGCATACAAACCACCCCGCGCGAAAAGTGCGCTCCGGCCCCGGCCGGACACGGTTACCTGGGCAACGACCCGGGCGCCCAAAGTATACAGCACGCACCACCACCCAACACCAGCACCGAACACCAGCACCGCACCACCTGCTTCACTACTACCACCAGCACCCGCTGGGACAGAGAGGGGGGCCCTGCCCCGGAGCGCGCGGTGCGGCCGCGGGCGTCCGAGCCCAGGGAAGACCCCGCTCCACCCCGCTGGACCGCGGGGCAGCTTACCCGGTCGGGGGCTTGGCCGCCGAGGCGCGCGGCGCGTCCATGGTGCCGGGGCCGGGACGCGGGCGGTGCTCGGGCCCCGCCGAGTCAGGCGCTGGCTGCGGCCGCCACCGCTGCCGCCCTCATTCACTTTTTCCGCGCTGACCCATCGTCCTCCCACGCGGGCCGGCGGAGGACAGCGGCGGAGCGGGGCGGACGGAAGAGGCTGGAACCGTCTCTGGCGGGCGGGGGCGCCGGGAGCGCGGGGAGGGGCTGGCGGCGGCGCGGGGCGGGGGCGGCGGGAGCAAGGTGCGCCGCGCCCCCGCCCCGGCTGGCTCCGCCGCGCCCACCGGAGCACCGCCCCCGCCCCGCCCCGCCTACTCCGAGCCCCGACCCGGCCGGCGGCGAGCGTCCGGGGAAGGAATCCCCCGGCACCTGGGCCCAGCACCGACACTCGTGGCTGCGGCAGAGGGCTTCTTCCCGGCGGGGAGCGCGCCCCTCTCTGGGCGGAGTGCAGGAATCCCGGGGCCGGCGCCTCTCTGGCGGAGCTGGGGGAGGGGAACCACCTGGAGCCTGGAGGGCGTGCGAGGGCGAGGTGAGCTGACCTGCGCGGGAGGACTGACGTTGGAGGGTGAGAAGTGAGTGTCCGGCGCCGCTCTCGGACCTTTATCCGTGCAGCAGATGTCTAGTGCGTGGGGTCGCAAAGTGGGAGTCCCGACCAGGAGCGTCAGCAACACCTGGGAATTCGTTAGAAATGCAGATCTGGGGGGTCCACCAGGTCCCACGGAATCAGAAACTGCGGGCTGGAGCGCGGCCTCGCCTTGCTAACAACTCACTCGCTCTAGGTGAATGCACGCTTAAGTTTGCCAACCTGATTCACTGGGCGCTACTGTAGCACAACCTGCCACTCCAGTGCGGGCCGGCGGGCAGATTTGCAGGTCCTGCCCGCCACGTCCGGGCCCAGAGCAAGTCAGCCAGAGGTCCCTGATCTGCCGAGCTTCACCTCCACTCTCTAAGATCTTGGTTGGTGTGATGGGCTGACCTATAAAAGTGGCAGTTTCATATGGTTTCAATGACTCGAATAAAAGACCAACAAGAGACCAGATCGAGCGAGCCTGCACGGCTATCAGCGTTGGGGTTGATGCTCCCTTTGCGAAGTTGTCATTGGATGAGGTATCCAGAGGCCTGCGGCGCCTCCCTTCCTCCTTCTGATCCCCTGCTTTCTCATTAACTGAAGGAGGAGGCAGACCAGCCTAGATGCAAAATGTGAGTCCTTGCCCATGGATGGCAGATCTTGGGTGCTCCCTAGCTCCCACCTAGAAGGATTCCTAAGTCCCCAGGTGGCCCCGGGACTCACTGCCCTGCAGTCCAGCCTCCCGTGAGTGGAGCACTTTCCCGGCTCAGGGCCTCTGGCTGCGATGCTGCTCCACAGTTCTCTTTCTGCAAGTCCTTCTCATTCCATGGTCTCGCCAAGGAGCCTTTCCTGGCCTCTCTGTCAAAAAGCGCCCTGCATGGCACAGTGGCTTACACCTGTAACCCCAGCACTCAGGGAGGCCAAGGCCGGAGGAGCGCTTGAGCCCAGGAGTTGGAGACCAGCTTGTGCAACATAGGATAACTCTCTACAAAATAAAAAAATTAGCGGGGCGTAGTGGCACACACCTGTAGTCCCAGCTATGGGAGGGTGGTGAGGGGGGGCAAGCTGGACAATGGAGTGAGGTCATGTCTCATAATGCAAAATAAAAGCAGCTCTCACCCAAGCTCCTGACTGCTGCCTTGTCCTGACTAATTTTCTTCTGAGCATTTGTCACTCTGTGTGTGTGTGTGTGTGTGTGTATTATCTATATTTAAATGTAAGTTTATAACGATGTTTGCATGTAATGTGTGTTATATTTATAAACATGTTGTTTATATGAATGCATAAAATTTGTATTTATGCAAACATAAATAAACATGGTAGATACACTATATGTAAATGGAATAGAAAAACATAAATACATATCCTATTCCACATATATTTTGCTCATGTATTTGGCATTGGTCTCCTTCCCAGAATGTGATCTTAGGAAGTGCTGGTCCCTTGACTGATTTATCACCCCCAGCATCTAGGGCAGTGCCTAGCAGGGTGGAGTCAGTGCTCAGTAAACAAAGGGTGCACTGAATGAACGAATCTCTTCTTGCACCTTGGGTGTGGGTATTAGAGAGTCTCTCCCAAAATCTGGGGAGCCCCTCCTTGCTCTGGACACCACCATGGGAAGGGCTGCCCACGAGGGGCCAGAGCTGAAAACTAGACTAGGCACTGTGAGCCAGACCCCATTGAAGTCCCCAAGGAGAAGTCTACCTCACAGGTGACACATACCCCAAGCACCTGGCAGAGGCAGCAGGAGGAAGTATGGTGGGGCATGGGGCAAAAGAAGCCCAGAGTGACCCAGTGTCTCAGATGCTGAGCACAGATGGCAACAGGAAGCCCGAAGCAGGTAGATGGTGAAGAATAAGAGAGCTCCTCAACATCCAGGAAAACAATGAGAAGGAGGTGACGTGCCACCTCCAGGCCAAGATGCAATTGCTCTTCTAGGAAGAAGGCCCAGGTGACTCTAGGCCTGGACAACCTCAGATCCTTGGAAGGCCCCCAAACATCTATTCAGAAACCCAACAGAGAACAATTTCTAGAAATGAGGTGGAGGGTTAAGCCTGGTTAGAGCTGTCACAATGAGACAGAGTAAGGGTCAGACTTGCTGCCAGAGGGAGGAGCTGCACGCTGTGACCCAGGGCCTGGACACTACATAGGCCAGGACTGCCAATCACTTGTGTTAACTGCGGGGAGGGCCACAGAGCCTGGGGGACAGGTGGCGCCTGGGACTCAGATTCTGTGCATATTGCCACCCACACTTCCCTGACTGATGAGGGCCCTTAGAGATGCAACTGTGGGGAGTTGTTTTCCAAAATTGTATAGTTCAACAGATATTTTTGAGCATCTACTGTACACCAGCCTTTGTCTGTGGTGTGGGCGTGGCCACCTCATAGGGAGGGCTAGGCAAGGAAGTCAGAAGTAACAGGCAGGGCTGAGCTCTTCCAGATAGACAGTGAGAAAGAGGAATACGTGATGGGCTGAAAGCAAAGGGCTGAGCAGGGCCTTGTAGAGGGTGGGTCACCAAGATCAGCCTACCACATGTCTCTGAGCAGAATGCGCTCCTTCCTGTGCTTACTAACCTTCAGCGAGCAAATGGCACAATCACATACTAGGGAAACTCAAAGGGAAAGGTGTTCTTTATGGACTCTTTCCTGCACGTGCTTTTAAATGTCCTTATTAAAACTGTCACTTTTTTTTTTTTGAGAGGGAGTCGTTCTGTCACCCAGGCTGGAGTGCGACGGCGCAATCTTGGCTCACTGCAACCTCCACCTCTCGTGTTCAAGCGATTCTCGTGCCTCAGCCTCTCAAGTAGCCAGGATTACAGGTGCCTGCCACCACACCCGGCTAATTTTTTATATTTTTATTAGAGATGGGGTTTCACCCTGTTGGCCAGGCTGGTCTCAAACTCCTGACCTCAAGTGATCCACCCACGTCAGCCTCCCAAAGTGCTGGGATTACAGGCATGAGCAACCACACCTGGCCACTTTTTCAGATGTCAACCATCACTAAATCATCTATATTTTATAGTGTGGCAAACATCCAGGGATATGCTGATAAATGCTTAAAAATGGCATTTTTTATTTTCTAAAAAAGAGCCCCTATTTGTAGCTTTTGCCAGTTTTCATAGTGTAAACGCACCTTGGCAGATTTCAAGCTAGGATGTTGTAAAGTCACTGAACAGGGAGTTACAGAAGATGCAGCAAGACTGCAGCTCTCCACGATTTGCCTTCCCACATGCATGAAAGCAGAACCTTTGTCCCTTCATCCACAGAGCACGGCTGAGTGCTGCTCTTTGTCCCAGGGCACCATGCTTGTGTCCTGGTATGGGCTGTATTGGGTGCCCCAGGCTACAGCTCTGGACTACAGTGGCATCAGCTCTTGCCCCAAGCAGTAGGAGCTGCCCTGAGACCAGAGTGTGAGGCTACTTGAAGGACATTCTCTCCTTGGTCTAACCCCATCCCCCTTCTTTGCTCCTACCTCTCCTCCCAGGCACACCTGGGATCTCAACAGCCCCCATCGGTGTACACTCAACTCTCCATGATGCGAGGTGGGTGCCTGCAGTCACACCAGCTGCTGTTTCTGGAGGGAAAATGAAATCAAAGACACAGGTGGAGGCAGTCCAGTTTAAAGCAGGGCTTCGTAAACATGGAGACTTCTTGGGATGTTATTAAGATTTAGTTCCTGATGCAACGAGTCCAGCTGGGTCCTGTGAGTCTACCTTTCTAACAGGCTCCCAGGGAAGTGGAGACTGCTGGCCCAGGGAGCACACTTTGAGTAGCGAGGGTTTAGGGTCAAACACCCTGAGCATCTTCGGGTCTGATCCTCCACTCACTGATGGTATTGCCGAGAGCAAGTTACTTCTCTCTAGGCTTTAGTGTCGTCCTCTCTAAAAATGGGAATATTCAGGGGTGGATCCAGATTTCAAAGGGCCTGAATCTTACAAGATCGTAAGGACCTTTTAAATAAATAAAGCGTACCATATGATTAATGCAAATTTAGATACCAAAAGGATCTTTATTTTGAATGTGTTATGGACTGAATTGTTTCCCCTCAAAATTCATAGGTTGAATGTAACTGTAATTAGAGTAGAAACTGTAACTGTAACCAGTGTAAGGGTAATTAGAGATAGAAACTTTAGAAAAGTGAGTAAGGTTAAGTGAGGTCATAAGGGTGGGGCCCTGATCCTATAGGGCTGGTGTCCTTATTGGGAGAGGAAAAGACAATAGAGTTCTCTCTCTTTCTTCACTAACCCTGGTGGCACCTTGATCATGGACTTCCAGCCTCTAGAACTGTTAGAAAATGAGTGTTTGTTGTTTAAGCCACCCAGTCTGATATTTTGTTATGGCAGCCCATGCAGTCTAACACAGATTTAGAAACTAAACCATTACGGATGCAACCTTTTTTTGTCTCCTTTTTTGTTGTTGTTGTTGTTTTTTTTTTGAGATGATGTCTCACTCTTTCGCCCAGGCTGGAGTGAAGTGGCATGATCTTGGCTCACTGCAACCTCCACTCCCCAGGTTCAGGCGATTCTCCTGCCTCAGCCTCCTGAGTGGCTGGGACTACAGGCATCCACCACCATGACTGGCTAATTTTTTTTTTTTGTATTTTTGGTAGAGACAGGGTTTTGCCATGTTGGCCAGGCTGGTCTTGAATTCCTGACCTCATGATCCACCCGCCTCGGCCTCCCAAAGTGCTAGGATTACAGGCGTGAACCACTGAGCCCAGCCGGTTGCAACTTTTCAAAGCTGACTTTACTACAACAAGTGAGCAACTGATGGCATAACAGTAGTTCTGCCTTCCAGGGGTAAGAATAGTGCCTACTCACCAGGCCCAGGGGGAGGATTACATGGGATAAAGTGTGCAAATTTCTTGCGGTGGTACCTGGCGCTGGTAAGCAATTGATCCACGTAACTGTTACTATTCAGACTTGTTCACTTGCTTTTGGTGCATAGTTCCCTGCACAACCATGCAACTAGAGTCCTGGCTGCTTGAAAAGAACTTAAAGCAGAAACAAGAGCCAAACACCGGTCATTGCGCTCTAGCAGGTGTACATGTCACCTGAGCTGGGCCAAGGTGGTGGCTGGGGATAGTGTTTTTGGGAGTGGAAGAGTCATGCATCCAAAGTCGTCTTCTCCAGCCAGTGTGCTGCAGTACTCAAGGCACCCTCAGCTCTAGAAACCCTTCCCTCTGTTTACTAAAACCCTAGGGGAAAATGTAAATTCTCCAGCAGAAGACAGTGGTTGGCATTTTGTGGAGCTGTGGCTGTGGACAAGCGAAAGAAGTTGGGTCTGCAGTGAGGAGCTGTTGAATTTAGGCCAAGGAGACCCTTGAGAAAAGGTTTGGGCCCCCACAAATCCAGCCTTCCACTCTCCCCATTACGTTCTCAAGTTTGCATTAAGGCGAGGATTGAATAACTTTCTTTTCAGAATGGCACATTATTAAACAGGACATATTTTACACTGGGTCATTAACAATAGTAACTGAAAGAAATATTTATGTAGAGTGCTTTTTTTTTTCTTTTTTTTTCCTTCTTGAGACCAAGTCTCACTCTGTCGCCCAGCCTGGAGTGCAGTGGCGCAATCTCGTCTCACTGCAACCTCTGCCTCCTGGGTTCAAGCGATTCTCCTGCTTCAGCCTCCTGAGTACCTGGGATTACAAGCACTCGCCACTACACCCAGCTAATTTTTTGTATTTTTAGTAGAGATGTGGTTTTTACCATGTTGGCCAGGCTGGTCTCCAACTCCTGACATCATAATTCACCCTCCTCGGCCTCCCAAAGTGCTGGGATTACAGGTGTGAGCCACTGCACTCGGCCTGAGAGCTTCCTTTTTATCATGATATAATTCACGTACCATCAAATTCACCTCTCTCAATTCAGTGGTTTTTAGTACATAGAGTTGTGCAACCATTACCATTATCTAATTTCAGAACATTCATATCACCCCCAACATAAACCCTGTATCCGTTAGCATTCACTCCCTATCCTTCCACTCTCTGAAACCACGATTTGCTTTACGTCTCTATGGATTCACCTACTATGGTCATTTCATATAAATGGAATCACACAATATGTGGCCTTTTATGACTGGATGCTTTTTCTTTTTTCTTTTCTTTTTCTTTTTCTTTTTTTTTAAATTAAGACGGAGTCTCGCTCTGTTGCCCAGACTGGAGTGCAGTGGCACAATCTCAGCTCACTGCAACCTCTGCCGCCTGGGTTAAGTGATTTTCCTGCCTCAGCCTCCTGAGTAGTTGGGACTACGGGTGCCCGCCACCTTGCCTGGCTAATTTTTGTATTTTTAGTAGAGACGCGTTTTTCGCCATGTTGGCCAGGCTGGTCATGAACTCCTGACCTCAGGTGATCCACCCACCTCAGCCTCCCAAAATGCTGGTATTAGAGGCGTGCGCCACCGTGCCAAGCCTATTAATAGTTAATTTTTAAGGACCACTTCCTAGATGTGGTCTATACTATATGTGCACTATACTAAACTCATTAATAACTCTAATCACTGTGTGTGTGTGTGTGTGTGTATATATATATATATATATATATATATATATTTTTTTTTTTTTTTTTTCTTTTGAGATGGGGTCTTGCTCTGTTGCCAGGCTGGAGTGCAGTGGTGCAATCTCAGCTCACTGCGGCCTCCGCCTCCCAGGTTCAAGTTGTTCTCCCATCTCACCTTCCTGAGTAGCTGGGATTACAGGCGCACCACCGTGCCTAGCTAATTTTTGTGTTTTTAGTAGAGACGGGGTTTCACTATGTTTGGCCAAGCTAGTCCTGAACTCCTGACCTCAGATCATCCACCCACCTCGGCCTCCCAAAGTGCTGGGATTACAGGCATGAGCCACTGTGCCCGGCCAATCATTTTATATTTTAAATGATCTGAAAGGTAGATACTATTGTTGTCTCTTTTTAAAAATTATATATAAATTATATAATTTTATAATAAAAATATAAAATATTGTACTTTTATTTTATTTATATTTATTATATATTTATTATAATTATATAATAAAAAGTCTTGTTGCCCCCATTTTATAAATGAAAAAAAATTAAGAATTAGGGAACTTAAGTCACCCAGTGTTACTCAGGGCAAAAATTCATACCAGGCAAACTTACCTAAGACCCTGTATTCTTGGCCATTGTACAAATGCGTCACTTTAATCTATGCCTGTCACCTAGCCCTCCCGTGAAACATTCAATGCAGAAGCAGCCCCAGCACCTAGCATTTGTCAGCACATGCGTGTTGTGCTCTGTGCCAAGTGGCAAACGAAGGAGAATGTGTAGGTTTGGCTATCCTGCCACTTTATCATGAAGCTCTTATTTAAGCCACCAGCTGTCATAATTTTCCTCCTAGTGCAAGCACACTGAGAGCTGTGCTTCCCGTCCTGCACTGTGTAGGGAGGCATTTCTTCACCTCTTTTCAGAGATGTTCAGTCCATGATCTTATGTAACATTGCACCCACGCCCTCAACCCACATAAGGATTATGCAATTGCGTGTAGGATTCCTTGCGGTGTTTTCGGGAAATATGAGCCTCTTCAGAAAATGCATCCACGTAGTTTTGACGAAAGAGGATTTTCTGACCTGAGCCGACGATTGTTCTGTCTTTATATATAATTTTGCCTTCGAGAACTTGCCTGATTCGAAGTCAACTAAAGGTTAAGGGCAATATAATCTTCTTCATCTACAAATAAGATTATATCGTTCATACTTACTCAGTTTTATTCAATTCTGAAGTCATTCTAAAAATCAAAGATGGCTTTAGCAGTATTTTATATTCTCTTTTTTGCTGCACTGTATATTACAATTCTCTATTATTTAACATGGTTCAAGAGTGGAGGGATTGGCTGATGGAATATAACTACAATTCTAAATTTTTGATTTATGTTTTTGGATATGGTGGCTTTGGTGCCAATCCATGGCCTCCTTCCCAGAATTATAATTTGATCTTTTTAGTGAGTTTATGGGCTACATTTATCAAAGAGAAGAAATAAAAGGAATAGGTTCTCTATTCCTGGCTTCCCAAATATTTAGCATTTAGGAGGGCTCCCAGCTGACACCAATCCTGTGTTACTTTCTGCATCAGGCTTGTCCAGGCATGTTGGATGGACGGAGAATGTAGGCTGCCAGGATTCACACCTCATGAAGAGTGTGGCGCCTCCTAGAAGAAGCTCATCCTGGGCGTTGAGGGTGGATGCGTAGGAGAAGCTCAAGGATCTACAGGTCTCTCATTATCATGGGTGGGGGATTAGTGGCCTCACACTGCCTCGAGCAGGTTGTGACCTCCTCCAGGCCTTCAGAAACTCTTGTGGTTCCGGCAGGTCCAAGAAGGAGCAGCACTGAGCCACATCACCCTGGGCTTTTCCTAGTTGAGGCCTCAGGGAGGAGTTCATTTACAATGGGTTTTAAAGTTGTAAAGGAAGGCCTTAGTCATAGGGGCAACTGTCAGCACCAGCAGCCAGACATAGTATTGTAGTATCGCCGGCAGCCGCGAGGGACGGAGAGCTAAAGAAAAGGGACCTAGGGATGCCACCACGTGTGAAGGAAGCACTAATTTGTGCAGTCCAGGAAGAACTTCCTGAGGGGAGTCCCAGAGCCATCAGTGACTTGGAGTTCCTTAAGGTAATGGGATAGAGGCAGAAGCATTCTCACTCACCACTCTAGTTGGACATTATTTTTACTTACAGGCTACTGTAGCCTAGGAAACCTCAGTTATGTAACAAACATATTCTCCAGAAATATTTTCTGAGACCTTCAAGAATCTGCAGATTCACGACGATGGAAATTTGGGTACAGGCTTCTCAATTTCTCTAGAATGAATATTTCAGGAGAGAGGCTTCTGCAACCTTGCATGACAACATTCACAACAAAAGTTCACTGTCCCTTGAATTGGCAAATTACCCACAAACAACAGACACTAACACAACTGTTTTTACTCCAAAGAGCAACTGCATCCTGTTTATTGTAGAGTCAGAAACACCTTAGCAGAGTGGAGATGGGGCTGCTGGAGGTGATGGTATGTCCTCTCCGGCCAAAAGCTTCCCCTGGTGTGCATATCACCTGTGCTCAGTGGAGTTACACCTTCCTTCTTGCTGCGGCCTTCTGGGCTATTTTTTAAATAAAAATGCAGAACGAAATATCAGATCTGTGAATGCCGTAGGGCTACTGTATTCCATTTTCCAATATGATTATATGATTTTCTTTCTTTTCTTTTTTTTTCTTTTTCTTTTTCTTTTTTTTTTTTTTGGAAACAGAGTCTCACTCTGTCCCCCAGGCTGGAGTGCAGTGGCCTTATCTCAGCTCACTGCAACCTCCGCCTCCTGGGTTCAAGCCATTCTCCCACCTCAGTCTCCTGAGTAGCTTGGATTACAGGCACCCACCACCACACCTGGCTAATTTTTTATATTTTTAGTAGAGATGGGGTTTCGCCATGTTGGTCAGGCTGGTCTCAAACTCCTGACCTGAGGTGATCCTCCTGCCTCGACCTCCCAAAGTGTTGGGATTAGGGGCGGGAGCCACCGCGCCCGACCTCTTTTGTTTTACTCATTGAAACAACAGCAAAGATGGGAATGAGTGTTAGGGAGGACATAGCAAAGTAAGGAGGAATGCTAAAACTTTGGAGGAATAGCTCCTTCCCACACTCCAGATTAAACATTCACCCCAGGGAACAGAGCTCTCAAATGCAGGCACCTCTGGAATGTTTACTCCTCTGTAGGTATTACTTTCGTTTTTCAAATTAATCACTTGAGCATCACATGCCTTTTGGCAGAAGTGAACTCTCTCCATTTTGAGGACTCCACCGCTGTTTAATGATCCAAGAATCCCACGGACTAAATGAGGTAGGAGGTCAGATCTCACTCGGCACCAATCTCAGAGGGAGCTGCGCGCATCAGTGCTGTGACTGACTGCTGCCAACTGTGGACAAGTCGGGGTGCTCCAGAGCCCATGTGTGCCGGGCCCCCAGAGGCAGGCTGATTCCAGCTGGCCACAGGGCTTCTCTGGACGATGCCTGGGGAAGGTGCTTGCTTTTACACGTCCCAGGTAATAACTCTTTCTAGTAACCTTCAGAGCCCCTTCCCAGGGCATATACCAGACCCCAGGGCATCAGGGGACATAGTTAGGGTACTGGGTAGATTCTTGGATTCTAAAGTGGAGGAGTCCAAGTCTACCTTTCATTCTACCCCCAGCTCTGCTCCCACCAAGGCGAGGCAATGGATTGAAGCTGTGCAAAGCACAGCCAGTCTTGCTATGGTCACCCCTCTGGGGCCAAGGCCACCTGCTTATCTGACATTTGCATAACTAACAAAAGTACTTAAGTGATTCTGGGAGGAATGAGGTGAATCCAATTCTTAGTGGCTCTGTGCCTCTGCCCCAACCCAAGTGCAGCCGGCCCCCTCTCTAAAGAAAAGAAAATAGCAAACCTGCTTGCACACAGAGGCTCAGCCACACCAGAGGGGCAGTGACTTCCCTCCATTGCTTAAGTATAAGGGTGGCAGCAGGACTTAACCTGGTATGAGGGGAGCAATGCAGTGCCAGGGCCTCAAGGCTGATGATCAGGGCTTGCGCAGCTGCAGGGTTAGCGATGAGAGGGAAGCCAGGCTGCCAGCTCCAGAAACTAAAAAGAAGAGGAAGTAATGGTGAGAACTTACTGACTTACTCTATCTGTACTCAACTCTGTGTGTGTGTGTGTGTGTGTGTGTATGTGTTTGAGATGCAGTCTTGCTCCATTGCCCAGGCTAGAGTGCAGTGGCTCCATCTCGGCCCACTGTAACCGCTGCCTCCGGGTTCAAGTGATTCTCCTGCCTCAGCCTCTTGAGTATCTGGGCCTACAGGTGCATGCCACCACACTCAGCTGATTTTGGTATTTTTAGTAGAGATGGGGGTTTCACCATGTTGGCCAGGCTGGCCTCTAACACCTGACCTCAAGTGATCCACCTGCCTCAGCCTCCCAAAGTGCTAGGATTACAGGCGTGAGCCACCGCACCTGGCCTGTACTCAACTGTTTTTATTTCAGTTCTTGACACAAACACATTCTACCAACAGGCGGGGAAGGAAGGACTGGATGGAAAAGGAATAAGTTTGCCTTACTCTCCCCTTTCCTTCTATGTCATTATTTTCACATTATGTGGCTAGCTAATCCATAACTATCTTAGCAAATGTAAATCAGCAGATGTTTTAAAAAAAAAGGTGAAACTCATGGCTTCTACACTTGTCAGTTGGGGGATGGGTCTTCTGGGTCATCCTAGTTACTTCACTGCCAAGGGACTGTGTGTGTATGGGTGGATATGTGGGGGGTGTGTGTGTGTGTGTGTGTGTGTGTTGCTCCCATCACAGCAAGTAGTTGGAGTAGGAGGAGTGGTTTGAGTGGATATTGGTCAAGGTCACTGATAAAAAGAGCAAAGTGACACAAAGGTTCGGCACGGGCCTATTAGTATGGGAGGGACGAAATAATGTTTATTTCTACATATAAAGGATCAATCTATCTACTTTAGTCACACCGGAAAATGTGTGTGTGTGTGTGTGTGTGTATGTGTTGCACAAGAGCTTGAGGAGTTGACTTGAGAGGGCAGTGAGACGTGGATTACCCTTCTACAAAATATAATCGCTGTATAGAGTTTGAAGAGATTACGGGGAAAGCTCACTAGGCCATGTTCTGAGTTCTAGAACCAGGAGGAACGGAAGCTCACCACCCAGGTGGAGATGTGGTGTCTCCACACTATAGGCAGTAAGCGTTGCTATACAACTAGCTAGGGATGAAAGAAAGTGTGTCCAGCACACCCGCCCCCACCCCCCGCTGCCCTGGCCTATGCTGACTGTAAGATGGCTTAGCTCAGAACAGCAACTAATACACACAAAAATGAGTCTGTTCAATTATTTATCATCCCAAACTGCATGCAAATATGCTGAAGAAGTATACTGGGATATTTCACTATGGTTAGTTACTACATATAGAAAAGAGAATATATATAATCTAAAAATTCAGAATTCCCAACCAGTGAGGGATCCATTCTGGACATCACTTAGCAGCTCTAGTTGGTGAGAAGAAACAGAAGGATGATGCTTTGAGACCCAAGGAAAAAAACCCCGAGGCCATTCGAAGCCACCTAGTTTAACCTGCCTGACCTGCCTAATACCGAAGAGGCAACTGGAGCAATGAGCTTATGGCCGTAGAACAAAACGATCTCTCGCATCCCCTAAGCCAGGCCAAAAAGTGATCCAGCAGTTTCACGACATTTAGACCAATACTTCAGGCACTCATCATTTCTTATCTGGAGGATGGTGGCAGCCTCGCTGCCTCCTGTACCACCAATCAGTCTGCCTCAGGATGGGCCTGTTACTGGAAAGGGGTCCTGAACCAGACCCCAGGGAAGATTTCTTGGATCTCGTGCAAGCAAGAATTCAGGGTGAGTCCGTAAAGTGAAAGCAAATTTATCAAGAAAGTAAAGGAATAAAAGAATGGCTACTCCATAGGCAGGGCAGCCCCGAAGGCTGCTGGTTGCCAATTTTTAGGGTTATTTCTTGATGGTATGCTAAACAAGGGGTGAATTATTCATGCAGCCGCTTTTTAGACCATATAAGGTAACTTCCTGATGTTGCCATGGCATTTGTAAATTGTCATGGTGCTGGTGGGAGTGTAGCAGTGAGGATGACCAGAGGTCACTCTCATCGCCATCTTGGTTTTGGTGGGTTTTAGCTGGCTTCTTTACTGCAATCTGTTTCATTAGCAAGGTCTTTATGACCTGTATCTCGGGCGACCTCCCATCTCATCCAGTGACTAAGAATGCCTTAACCTTCCGGAAATGCAACCCAGCAGGTCTTAGCCTTATTTTACCGAGCCCTATTCAAGATGGAGTCTCTCTGGTTCACACGCCTATGACAGGCCTACTAAACACAAGTCTGACCTTTTGTTACCAGCCAGCATCACTATCCTCACATGCCTTAGGATTCTTCGGTGGCTCCCACTGCTTTAAAAAGTCAAGTTTAAACATACATGTATAACATTTTTGACCCTTTATGAATTTAGCTTTTCTTTTATCCTCCTGTTTTTCAGGGAAAATGGATAGCCCAGACAAAGATTTCAGCTAGCCTGGTCATTAAGTGCTAGGATTTATGTGGGTCTTAGGAGACAGGATTTTAGCAGGAAAGCCACTCCAATTTTTACCTGTTGAAATTATTTAAATGTGTTAATGCTCCGTGTGAACAAAACCAAATATATCTGCAGGGCGAATAAGCACAGAGGCTGCCAGTTTTTATCCTCTAGAAGAGGAGCATGCTGAAGACTAACATTTCCTGATTAAGAGTTTATTTTCTTCTAAACATAAGTCAAAAAGCACTCTATCCCAAGAATAGAAGAATATGTGTTCTTTTCAAGTGCACATAAAATATTTATCATGATAAAAAAAATTATGGGCCATAAGAGAAGTCTCAAAAAACATAAACAGATTAAAGTTATAAAAGTATCACTCTGGCCACAATGGAATTAAATTACATATCAATGCAAAATCAATATCTGGAATATCCCAAATATTTGGAAACAAAATATCACACATCTAAAAAACCCAAGTGTTCCAGGAAAGGAATTCCAATCCAGACCCCAAGAGAGGGTTCTTGGATTTCGTGCAAGAAAGAATTTAGGGTGAGTCCGCAGTGCAAAGTAAAAGCAAGGTTTAAGAAAGTAAAGTGGTAAAAGTACAGCTACTCCATAGACAGAGTAGGAGTAAGAGAAGAAACGTTTCCACCATAGGTACAATGCTCGTATATGTAGGATAAAAAAGGAAGCCGGGCACGGTGGCTCACCCCTGCAATCCCAGCACTTTGGGAGGATGAGACGGGCGGATCACTTGAGGTTGGGAGTTCGAGACCAACCTGGCCAACATGGTGAAACCCCATCTCTACTAAAAATACAAAAATTAGCCGGGTTGTGGTGGCATGTGCTTATAAACCCAGCTATTTGGGAGGCTGAGCAGGAGAATCACTTGAACCCAGGAGGCAGAGGTTGTAGTGAGCCGAGATTGCACCATTGCACTCCAGCTTGAGTGAAAGAGGGAGACTCGCCCCAAACAAACTAATGAACAAACAAACAGAAAATATATATATTATAGGCAGATGTGCTCTGCTTCAAGGGTTTGTGATAAAGGATTAATTTTGCAAGAATTGATATTACTATCTTTTTTTTTTTTTTTTGAGATGGAGTCTTGCTCTGTTGCCCAGACTGGAGTGCAGTGGCGTGATCTCGGCTCACTGCAACCTCCGCCTCCTGGGTTCAAGCGATTCTCCTGCCTCAGCCTCCCAAGTAGCTGGGACTATAAGCGCGTGCCACCACACCCAGCTAATTTTTTGTATTTTCCGTAGAGACAGGGTTTCACTGTGTTAGCGGGGATGGTCTCGATCTCCTGACCTCGTGATCTGCCCACCTCAGGCTCCCAAAGTGCTAGGATTACAGGCATGAGCCACTGCGCCCCAGCCTGATATTATTATCTTTAAAGCAAAATTAGGAATGTCTTTGTTCTGAAGATATTAGGATATTAGGACACTCCCAAGTCTGGGTCTGTTTGGTAAACATTATCATTCTGTTCCCTTAACCATAAACATCTAGAGGCTAGGAATACCTAGCTTTCTGGGAATGCAGCCCTGCGAGTTCCAGCCTCATTTTCCTAGCCCTCACTCAAGATGGAGTCACTCTGGTTCCAATGCCTGTGACACAGGGATCAAATAGGAAGTCAAAAAGGAAATGAGAAACTATTTTGGATTGAATGAGAATGAAAACACACTGTATGCATTCTGTGGGATGCTGTTAAGGCAATATTTGAGGGAAACACATAGCACTAAAGACCTGTATTAGAAAAGAAGTAAAGTCTTAAACCAGTGACTTCAGTTTCCACCATAAGAAACTAGAAAAAAAAGAAAGGCAAATTAATCCCAACCTAAGCATAGGGTAATAAAGATCAGAGCAGAAATAAATAAAATAGAAAATGGAGAAAACTTCAGGAAAAAACTCAATGACCTCAAACATTATTTCTTTGAGAATATCAACAAAATTGGCAAACTTCTAGGCAGACTACTCAGGTGAAAAAAAAAGAAAAGACACAGATTACTAATATTAGGAATGAAAGTGATCCATCACTACAGATTCCACAGATATTAAGAGATAAAGATAAACATCAATAACTTCATGCCAATAAAATTGATAATTTAGATAAAGTAGATGAATTTCATAAAAGACACATTGCCAAGGCACACTTAGGAAGAAAAAACACACGATATCTATTGAAAACATTCAGTTTGAAGCTAAAAACCTTCCAATGGGCCAGGCAAGGTGGCTGATGCCTGTAATCCCAACACTTTGGGAGGCAGATGCGGGCAGATTGCAAGGTCAGGAGTTCAAGACCAGCCTTACCAACATGGTGAAACCCCACGTCTACTAAAAATACAAAAAGTAGCCGCACATGGTGGTGCGTGCTTATAATCCCAGTTACTCAGGAGGCTGAGGCAGGAGAATTGCTTGAACCCGGGAGATGGAGGTTGCTGTGAGCCAAGATTGTGCCACTTTATTCCAGCCTGGGAGACAGAGTGAGATTCCCTCTCAAACAAAACAAAACACCTTCCAACAACAACAAAAAAAATTCCAGGACCGAATGATTTAACTGATAAATTCAACAAAACCTTTAAAGAAAAATATAATATTGATTCTACCGAAACTCCTCTGAAAAGCTGAAGAGAAGGAAACAGTTTGTAACTAATTATTATTGAGGTTGGCATTATCCTTATACAAAAAGCAGAAAAAGATATTACAAGGGGAATTGAAAGAAAACAACAAAACTCTACAATCAATCACCTTTGTGAACATTAGTGTAAAATGTCTCTATTAGTGAAGGTCCCCCAGTGAAACAGAATCAATAAGATGTGTATAGATACATGGAAAGAGATTTGTAAGGAGGGATTGGTTCACAGTATTGTGGAGGCTGAGAAGTCCCACAGTCTGCTGGTCTGTAAGCTGGAAGCCCAGGAAAGCTGTAGTGTAGTTCTAGTTCAAGCCCGAAGGCCTGAGAACCAGGAACGTCAATGTCCAAGGACAGGAGAAGATGGATTTCCTAGCTTAAACAGAGAGAGGAATTCACCCTTCCACTTTTTTTTTTTTTTTTTTTTTTTTTGACAGAGTCTTGCTCTTGTCTCTCAGGCTGGAATGCGATGGCCAGATGTTGGCTCACTGCAACCTCTGCCTCCCAGGTTCAAGCGATTCTCCTGCCTCAGCCTCCTGAGTAGCTGGGATTACAGGCGCACCGCCCCCCACCATGCCCAGCTAATTTTTGTACTTTTAGTAGCAATGAGGTTTCTCCATGTTGGTCAGGCTGGTCTCTAACTCCTGATCTCGGGTGATCTGCCCACCTTGGCCACCGTGCCAAGGACTTGTTTTTGTTCTATCCAGTCCCTCAGTGGATTGGATGGAGCCTACTCACATGAGTAGAAGTACCGTTGATTATCTTGGTGGTGGTGCCATATTGGGGGCTCAGTGTTAGTCTGCTGCTGGGAGACTGGGCCCTCTGCAGTGGCCAGGGCCAGGTCATCTTGGTGAGTGGGAGTCCATGTTGTGGAGCCTATGCATAACTCCCATGGCCACTTTGTTTATTACAGGAGAGGCTGGGAAAGCAGCTGACTGGTATCCACAGAACAGTTCATCCTATCCACTTGATTATTAAAATCATCTTTGGCTGAGGTTACCCTTTGGTGAGCATTCGCATTGGGTACAAAGATATTCTCTTTTTTCTCATTCAGAGAAACCTACCACATACTTCTTTCCCAAAGTTATTTGTCATCAATTTTTCAATCATTTTTCTTCCAAGTCCTTAACTATCCAGCAAAACTATTGGCCACAGCCCATGAATTAGCTATAATTGCACATCTGCCCATTTCTCCTTCCAAGCAAAGTGAACAATGAGGTGCATTGCCTGAAGCTCTTCCCACTGGGAAGATTTTCCCACACCACTCTCCTTTAGGGATGCCACAATGGGATTAAATTAGAAAAAATAACAAAATCAGTATCTGGACAATCTGAAATGTTTGAGATGTGCAAGAGAGGACTGTACTGCTGCAGCTACCCACTCCCAGGTGGTGCCTGCATGTTGGGCAGTATCATCCGTAAGCCAGGTTTGAGTCTTCTTTTCTTCTGTCAGCTGATTGTAGGCAACTCTCCGTGAAGCCATAAGTGCAAGCTGGGAGAGGCAATGCAGTGTAGCAGGAGTGAGGACCATGGGCATTCGGGCCACTTTGTCATGTAACTGACATGTGCCTTCAGGGCCCAATCACATATACACCACTTCTATTTGATAATGGAGTGGTGTTGGGCATAACCAACTGTATATCTTGTTGGGTCAGATAACACCCAATGGGCAGCATAGGTTGCATAGTGGTCTATGGTCAAGTGTTCAGTTTCTAAGGACACCCCCGCAGCAGGACTAGAATTGTCTCTCAAAAGGAGAGAAGTTATCTGTAGACAATGACAGGACCTTGCTCCCAAATCCTAAGGACCCGCACTGCAGTTTACCTGTGGGGGCCTGCCAAAGGCTAACCAGCATTCCCAACTGCCACTGACACCTGAAGCATCATCTGATCTGCTGGGTCATGTGGCCCACATGGCACAGCAGCAAGGACTTGACTTGTTGCAGCACCTTCTCTTGTTCTGGGCACCCTTCACCAAAAAAAAAAAAACAAAAAAAAAAAACTAGCAGTTTTTCGGGTCACTCTGTAAATGAATCAGAGTAACACATCCAAATGAAGAATGTCTTGCCTCCAAAATCCAAGAAGTCCCTTTAGACATTGTGCCTTAAGAAGGCTCACTCCAACCTTCCTCTCCCAGGCTCAAGCAATTTTCCCACCTCAGCCTCCAGAGTAGCTGGGACTACAGCTGCACACCACCTAGCCTATTTTTTTTTTTTTTAATTTTTATTGTAGAGAGGGGGACTCGTTATGTTGCCCAAGCTGGATGTTACTGCTTTTGATTTATTATATTCCTAGATAGAAGCAGTTTTAATGGTTTCACTTGGCCTCTCCCACCTGAAGAAAGTCTTTGTTGTAGGAGGGGCCAAATACAACAACATATCCTTCACTTCAGAAGAAATATCTTGGCATGTTCCACACGACAGGACCCATATAGGCCCCTAAATTTTCTTTCTCACTCTCTCTCTTTTTTAACCATAAGGCTTCCTCGCAAAATAAATATTCATCAGATTTGTTTCCCACCCTCTGACACATAATTAAGGTAATGAACCAGGTCATATTTTAGAGAAGGGAAAGGCTATCAAGATCCCTGCAAACTAAATGATGACATAGGGCTGGGAGCTGAGCTAGGACAGGGAAGGTGTGTTTCTGCCTTGCCAGCTGTAAGCAAACTGCTTCTGGTGGTCTTTAATAACAGGTAATGAGAAAAATCTGTCAGATCAGTAGCTCCACACCAGTACCAGGAGACATCTTAATTTGCTCAAGCAGTGAAGCCACATCTGGTAGAGCAGCTGCAGTTGGAGTAACCACCTGGTTAAGCTTATGATTAATCCACTGTCATTCTTCAAGGCCTATCTGTCTTCTGTATAAGCCAAATAGGAGAGGTGAATGGGGATAAAGTGGGAATCACCACCTCTGCATCTTCCAGGCTCTTGATGGTGGCACTAATTACTGCAATCCTTGCAGGAACGTGTTATTGCTCTTAGAGAGAGAGAGTGTGTTGCTCTGTCACCCAGGCTGGAGTGCAGTGGTGCAGTCATAGCTTACTACAACCTCCATCTGCTGGGCTCAAGCAGCCTCCTGAGTAGCTGGGTCTACAGTTGCGTACCACCCAGCCCAGCTAATTTATTTATTTGTTTATTTTTATTTAGTTATTATTATTATTATTTGAGATGGAGTCTTGCTCTGTCACCCAGGCTAGAGTGCAGTGGCGTGATCTCGGCTCACTGCAAGCTCCGCCTCCCATGCCATTCTCCTGCCTCAGCCTCCCAAGTAGCTAGGACTACAGGCACCCACCACCATGCCCAGCTACTTTTTTGTATTTTTAGTAGAGATGGGGTTTCACCGTGTTAGCCAGGATGGTATTGATCTCCTGACTTTGTTATGTGCCCACCTCAGCCCCACAAAGTGCTGGAATTATGGGCATGAGCCACCTTGCCCGGCCGGCTAATTTATTTTTATTTTTACTGTAGAGATGGGGTCTCACTATGTTTCCCAGGCTAGGTGTTAATGCTTTTGATTTATTATTTTCCTAGGTAGAGGTGGTTTTAATGGCTTCACTTGGCCTCTCCCACTGTAATAGCCCTCACTCCAGAGGTCAGGAGACATATGCAGGGGTTTTGCCACCTGCTAAGTACATCTGTTCCAATTCTCCATCTGGAACTGCAAAAGTCACCATAGGACAGGTCCAGGGACAAAACTGGGTTCACTATGAGATGGACCTGAGCTAAAACTCTACTAATCACCTGACCTCCATAAGCCTCTACACTGACAGGTCAGCCACAGGGGTACATTTTGGGTCTCTCAGCATTAATGTTAGTTCAGAGCCAGTGTCCAGTAGTTCTAAATTCTCCAACTATTTCCTTTTCCCCATTGTATGGTGATGATAGTCTCTTTGGGTACTGAGAGAAACATTAACAGTATAAATTTTCAGTAGTGAACTACGATCCTTCCTCAAGTGCATGTGACTTCCCCTACATTCAAGGAGTTCTGGGTCTGTAAACTGGATCAAGTCTTGGAATTGACTGAAGGGCTCCAGATTTATCCTATGAACGAAATTAAGTGAAAATCAAAGGTTGATTTAATACTCAAAATGCAGTCAATGCATTTCACCATATTAATAAAATGTTAAAAACCATACGATCATCTCAATGCAAAAAACATGCAATAACATTCAAGCATCCATTGCTGATCAAACAAACACTCGGCAAATCAGAAATAGAAGTCTACTTACTCAAATTCATAAAGGACATTGATGAAAAACCTACAGTTCACATCATACTCAGTGGTGGAAAGAATGAATACTTTCTCCCTAGTATTATGAACTAGGCAAGGATATTTGCTGCAACAACTTCTGCTTAACAGTATGGTGGAGATTGTAGCCACTCCAATAAGACAGTAAAAAGACATACAAGGTATCCATATTGAAAAGTAAAATATAAGACTGCCTTTATTCATACGCAGGGTATACACAATTGTTTATGTAAAAAAAAATCTGATAAACTACAAGAAAAGCTGCCAGTTTTAGCAAAATTGCAGCAAACAAGATTAATATCAAAATTTAATTTTATTTCTATAATATAGCAACAAACAAGAGAAAACTGAAATTCATAAGACAGTACTATTTAAAATAGTATAAGATATGATATATTAAGAGGTAGTAAATCTTACAAAAGATGTACACAACTTGAACACTGAAGGCAACAAAACATGTCTCAAGAGGAAATGAAGCAAGAGCCAAGTAAATGGAGACACACACCATGTTCAGGTCAGAAGACTAATATTACCAACATGTCAGTTTCCCCTCAATTTATGTATAGTTTCTTTGGAATTTCACTAGGTTTTCGTAGAACTTGTATCCGGCCAGGTGCGGTGGCTCACACCTGTAATCCCAGCTACTCAGGAGGTTGAGGCAGGAATATTGCTTGAACCTGGGAGGTGGAGGTTGCAGTGAGCTGTGATCACACCATTGGACTTTAGCCTGGGTGACAAGAGTGAGACTCCCTCTCAAAAAAAAAAACAAAAAGAAAAGGAAAAGAAGGCCGGGCACGGTGGCTCACACCTGTAATCCCAGTACTTTGGGAGGCCGAGGCGGGTGGATCACCTGAGGTCGGGAGTTCAAGACCAGCCCGATCAACGTGGCAAAACCCCATCTCTACTAAAAATACAAAAGTAGTCAGGCATGGTGGCACGTGACTGTGATCCTAGCTACTTGGGAGTCTGAGGCAGGACAATCACTTGATCCTGGGAGGCAGAGGTTGCAGTGAGCCAAGATTGTGCCATTGCACTCCAGTCTGGGCAACAAGAGCAAAACTCTGTCTCAAAAAAAAAAAAAAAAGAAAGAAAGAAAGAAAAGAAAAAGAAAGAAGAAGCAGAATAATGTTGGATGTTGGAGCTGACATTATCTGATCTCTAGACTTACCCTAAAGCTATAATTATCAAGAAATTTTGCTTAGCACACTGCATGAAATATATAACATTCGCATTAAGCTAGACATATAGATCAATGTCACAAAATAAAGAATCCAGAAGTAATCCTGCACTTATATTAAAAAACTGATCAACAAATGGACAATTCAGTAGGGAAAGGATAGATTTTCAACAAATGGTGCTGGAACAAGTGAACATTCCAAAAAAAAAAAGATTGGCTTTGATTCTAATTTGTGCAATATATAAAATTTAATTCAAAACAAATTATAGACCTAAAATTATAAAGTTTCTAGAAGAAAACATAGAAGAAAAGTTTTATCACTTTGGGTCAGGCAAATATTTCTTAGATATGACACCAAAAATCTAGTCCATAAAAAAGTTATAAATTGTACTTTATCAACATTTAAAAAATTCTGCTTATTGAAAGACCCTGGAGAATGAAAAGATAAGCCACAGACTGGGAGAAAATATTGGCAATTCACATATCTGATAAAGGACTTGTATTCAGAATATATATATATAATATACACAAATACATCTTATATATGTAATCATATTATATAGGTAATCTTAAAACTGTTTAATAAGCAGAAATGCAACCCAGTAAAAACACAGGTAAAAGATTTGAAGAGACACTTAACAAAAGAATATATTGATTGATAATAAGCAATGAAATAATGTTCAAAATCTTGTTAGTTGTTAGGGTAAAGTAAATTAAAGACAACAAAATGCTACTACACACCTGTTAGAATAGCGAAAAACAGGCCAGGCGCGGTGGCTCAAGCCTGTAATCCCAGCACTTTGGGAGGCTGAGATGGGCGGATCACGAGGTCAGGAGATCGAGACCATCCTGGCTAACACGGTGAAACCCCATCTCTACTAAAAATACAAAAAATTAGCCGGGCATGGTGGAGGGCGCCTGTAGTCCCAGCTACTTGGGAGGCTGAGGCAGGAGAATGGCATGAACCCGGGAGGCGGAGATTGCAGCAAGCCAAGATTGCGCCATTGCACTCCAGCCTGGGCGACAGAGCAAGACTTTGTCTCAAAAAAAAAAAAAAAAAAAAAAGAATAGCGAAAAATAGTGAGGCTGACCATATTAAGTGTTGGAGAGGATGTGGAGGGACTACAACTATCATTCACTACTTGTGAGAATGTAAAATGATGCTACTCAGAGGACAGTTTGGAAGTTACTTCAATATGTTCAATATGTACCTACCATATGATCCAACTATTGCACTGTTAGGTCTCTACCCATGAGAAAAGAAAGTATATGTCTATACACAGACTTGTAGACCAATGTTCAAAGCAGCCTTATTTGTAATGGCCCAAAACTGGAAACAACACAAGGATACAGCAGGTAAAGGCAAAACTAATTATGGTATGTATATACAATGGACTACTACTTATCAATACACAAGAATTAGAGCAGGCACAGTGGCTCACACCTGTAATCTCAGCACTTTGGGAGGCTGAGGTGAAGGGATCACTTGATCCCAGGAGTTAAAGACCAGCCTGGGCAAGATAGTGAGACCCTGTCTCCACAAAACAATAAAAAAATTAGCCAGGCATGCTAGTGCACCCCTGTAGGTCCAGCTACTTGGGGGCTGAGGTGGGAGGATCACTTGAGCCAAGGAGTTAGAGGCTGCCGTGAGCTGTGATCTTGCCACTGCAATCCAGTATGGGTGATAGAGTGAGATGCTGTCTCAGTAAAAATACATAAACAAGAATTAACTATATATGCAGCAACATAGAAGACCCTCCAAATAGTTCTACTGAGTGAAGGTAACCAGATGTGGAGAGTACATGCTGGATAATCCCATTTTATAAAACTCTAGAAAATGCAAATTATCTCTAGTGGCAGAAAGCAGATGAGTGGTTGCCAGGGCACTGCAGGTTGGGGAGGGATTGTAGCAAAGGGTGGGGAGAGAGCAATTCAAAGGATTGGGCATGACCTTAATTACAGTGATGGTTTCATGGGTGTGAATGTATATCAAAACTTACTGACATAGGCTAGGAGCAGTGGTTCACACCTGTAATCCCAGCACTTTGGGAGACCGAGGCGGGTGGATCACCTGAGGTCAGGAGTTCAAGACCGGCCTGACCAATATGGTGAAACCCCATCTCTGCTAAAAATACAAAAATTAGCCAGGTGTGGTGGCATGTGCCTGTAGTCCCAGCTACTTGGGAGGCTGAGACAGGATAATTGTTTGAAGTCGGGAGGTAGAGGTTGCAGTGAGCTGAGATTGTGCCACTGCACTCCAGCCTGGGTGATAGAGCAAGATACTGTCTCAAAAATAAATAAATTAATTAATTTAAAAAAATGTTTAAAAACTTACCAATGTACACACCTGAAATATATGCAGTTCATTGTATATCAATTATACTTAAGTAAAACTGTTTCAAAGACACTCTATGAACTAAACCATATGTATCTGCAGGCCAAATATATACCAAGCCACCAGTTTTCAATGTCTGGGAGAGCAGGGTGCTGGAGACAAAGATGTCCAGTTTAGAAGTTATTGTTCCTTTAACTATAAGTCAAATCACGTAACCCCCAAATGAAAGAACATGCAGGAAGGCTGGCTCTAACCAAAGCATGCTCTTCCACTCCATCTGACCTCCTGTCATATTCCTGGACTCACCTGAACAGTGATCCCCTGTACAGGACTGAAACCCTAGCTAAATACAAGCGTTAAGTTTACACTACTTTTTAAAATATCTACTGTTTACTAAGGAAATCTACTGTTTACTCTTTATTAAGGTTCTTATCAAAGTCCGGACAGCCCTCTGTGGTCTACACACCTCCTGTGGGCTCAGAGAGTTCCATTCCTTATCTCTTAGTTGGTACCAAGCTCACACTTCCTTTTGATTTGTCAGGTATGCTGTGCTTAGTATTTATCACGCTATTCTTTTCATGCTATTTACCAAGAACAAACAGATCTGGGATTAGATCCAGGTGAGCTTCTTAGTGTCCTTGAGCTCCAGCATCCTCAGCGTAAGATGAGGACAATGACACTCAAAGTGCACACAAAAATTCAAGGTGCGAAGGGGAGAGTTTCAGGCAGCGAGAGTGCATTCTTTAGTGATTAATTGGACAAGTGGAATGCCTGGTGCTTTTAGAATCTTGTTATGTTTAAAATTTTCATAGGAGGCCAGGTGCGGTGGCTTACGCCTGCAATCCCAGCACTGTGGGAGCCTGAGGCAGGCAGATTCATCTGAAGTCAGAAGTTGGAAACCAGCCTGGCCAACATGATGAAACCCCCTCCCTACTAAAAACACAAAAATTAGCCAGGTGTGGTGGCAGATGCCCTTGGTCCCACCTACTCAGGAGGCTCAGATAGGAGAATTGCTTAAACCCGGGAGGTGGAGATTGCAGTGAGCCAAGATCGCACCACTGCACTCCAGCCTGGGTGACAGAGCAATGCCCTGCCTAACAACAACAACAACAAATCATATGAATTTAAGGCAAAATAAAAACCAAGTTCATGCACCTTAGATGATATGGAGGAAGACAACTCAGTGGTTTGGAATTAGCGACGCCCCAAGGTGAGGCACGCTCTAACTCTTGACCTGTGTTTCTTACCTGTCTTGTTGGGCTCTACCTCGTAGGGGTTCTGTCTGGAGAGTACAGTCTGTTACAGTGTCCCACACCTCAGAATGCCTGTCAGTGCGGGTAGGCATCATCCACTCCACTGAGGGGTCTAATGAACAAAAAGGCAGAGGGAGGGCAAATTATCTCTCTCTCTGCTTGAGCTGGGACACCCATATTCTGCCCTTGGAGATCAGAGATCCTGGTTCTGGGGACTTTGGACTCAAACTGTGACTTAACCCATTGCCCCCGCTTCTACCTTTTCTAAGGCTTTGGACTTGGACTGAAGCACACGCCAGCTTTCCTGAATCTCTGGCTTACAGACAGCACTTCTCAGCCTCCATAACCACAGGAGCCAATATCTATAATAAATGCATCTCTCCTACACACGTGAGCACGCGCGCACACACACACACACACACATACATACACATCAGCTCTGTTTCTCTGGAGAACTCTAAAACACCTGGTGACTTTGGCCTTCACTGCATGAAGACACATAAGCAATCAGAAAACCCTTTTCTCATCTCTCCCAGTCGCTTGCTCTCAGTCACCCAGCCTCTGCACCTATGACCTGCCTTTCCCCTTGCTGAAGAGGATAAGAGGTTAGTGGGTTCCTGCTCCTAAGACCCGTCTCTCCTCCCACCTGGGGCTTTGCTCCTCCAATTCTGCCCCAATATGCCCCCTCCCATCAACATATTTTCTCTTTGTACTGGATCACTCTCATCAGGAAACCAAGATGTTGGAATGGATTCTATCTTAATTACCCACTGGGGGCCCCCAGCCCCACTGCGTCTGCCAGAACCACCCTCCACGAAAGAGCTGCCCATGCCTGCTGCTTCCAGCGCCCACCTCCCCTTCTCTCTGGGGCCTTCTGCGCAGGCTCCCTGCCACAACCACCAGTGTCCTGCAGGTGGGCAAATCAAATGCTGGTCAGTGCTTGGTCCTCTCCTTCCCTGCAGCCTTCTCTAAATGGCATGTGCTTAAAATGACACACATGTAACTCGGGCTTCAAGGATAATATGAAGTAAAACATTTAAGAATGCAAAGTTTTAAAAGAACTAAATATAACTTTAAGATTGTTTTTACCTTTAAAAAATAACATTTTGAAATGTTTTCAAATAATTTTAGGCTTACAGACAGATTGCAAAAAATAAAAATAAAAAAATAAAAACAGAGAGTTCTTGTGCAGTCCTCACCCAACATCCTCTCATGTTAATATCTTACATAAATAATGACACCATTATCAAACCAGGAAACTGGCATTGGCACAACACTAGTAATTAAACAACAGATTTTTTTTTTTTTCTAGATGGAGTCTCACTCTTGTCATCCAGGCTGGAGTGCAGTGGCTCAATCTTGGCTCACTGCAACGTCTGCCCCCCAGGTTCAAGCGATTCTCCTGCCTCAGACTCCCAAGTAGCTGAAATTACAGGCACCCAACACCATGCCCAGCTAATTTTTGTATTTTTAGTAGAGATGGGGTTTCACCATGTTGGCAAGCCTGGTCTTGAACCCCTGACCTCAGGTGATCCACCCGCCTTGGCCTCCCAAAGTGCTGGGATTACAGGCGTGAGCCACCATGCCAGCAATGACAGAATTTACTGAAAAGCCACCAGTTTTCCTGTTGATGTACTTTCTCTGTTCCAGAATCCAAACCAGGGTCCCTCATGGACTTAGTTATCCTGTCATCAGTATCTCCTCCAGTCAGTGACAGCTCCTGTGGGTTTTTGGTTATATTTTTGCTGGTTTTTGTTTTTGTTTTTGTTGAGATGGAGTCTCACTCTGTTACCCAGGCTGGAGTGCAGTGGCACGATCTCAGTTCACTGCAGCCTCCGCCTCCTGGGTTCAAGTGATTCTTGTACCTCAGCCTCCTGAGTAGCTGGGATCACAGGCATGAACCACCACACCTGGCTATTTTTTTTCTTTTTTTGTATTTTTAGTAGAGATAGGGTCTCTCCATTTTTGCCAGGCTGGTCTTGAACTCCTGGTTTCAGGTGATCTACCTGCCTTGGCCTCCCAAAATGCTGGTATTATAGGCGTGAGCCACCGTGCCCAGCCTTTTGCTGTTGTTTTTTATAGAATGTTCTCAGTTCAGGTTTGTCTGATGTTTTCACCCAATTAGATGAAAGCATTTTTAGTAAAATATCATAGACTTATAGAATTTTTAAAGCTGTTTACACTGTAGCAGACAACATTCTAAATGTTTTCAAAAACACATTTACTTACTTAAAATTCTCAATTATTTTCAAAGTAATTATTTCCTCTTCTATTTTACACATGAAGAAACTGGGAAGTTCAATAATTGTAAATGTTAAAGTGCACGCAATTATTCCCAGGGTTGGGACTTCAGCCCCAGCACTCCACCTTAGCAACTCACATATTTTTTTCCAAGCAGTGACTGTGTGTCAGGCTGGGGCAGACTACTGGGACCTCAAGGATGCAGTTCTGGGTAAAGGAAGGAAGACCTCTAACAAAGCTCTTTAAAAAGAGGTAAAAGAGGCTGGGCACGATGGCTAATGCCTGTAATCCCAGCACTTTGGGAGGCCGAGGTGGGTGGATCACCTGAAGTCGGGTTTGAGACCAGCCTGGCCAACATGGTGAAATCCTGTCTCTACTAAAAATACAAAAATTAACTGGATGTGGTGGCAGGCGCCTGTAATCCCAGCTACTAGGGAGGCTGATGCAGGAGAATCTCTTGAACCCGGGAAGCAGAGGTTGCAGTGAGCCGAGATCGTGCCACTGCACTCCAGCCTGAGCAACAAAAGTGAAACTCCATCTCAAAATAAATAATTAAATTAAATTAAATTAAATTAAATTAAAAAATAAAACAACTCTAGATGATATCATTTAGGCTACACTTGTTCTCTTCATATAACCTTCAGTTCCATTTCTGTCTAGATTTATTTTAAGGTAGGAGTTATCACCTAAAAAAAGCCACTGAATTAAAAAGTTTGAATTATAAGCAGCTAAATGGAGAGCAATATTAAATAAGCAAAACAGACAAAGAGAAAAAGGAAAAAAGAGTCTGTTAGTGAATGCTATCCATTCCATACTATCCTTGGAAGTTAATCATAATGAGAATGTTACAAATACCTTGTTAAGAAGTCTTGAAGCCTGTTAACAAGTGGAAAGTGAAGGCTGTGCTATCCAGCACTGTTCACTGGTGCAACAATTCCTTGCCTTATTGTCTCTTACTGCAATACGCACTAATGAATCCTCATAGTACCTTTTATTTAACATATAAAATGATTTAACATTTCATTAACTATTGGTCCATAATTATAATTTTGCTTGTAACTTCCATTATGAAACACCTTTGTACAAGCAATTGTTTCCAGATAGACACAGTAAGTTTCAAGGGGGGAAATGAATTGCAAGTATTAAGTGCAACTGGCCAGAGGTCTATACCAAGAGTAGCTATCAACAGATCTGAGATACCTAGCATAAGAGCAGGTGTTCGTCAGTGGTTGGACCTGGGCCCAGTATCGCTTAACAGCTTTATCAATGACCTGGGTGAGATGGAATGGAAAGCATGCCTCATACATTTGCAGCTGACACAGAGCCAGGTGGAGACAAATAGGGCTGCAGGAGAGATATAATTCAAATCAACTTCAGCAAATGTGGGTCCCACAATTCCAAAACATACATTGACTAGATTCATGGGTAGAGAACAGTTTAAGGGAAAGAGAGAATGATAACAAAAGAAAAAGTTTTCCGTTCTTCAGCAGTTTGCCAACTGACTGGGAACAATGGGCAAGAATACAGGCAAAAATGGTAGCCCAAGAAAGCAAGTGACATCTGTGTGTGCAGAGCTGACACTGATTGTTACCGGTGGCTTTACAGTGCTCAGAGATTCGTGAAGTGACTGGGCTAACAGAGGGAGGTGGAGCAAGGTGTGGCCAGCTCAGCAATGCAAATGAGCATCTTAAGGTTAGTCTGGGAGGAGTGAATGGCACAGAGGGATACTCAGCAAAAATGGCATAATTTTGTCAATACCATGGAAAATAGATGACAAAAGCAAGCAAAAATCAATCATTCAGTTATTTAAGGTCGCGTAAAGTCAACGCCAATACAGATAAAAAGTAACATTATAAATATAGAAAATGTTGAGCTAAGTAAGTAAAGGAGACAAAGCCGTAGATAGGAGTTATGATGTGTAGGAGAACCCAAAATTCTACATTAGGAAATGGAAGAGAGGTGAAAGTTTTGTCACTGGTGTGAGACAATCTTTATATGTTATGCCTTGTATTTCCTTTGAAAGCTAAACAGGCAGGAAATGTAAATAAATACATTCATACTTAATAAAGTATGTGTGTAGGGTGAGATCACCTTCTGTACATTTAAAATAGAGATGCAATTCACATATCATAAAAGTCAGCCTTTAAAGTCTTTCTTAGCCTATGTACGAATTGGCAGAAAACCACTAAAATAATTAACAAACTGGATTTGTTTAGCTTGGAGAGTAGAGAAGTATTGATCCAGAATGATGGAGAGTGTATTTTCAGAGTAGAACAAAGTTTTCCTGACTGTAAAGGTTGTTAAAGGAGGTAATGAAGGTTCCCCTTGATAAAGATTTTTGAAATTAAGATAAATCTGATCTTTCGGGCAAGGTGTAAATGTGGTCTCATACGACAGTAAGACTGTGCCTTTGGATCTTAAGGCTTTGTGTATGTGTTATTTGGTTCCGATGTTTCTCTGTTCTCCAATTGTGTTATGTTAAAAGCTGTAAACTCAGAGAGAGAGAAACAACCCACACATAGGAAAACAAATAATCATTAGTCATTTGGGCCAATGTAAAATATTTTCTCAGATTTCGATAAAATAGCCAAATAAGCAGCTGAGTGTATCTTCTGTTTTTTATCATTGAATGGCAATGCTCCACAATGGATTTTTAAATGAGTTGTCATCATTAAAGCAGATGGCATGAAATGATGCAACACTAAATATCAACTCTCCTGCCAGCAGGGTGAGAAGTGAGCTGTTGTCAATCTCAAGTGAACCAGATGGATAAGAGAAATTTTCTGGTGATCTCCTGCACCTCTGTCATGGGTTTGTGATCCTGATGATCCTCGTGCCAGGCCTGACCATGGAGATGCTGCCCTCCTTGCCTTGCAAAGAAAGCCCTGCTACTCAGTCATACAATAGCCAGCGAAGCTCTCCTTTGCTGCCACTTTCCATGGAGGGAGAAAAATAGAATGTGGACAGCAGCTGTGAGGAGTATTTCACAGATGGTGCCAACCGACCCACAAAAGCCCTTTGTGCTCAGGTACTCTGCCATCTGACAGGTGTTAAAGGTCTGGTGGACTCATTGAGCTGTGTGCTGGTTGCCATCCACTGTGAGGTTACAAGGAGACTGGTCTGTCTCAAGGGAGAAGACTGCTCATTTGAGGCAGGTGAGGCTCTACCCAGGGGGATGAACAACTCATCAAGGTGACATCCACTGAAGGTGATCAGAATGCATAGTTTACCTTTTTTTCCCACATGTAAAGGTGATTCCCAAGTTCTATCTATTCAGATAGATCATACAAAAAAGTGTCAACATGCAGCAGGCTGACACATGAGCCTTGCAGAATTTGCATTTCTCTCATTACATTTGCAATCATCAATCCTTAAGCCTCCTTCTTCCTATATTGCTCTGTGCACCTACCGAGTTGAAAGAATGCCAGCATCCACCAAGCAAGAACCATACCAAATTCCCTGTCCAGACAGATTCCACAGAAATCAACCAAAATTAATAGAATTGAGAGCTATGATGCCTCCACCCCCATAGGAAGGAGAGAACAATTGGAAAAGGGGTCAGGAGACATTGCGTAAGATTTCGGCTGCAACCCACTTGTAAAACAAAGCTGTCTACAGAATATCTGCACTGAACTTTGGAGCCTGGTATAGATCTTTCATCTGCAGCTAAGGAGTTGATATTTTTAATGTGTTCATACTAGTCAATAATGCTTATCTGGAAATCCCAAAGAACATCAGGTTATTCCTTTCAACTTAACATCTGCACTTTGATACAATCTTAATATCTAATATAACATCAAAACAACTTCTAACGAACAGCTGCATATTAGAAACAGTTGTGTTACGTTATAGTTTTCACAGTAAATTCACATTAGAGAATTTGCATATATGATTAGGATTCAGGCTGAGATGATATGTTAGAATCAAAATATGATCACTGCCAAAGTACCTTGGCCTTTTTTTTTTTTTTTTTTTTTTTGTGTAAGTCTCGCTCTGTCTCACCCAGGCTGGAGTGCAGAGGTGCGATCTCGGCTCACTGCAGCCTCTGCCTCCTGAGTTCAAGTGATTTTCCTGCCTCAGCCTCCTGAGTAGCTGGGACTACAGGTGTGCACTGACATACCCAGCTAATTTTTGTATTTTTAGTAGAGATAGGGTTTCACCATGTTGGCCAGGCTGGTCTTGAACTCCTGATCTCAGGTGATCCACCCCTCTCGGCCTCCCTAAGTTCTGGGATTACAGGAGTGAGGCACCTCACCTGGCCCAAAGTATCTTGGTCATTTAATAAGGCTTTTTGCATCTGGAATTCTTTCACTGAATTCTTGAAATGATATTACATGCATTATGCCTCTTTTATAACTTGGAAGGCATGATCCTATTTGTGTATATACACATATGTTGAGCTTAAAATAGTTCAACAATATGTAGAGAGACTTAAAATAGTTCAACATGTTGAAAATGCTTATTTCCGATAGTGGGATTTGTGGTGATTTTAAACTTTTAAAATTTTTGCATCATTTGAGAGATATATATAATGCATATGTATCTTAGAAAATTAAGTTATTTAAAAATTACTTGAAAGTATCAACTAAGATTCAGTTTTCTTCACTTCTCAGTGGTGAAACTAAGCTGATGAATATATTACAGGGATTTTTTTCGAGTGATCAAATTGAGGAAATAGGCATAGTTCATTCATTCATCAATCCTTTAGTTGTTTGGAAGTTTATTCATTCAGTCATCCATGTAGTGTGCCTACTAAATGTTGGAAATTTGATTATGGTTCAGTCAATAAACAGACTCCCCAAATTAATGATTTTCTTTTAAAAATACTAATCTTAAATTTTTGTTTTTTGAGGTGGAGTCTCACTCTGTCACCCAGGCTGGAGTACAGTGGCACGATGTTGGCTCACTGCAACCTCCACCTCCTGGGTTCAAGCAATTCTTCTGCCTCAGCCTCCCAAGTAGCTGGGATTACAAGTGCCTGCCACTATGCCTGGCTAATTTTTGTATTTTTGATAGAGACAGGGTTTCACCACGTTGGCCAGGCTGGTCTCGAACTCCTGACCTCAAATGATTCGCCCACCTCGGCCTCCCAAAGTGCTGGGATTACAGGCGTGAGCCACTGCGCCCAGCCTTAAAATGATTTTATCATTGGGTGTAACCTCCAGAGTGAAGCTATTACTCAGAAAACTAGCCCCTTAGTGCAGGCTGGGGTTGTGTGCTAAAGGCCCCCAGTGGAGTCGCAATTCCCATCTATAAAATAGGAGAACAAAATGTTGGCCTCATGGACCCATCCTAAGGATTACATGAATTGTTCATATTGAAGGTTATGTTGGTATATTAAATAATCAGCAATTAAGGCTGGGCATGGTGGCCGATGCCTGTAATCATAGCATTTCAAGAGGCTGAGGCAGGTGGATCACTTGAGGCCAAGAGTTCGAGACCAGCATGGCCAACATGGTGAAACCCCGTCTGTACTAAAAATACAAAAATTAGCTGGGCGTAGTGGTGGGCACCTGTAATCCCAGCTACTTGGGAGGCTGAGGCATGAGACTCGCTTGAACCCAGGAGGCGGAGGTTGCAGTGAGCTATCATGCCACTGCCCTCCAGCCTGGGTGGCAGCGCAAGACTCTGTAAAAAAAAAAAAAAAAAAAAAAAGCCACATCAGGAATTAAAAGTGCAAAAAAATGTTAAAACCTTTGTTTTATGCTAAATATATCTGAGACAGATAGTTTGGCTTATTTTTTACAGCCTGTGTAAAAGACTCTGAATGTCCAGGATAATTTGAAAGTAAGATTATAACAAAAATTTGGTTACAATATTTGTTTTCTTTATACTCCTTTAGATGAATTATCTTTCATGTGAATAAATATTCTCTGAGAATATAAATAATTGAAAAATTAGACAGATTTTTTACTTTGAAAGCGAAAGACTAAAAAAAATCTTGCAAGTGATTGTTGCTGGCCTCTACCTCCTTTCCACAGCTTTGTCCTCAGCTCCTTATAGTACAGTGGGAGTTTCTTTTGTTGTTTGTTTTTGTTTGTTTGTTTGTTTTTTGAGATGGAGTCTTACTCTGTCGCCCAGGCTAGAGTGCAGTGGCACGACCTCGGCTCACTGCAAGCTCTGCCTCCCGGGTTCACGCCATTCTCTTGCCTCAGCCTCCCAAGTAACTGGGACTACAGGCGCCTTTTTTTTTTTTTTTTTTTTTTTTTTTTTTTTTTGTACTTTTAGTAGAGACGAGGTTTCTCCGCGTTAGCCAGGATGGTCTCCGTCTTCTGACCTTGTGATCCGCCTGCCTCGGCCGCCCAAAGTGCTGGGATTACAGGCGTGAGCCACTGTGCCCAACCCAGGGGAAGGTTTTATGATCTCAGATCTCACTCATTCCCAGACCAATCCTGGTTTGGGCAACTATTGCCTGTTATATAACAAGAAATTATATGCTAGGATTGTTACCAGAGGGGTACTTTCCCAATTCTTATCAAATGTAGAGGGTTAAGCAAATCTGGTATTCACATCACTGGTGGTCATATCACTATAAAAGATACTCCATTATGCATTATCAAATTCAATTTTGTTTTTCACTTGTATTTGTAAATGGGCATATGTTATAAATTCTTTCTCTTTTCCTTTTGGTGGAAGAAAATTTGAGAAGATAACAGGTCATAGGATATCTGACTTCCCTGATCCAAGATAGAGTAATTAAACTCCATTCCTCTTCCTCAGATGCAATTTAGGCACATTTCCAAAGAAAAGAGAAATAGATTTGATTGGATGGAGTAGTTATTAATTAACCAATTGGTTTACATTCATGAAATGTGAAGAAGAGGAAATATTTCCTATTATGCTTCTTGATTCAGCTATAACTGCTGGGCAACACTTCCTGCTTGGCTTTTCTTTGACACTAAGTATGTGCATTGAAACACCCAGTGGTCTCCAAGTTGGAGATTCTTAAGTTTAGCCTGACAGCATAATGAGCACATAAGCACCCCCAGTGTCTCTGGATCTGATGTTCCCATGACACACAATACTGCTTGTCCAGTAGCAGGGCTGCTCGTATTTCAAGTATGAGCTGTGATAGCACCTTCCAAATGAGGAAAAGGATAGGCAGGCTGTGCATTGTGAAGGCAGGTGTTGAGTTTCAGTCCATAAGGAAGAATGTATGGGATCCCTAGTGTCAAGTTTGCCTTGGCATCCTTCCCTTCCGGAAACTCCAGATACATAGGGCCCGTGCAGCCATTGCATGTTCCATTAGCGAATGCTTTCCTATCATGGAGAGCCCTGCTTCTAAGCAACATGTGTGGAATGTATACTGAACTCTTGTTTACATTTTTTTGTGTTTAAATCTTGCTTGCTGTACATACTGACCATACTGAATTAAAAGAGTATTACATGAACAAATTGAGCTGCAATGGCCTGTAAATTGTGAAAAGGCAAATAGAACTGAAGGGTATAGACCTTGTTTACTGGTAAAAGCAATGGAGTTGAGGTCAGAATGGTTTGACACACAGCTTGTAATTTTCAGGAGTGGAAACTAAGGCACTCGCTTAAAACTTCTGATGTGATTTTTCTTAATTATAAAGTAGGGATAAACAACAATGAATACCTTATATAATTGTTATGAAACAGCAAAGTTTTATAGACTGTAAGTTGCCAAACTGATCTAAGATACCATTGTATGGGGCCAGGCATGGTGGCTCACGTCTGTAATTCCAGCACTTTGGGAGACTGAGGCAGGCAGATCACGAGGTTAGGAGTTTGAGACCAGCCTGACCAACATGGTGAAGCCCTGTCTCTACTAAAAATACAAAAATTAGTCTGGCGTAGTGGCGTGTGCCTGTACTCCCAGTTACTCGGGAGGCTGAGGCAGGAGAATTGCTTGAACCGGGAGGCAGAGGTTGCAGTGAGCCCAGATTGCACCACTGAACTCCAGCCTGCAGCCTGGGAGACAGAGCAAGATTCTGTCTCCAAAAAAAAAAAAAAAAAAAAAGAATCCGTTGTATGACAAGAAGCGTGTATTTCCTCACGTGTGACTTAACTGACTTAACTGACTCCTAAGACAGTTTGAACAGAAAACTCATAGGGAATTGTTCCAAGAAGAGGAGTAGCCACAACTCTGGTGGTCTCTGTGTAAATCCTGGCTGTACTCCATGTGAATGCTCGAGTTCTGGGCTCTTGTCTCCTTGAAATCATTGATCTCAGGTTGGAAGTAACCTCAAGAAGTCATCTGGTCTATGTCCTGCCCTATATGCTAAAATTTTATGGATTCCATAGCTTTGGTCCAAAAAGGTAAATTGACTTACTCAAAGTTACAAAGCTAATTAGTGTCAGCTTAAACCAGAAATTGTGGGCAGTATAAGATGTTGCTATTGTGAGGTGCTCCTAAGAACTTGCAAGTAATATCCTGATAGTATGGCAAGTAAAATCAGCACATAATGTATGAACCTGTGTGACTACAGAAATTGCCCTGATGGATGGACACGCCTGAATGTACAAAAATCTTGGGCCTATTAACTTCTGTGCAGAGAGGGTTAACAGAAGCAACTAGAGTGCTTTCACAGAGTCTACGAAGCGATGCCACGGGGTCAGAATTGGTAAGATCTCTCCAGCTGTGTGCAGAGGAGACAGCGTTCCAATCAGCAAGCTCAACCTCCCCAGGGGAAATGGTGGTTTCAGGCTGCACCAACTCCATGGGCTTCGCCTTCAGGCTGATCAGCTGCCTCTGATCCCTTTTATTTTTCTGGCTATAATTTGTTTTCCATATAAATTTTCCAATAGAAGGAAAGACACGTCTTCTTGGATATGATTTATATCTCTCTGAACATTGATATATCTCAACATAACTTAAGAAGTTAATATCTGTTTTTTACACTGGCCTCTTGTGAATTTGATTAATGGGAATTAGTTTCTTTAAACAAGTAACTGTTGGGCTCACACACACACATGCGACAACTTCCACTTGAATGCTGGTGGAAAGATCCTGAACCAAGAGGACTCTAAAATGGTAAAGGGGCCACACACAACTAAACATCCACCTCCTCAGTGGCATCATTCTGTCACGTCATCAGTGCTACCTCATCTGATTCCAGTGCAGTCCTCTTTGCACTACCAGGGAGTACCAGCAGTGGTGCTCATAGACCCATAGACCCCCTCCTCTCTCCCATGTCTCTTGCAGGCAGCACTAACTCATCATGCAATGCTTCCTATGGAACTTGGATGTGGCCTGCTTCCGGAGTCACTGCCAGTGGGATGCTCATGCTCCTCATCGTAAGGATCCCATGAGATGAGACCTATTTGCCAACCCTACATCCCTGCTGCAGATGACAGTGTCCCTGATGTTCCTGAGCTGATGGCAGAGGTGTGGATGCTGGGTGTTTACAGTGGATGGTGGGGCCTGAGAAGACAGACAAGTAAAGATAACATGTAGAAGTGGCTTTTGCCTATGATGTGACAGTACGCTGGTACAGTTCATGAAGCAACATTTCACAGCCTATTGGATTGTGCTGTGTCATTGGATGAGATGTTTTTCCAAGCAGCAGCGTGTGAGAAAACTTACTTTGGATTTTATTCCACCTATACTGTGTGTTCAATAAACATTTTCTGTAACAAACAGAAACTGGCAACTTGCGAGGATTTGCTATCCAAGTTTCCACACTTTTCCTGCTAGGCAAGTTTCACTAAGTTGGAGAAGTGTGACAATGGCAGCCTTTATCCATTACTTAGAGTAGTTTCAATTTTCTGTTGTTCGGTTTGGTATCTTGATTTTTGGCAAAAATCCAGGATTTCCTAATTGAATTAAAACTTAGTATATAAAGTTGTATAAATGTATCAGATTTATAAAACTTGAAACAAGTTGTATTTGAGGCACACATATGAGCCTCAACTTTACCACAAAGGATATAGTCACTAAACAATAAAGAAATATACAGAGAGAGCGCCACAAAAGTGCTATTTTGCTGTTGTTTCTACTGTTGTTGAAACTCAAGCCTTTTTTGTTTTTTTTTTTAGACAGTCTCACTCTGTCGCCCAGGCTGGAGTGCAGTGGTATAATCTCAGCTCACTACAACCTCTCCCTCCTGGGTTCAAGCGATTCTCCTACCTCAGCCTCCCTATTAGCTGAAATTACAGGCATGCACCACTATGCCCAGCTAATTTTTGTATTTTTAGTAGAGACGGGGCTTAATCATGTTGGCCGAACTCCTGACCTCAGGTGATCTGCCACCACGGCCTCCCAAAGTTCTGGGATTATAGGTGTGAGCCACTGCACCTGACCTAAACCTAAGTCTTAATATGAAAGTTTTGCTCCTCTGAGATATTCCTTTAGGACAGCTCTGGTGTATTAATTCTATTTATTGATTACCAACATATTTATTGAGTGCCTAATATGTTCCAGGAGCTCTTCTAGGTACCAGGAACAGAACAGAATAACAGAACCTCATGGAGATACATCATGGAATTTTCTCACTACATCAGAAGCCCTCGCTGGCAGAAGCTGTTTCTAATTCAGCACAGTTGTAGAATAAAACAAAGATTTATTAGATGAAAACCAACTTTTTTATCTAATACAATTTTTGTTTAACTCTATAACTTCCATTTATCATGTAGGTAAGCTCTTTTTTCTTTCAGTTTTTATTATGTCATACATATTGTCAAGTGTACAGTTCTTGTAAATACACAGCTGCTTGAGTTTTTAGAAATGTGTATGCCTGCATTACCACACTGTAGGGCAAGATACTGAACATGGAACATTTTCAGCACTTTGGAAGGTCCCTTGGTGCCCCATCCCCTTATACAGCAGAGGAAACACTTCATTCTTTTGTGTGTGGCTTTTTTTTTTTTTTTTTTTTTTTTGAGATGGAGTTTTGCTCTTGTTGCCCAAGGCAGAATGCAATGGTGTGATCTCGGCTCACTGCAACCTCTGTCCCCCGGGTTCAAGCAATTCTCCTGCCTCAGCCTCCCGAGTAGCTGTGATTACAGGCACATGCCACCACGCCTGGCCAATTTCTTGCATTTTTAGTAGAAACGGGGTTTCATCACATTAGCCAGGCTGGTCTTGAACTCCTGACCTCAGATGATCCACCCGCCTCCGTCTCCCAAAGTGCTGGGATTACAGGCATGAGCCACCACGCTCAGTCTATTTTTGCTGTGAGTTCCTCCATGTACTGGTATTGCAGGTAGTGGCTGTTTGTTCTTTGCATTGCTGTGCAGTATTCCACTGTACGAATGCTTTACAATTTATCTAGTATACTTGATTCACATTTGGGTCGATTCTAGCTTTGGCCATTATGAATAAAGTTGCTATGCCCATTCTATTATGTATGTTTGGTGAATGTGAACATTTGTCATTGTTAGTGTTACATCTTGGAATACAATGGCTGAATCATAGAGCAGGTATATGCTTAGCTTTAGAAGCTGGTGACAGTTTTCCAAAGAGGATGTGCCAATTTACATTCCTACCAGCAGAGTATAAGAGATCCATTTGATCCACATTCTTGCCAACACTTGGTATTGTCAGTCCTTTACATTTTAGCCATTCTGATGTGTTTATATGGGAATTGCACTTCCTTGATGACTCATGTTCATTATAATTGATACTTTGGTTTCTACAGGTGGATTGTGTGAATTTAGTTAATGTGAATCATTGTCTGCAATCAAATCAGCACCAGGCTCACAGAAAGAGCAGAATTTCTGCTTGAAAAGCTAAGACCCTGAGCTGAGATGATATGATGACAAAGTAACATTGAGAAGCCACACACAAATGTCCATGCACCTCCACTCTAGACACAATTCTTTATTTTTGCCAGAGCTGTGCTCAGTCAGCTGGATATCTGTCTTGTTAGTTCCTTCCTTTTGTTATTCAACTGCTTCAACTTGTGGTCTAGATGAAACAGGAAAAGTTCCCTTATACCCCTGGTAGAACTTGCAGTGGGGGATGTGGCTCGCTTCTTCTGCACCCTGTTGTTCAAACCTCTAGGGGGAGCATGCAGACGGGCAGGTAGTGGGGAGCATTGACCCCATGGGGCTTCTAGGGTTGAAGGTTTACAGCTCCTGAGGCCCCAGTGGGCGTGTGTTACAGGGCGCTATTTCAGTTTAGCCATCCATAGGAGACTTGTGTTAATCAGCTCAATTAGAGCCTCTGCCTTATTGAAAGGACAGAGGGCTTTCTGTATCCCGGGTTCTTGCCTTAGTGTACCAGAAAAATTGGATCACACTTGGGCTTGGAGGATGAGTGCAAGATTTTTTATTGAGTGGTGGTAGCTCTCAGCGAGGTGGATGGGGAGGCCAGAAGGCAGATGGAATGGGAAGGTGGTGGTTTTCCCCTAGAGGCAGGCTGCCCAGTGGCTGAACTCTGCTCCAACCACCCTGGCCACACTCCATGTTGTCCTAGTGGTCAATAACCTGCCGGCATCTGCCGGTGCCTCTCGGTGTGCCGTTTCTCCAGTGTGTTCCTCTAGATGTCCAGCCTCTTGTGCCTCTGCCCACTAAGGTCTCAGGGTTTTTATAGGCACAGGAAGGGGGCGTGGTAGGCCAGGACGGTCTTGGGTAATGCAACATTTGGGCATGAATACAGAAATACCTGTTCTCACCTAGGTCTGTGGGCACAGGCCCGGGGGTGGGCCCTAGCCAGGGACCTACCCTTCTCTACCCAGCACTTTCCTGCCCCACTCTCATATCGTAGATACTGACTTGTTCTTCTGTGGCTCTTTCCCTCCTCAGAGCCCTATCATGTAGGCCCCTATATTCTACCAAAACTTCATATGTGAAACAAAATTGAATGAGATGAGGCCCAGTGGCCTTTTGTTTAGATTCTCAGTGTTCTTCATCTCTCTTTGGCATTGGCCATTGTCAATGGTCCATTCATTAAAACAGGTTCCTCCATTTCCTTCTATGAAGCTAGGTTTTCCTGATCTTTTTTTTTTTTTTTTTTTTTTGAGACAGAGTCTCCCTCTGTAGCCCAGGCTGGAGTGCAGTGGCGCCATCTCGGCTCACTGCAAGCTCCGCCTCCTGGGTTCAGGCCATTCTCCTGCCTCAGCCTCCTAAGTAGCTGGAACTACAGGCGCCCGCCACCACGCCCGGCTAATTTTTTGTATTTTTAGTAGAGACGGGGTTTCACTGTGGTCTCGATCTCCTGACCTCGTGATCCGCCCACCTCGGCCTCCCAAAGTGCTGGGATTACAAGCGTGAGCCACCGCGCCCGGCCGGTTTTCCTGATCTTCATACTCTCTGACCACTCCTTTATTTTCTTTATTTAATTCACATAGTAGTTCTTTACCACAAAGCTCCCAGATCTCAGTCCTTGGATCATGTCTGTTCCCAGTAGTGGCTGGATTCTGTTTAGCTGCTTTGGTTCTATTCTTAGGACCAGCCTGACCCCATACTCTTAGAGGTGTAGCTCCATCCCAAACCTCTCCCCTCTGTGGGCTCCTCACCCCACCCTGACCTATCCACTTTGACTCTCCCAGCCTCTGCCTTCACCCCTTCTTCTGTTTCCCTCCCACCCCTTGGATGTGGCTCATTGTGTCCTCTTCCCATCAGTGACCTTAACCCCCTAGAGAATGATTCAGAGATTTGTGTACCCTCCCCATCCCCAGATGGCTGAGGCAACTCTTCTCCTGGTCCAGCCCAGCTTTGCATCCCCTTGCTCTGGCTTTGTCCCCATAGGTGGCTGTCCATCAGTGCAGCAATAGCTAAGTAAACAGGATGGGCACTTACAGGACTGTGGCGTGGGCTGGGCAATGCTCCATGAAACAAAAGTTCCTCTCACACCTTTTCTCATTATGTAAGCATAGATGCTGCGTCCTGGCACACAGAGCCACTTGCTGGATGAAATGCATCATGCCTCGGTCCTCTTCCTTGTTCATGAAGGTAACTTTCCTCCGGGTTACTGAGAGAAGGCAGGACAGAGGGCATGGGTGTCCTGTGAGGGTCAGAGACTACATTTGCCCTTTTCCCTCCATTTCAAAGGTGTCTAAAGGTATTGGTGCTTTTGTGACCCCGTAAGGTATTAGTGGTTTTGTAACCCCCGTGGGACATGTAGTTCTTAACAGAGACAGGTGAGCAGGGCTGAGCAGGCTGCTACTTGCAGCTGGAGGGCAGTGTCTCAGGGCTGAGTGGCCAGGCTGGACATTCTCTCTACTCAGGATGTTGCTCCCACCTGGGGCTTGCATAAATCAACCTCATCCCTTCCCACCCCCATGCATAATAAATCACACTGTGATGGTGAGGCTTCTCCCTTTTGCTGCCTGTGCTAACTCAGGTGGAACCTGCCCCTTAATGTGCCACACTGCGCTACTCATTCCCTGGGCATTGTGGCCTCTGAGGTGGAAACTCTCTTTGGAAATGTGCTGCCCTTAGTACGCTCTGCTTGTTTTCTTTAGCAAATTGTAACTAGGTGAAGAGGGCACCAAAGGGAGCCAGGGTCCCTTAGGAACACGGTGACTTTACCCTGCCTTTTCCCAAGGACAAAAGGGCTATGCTTGGCCAAGTTCCCTGAGTGTTGACTGATATGCACGTTACCTCTTGGGGAGGTGAGAGGGAACAGTTTGCCTGCCATTTTGGCAAATATAGTAAGTAAAGAGTGGGTCCAACTTGAGTAAAGGATGACCTGCTCACTCATTTTGAATGTGCCAGCTTTCAGCCTCCCTAAGTGCAGTGGCCTGACGTAAACCTTGCCATTGTGGAGACGCCAACACCATCAAAGTCAGCCTCTAAATAGCTAATGCCATTCTGGGCTGGAATACTCGACTGTTTACCTTGGTTTTCTTCATCATTTTATCAGACTTGCTTTAATTCCCCCTTTTAAAATTAATTAATTAAATCCTTTTTTTTCTGAGACTGAGTCTTGCTCTGTTGCCCAGGCTGGAGCGCAGTGGCACGACCTTGGCTCACTGCAACCTCCACCTCCCGGGTTCAAACAATTCTCCTGTCTCAGCCTCCCAAGTAGCTGGGATTACAGGCTTGTGCCCCCATGTGTGGCTAATTTTTTGTATTTTTTTTTAGTAGAGATGGTGCTTTACCTTGTTGGCCAGGCTGGTCTCGAATTCCTGACCTCGTGATACCCCCCGCTTTGGCCTCCCAAAGTGCTGGGATGACAGTCGTGAGCCACCGTTCCCAGCAATTCCTTCTTTTTGAGACTGTTAGATAGTAGAAAATTAATGTATATTGCCCTCTAGTGATTAATGATTACAACCACTTAACTACCAAAACATTTACTGATATTCAATTGTATTAAAAATCCCATTGTTTTATTCTGCATATATAAGTAATGAACACTTGTGTTGGGAATGTAAAGCATATCTGGACCTCTCTTCTGATATTCAGGTGCCTTTATCCAGACGACTACTCTGGAAGTCCATGTGGGTCGCCGTTAGGCACCTCCAGCTTTAGCTTGTCCTGAAACTACTCCTCCAATACTGCCCTCATCTTCCCCTTTTACAAGTGTCTCAGACCCAAATCCTTGAAGTCACCTTTGAGTCCTCCCTGCCTCTCACAGCCTCCGGTCCTTTCAAAACAAACACATGAGAATTTGGGCTTTTGTCAAGGCACTGATTCTATCCTGCCTATCCCAGATATGGTCATCTCTCACCTAAATCCTGGCCAAAGCCTCCTTACTGGCTTCCCTGATTCTAGCCTTAAGAAACATAAGGCTATTCTCCACATGGCTGCAGAATGATTCATTTAAAATATAAGTCCAAGGCCGGGCACAGTGGCTCATGCCTGTAACCCAAAGACTTTGGAAGGCCCAGATAGGCAGATCACCTGAGGTCAGGAGTTTGAGACCAGCCTGACTAACATGGTGAAACCCCATTTCTACCAAAAATACAAAATTAGGCCAGGCGTGATGGCTCAGGCCTGTAATCCAGCACTTTGGGAAGCTGAGGCAGATGGATCACAAGGTCAGGAGTTCGAGACTAGCCTGACCAACATGGTGAAACCCCATCTGTACTAAAAATACAAAAATTAGCCAGGCATGGTGGCACACTCCTGTAATCCCAGCTACTCAGGAGGCTGAGGCAGGAGAATCACTTGAACTCGGGAGGCTGAGGTTGCAGTGAGACTAGATCGTGCCACTGCACTCCAGCCTGGGCGACAAGAGTGAAACTCCGTCTCAAAGAAAAATAATAAAAATAAAAATAAAAAAAATAAAATAAAAACAAAAAATAAAATAAAATATAAGTCCAGTAGCATCTCTTTTCTCCTCCCAGCCTTTCAAGGACTCTTCCCATTCAGAATAAAGCCAACATCTTTGACATGGATGTTGAGAGAGACAGCAATACAAATTCTTGCTGAATGAATATGTTTCTTCTCCGAACAAGTCTAGCTTTTGAGCAGAACCGACATGAAGAAAGTGAAGGAGTGCTTATGAAACTGTAGGAAGGGCTGGAAGAGCAGGCTCCAGGCCCTGGGAGCACCCTGTGAGCACCCTGTGAGCAGTCCTGTAGAGCTGGGGGCTGGCATTTGCCACAGAACTACAGACTCCAGCCAGCCAGGAAGATTGTTAGTCCAAAGGCCACCTCTGACATTGTGGAGGTCAAAACTTCACCAATCTGTTTGACCTCCAAAGGCACAATGGCTTATCAACTTCCTGTTGATAGATAGCTATCAACAGTAGACTTTTTTTTTTTTTTAATGGAGTCTTGCTCTGTTGCCCAGGCTGGAGTGCAGTGGTGTGATCTCGGCTTACTGCAAACTCCACCTCCCAGGTTCAAGTGATTCTCCTGCCTCAGCTTCCTGAGTAGCTGGGATTACAGGTGTGTGCCCCCACACCTGGCTAATATTTGTATTTTTAGTAGATACGGGGTTTCACCATGTTGGTCAGGCTGGTCTGGAACTTCTCACCTTGTGATCCCCCACTTTGGCCTCCCAAAGTGCTGGGATTACAGGTGTGAGCCACTGCTCCTGGCTCCAGTATTTTGTTATAGCTGCACAAAGAGACGAATACAGGCATACTGGGGGATGTTAGGGATGGACACTGAGGATAAATTCCTTATATCCACCATAGCCCCTGGGATGAGGTCAAGGTCTGAGGAAGAGGCTCCAACAAACTCTTAGCTAGATGTACTCTTCACATCTTATGTGCTTATGATGAAGAAAGTCTGACTTTTTTACAGGGATTATTACAACCTCAAGTTTGTGTTCATTGTCTGAGACTGGCTGGTTCACTTCCCTCATTCCTGCACCAGCTCCTTACTACGCACGCATTTACAAAATTTAACTTTCAAAGTGCCTCCAACCTCGCTTGTATCTGCAACAGTGATGAGTACAGGAGATCCTTCTGGACATGACTTGTCTTAATATCAGTCTGTCCTGGCACTGTGGCCATGCTGTGCCAGGGCCATCTCTAGCACTTGATTAACCAGCAACTGTACAATCTCCTGAACCAAGGCCTCAGGGTCTGCTTGGATGTCATCCCAACCTGACATCTCATGTGCCCTTTTCTGAGAAAATTCCAGAAAATCTTAGATATTCTATGGCCTGGATTTAGTCTACTCCTTTCTACAGTAACTGTCTCGAATATCAACCTCCTTAAAAAGGAGAGAATAATATCTGGGTCCCAGGAGAACTGCAGTGTTTCGGCAGTTGATCGATGACTATGCTGTCTGTGCTTTTGCAGTGAGGAATGACCCCTGCAGCTCATTGGTGGATGCTGCTGTCTGAGTAGGGCCCCCCACACATTTGTGCCTATTTCATGGGACTCCACCACAGTAGAAGTCAATTTTAAACTACCTCATTGCGAATGGAATTGCTCATCACCAAGGGCTGACATATGTTGACAGGCTGCTCTGACCCCAGCCCAGGGAAGCTGCAGCCAACTCTGAAACTCAGTTCACAACAGGACAGGTAGAAGCTCTTTTTGAAACATCCATTTGTGTCAGCAGCCTCGTCATCAGGGTGAAGTCTTTTGCTGGAAGTCTTCCTACCCAGTGTCCGGGGTTGGGGGACATCTAACACTTGGAAAATGCTGTGTTCATTCAGTCCCCTGCAGCTGAGCACAGTGGTTGCTGTGGACACCAAACATACTCTGCTGTTGCGGCAAATCTGAGGGTGACCTTGGGAGGAAGGATCCCAGAGGGTACCTGCTGTGAGAGAGGGCACCTGTGAGGCTGCTCAGGGGCTCAAGGCAAGGAATTGGACCTGGCTCACCTCATCACAGCACTAAATTTTCTCTACAGGGGTTTCCACTGGTTCCATTTTAGGGTAATGATCCTGAGTCATTCCTCCATTTCTGACATTTATATTCTGGATAAGGATGGGGTGAGATACCATGAGATCGCTGTACCTCCTCCAGGGTTCTCTATGCTTCTAGGGTTCATCCCTACTCCACCTTTTTGTCATGGACCCCATATCAAGAGGATACCTTTCAACAATTGTTTACCCTACTGTCTCCCCAACATGACCTACATCATTATTGCATCCTTGTACAACAATGTTGCCTCTCATGTGCAGGAACTACATAGCCCCTAGAACACTGGCAGCCTCCCTGGAATATTGCAGCATTAGATGTGATTTAACACAAATTTTATGTCTTTTTAGGGGCTGGGCTGGGATTGGCCAGGTGGGGTGATAGGATTTTTTTCCAGGCTTGGAGTCTGAGTTATGGATTCTCCACTTTGGACTCTGTGGGTTACTTTCATCTCGATGGATTTCTAAAAATACAAACAACCACTCCAGTGGTCATTTTTCTGCTTTTCAAGAAGAAATGAGGTTTAATATGTCAAATGAGAGGGTACAGTATGAACATGATGTTGAGGGTGTCTGTATTTTAGGCAGGTCTTCATTCCCAACTGAGAACGTGGACTGCCTGGTGAGGCTGCCAGAGTGAATGTATCTACACTGGTGCAGGCACTCACAGAAGCACAAACTCTCCAGAGAAAGTCAGAGACTGTTGAACAATACAGTTCCCAGCAAAGCAAACTCTTCTTACCCCATCCATGTGGCCCTCAGTAAGTCTCCTGGTCTTCAGGACTGGTGATCAAGGTGTTTTGAAATCCCATTTGCTTTTCCACTCCACACTAACTGTGGGCAAAATATCAAATGGAGCATGTCGACCAGGCACCTGAAAAGCATCTATGTCTCTCTACTGTTCTTCATGGTAATGTGATCAGAGCACCTCACCCAGTAGCCCAAGTTCTTGTGTAATTAGTTGTAAGACTAGTTGTAACACCTTACTCCATAGCAGTTATAGCCTCAACATCTTCGTCTCTTTCCCAAATCTCCTGATCCTGACTGGGATCCTGCCCTGGTTAATGAGTCCACAGGACCCCTGTAGGACACTCATTGGAGGATAGGGACAAGTTCAATAATGAGTTATTATGAGGTTTCAGTGACAGACATGTATATCAACTGTTCCTGATATATGGTGACTGCTCAATCAATATCATCAACACCACCACCACCATCACCACCACCATCACCACCAACACTACCATCATCATCATCACCACCACCACCACCATTACCACAACCACTACCACCACCACCATCACCACCAACACTGTCATCACCATCATCACTGTTACCATCACCACCAGAATCACCATTACCATCACCATCAACACTACCATCACCATGACCACCATCACCACAACCACTACCACCACTATCATCATCACCACCATCACTACCATCATCACCACCACCACCACCATCACCACCATTACCATCGCCATCAACAATACCGTCACTACCACCACCATCACCACAACCACTGCCACCACCACCACCATCACCACCATCACTACCATCACCACCACCATTACCATCGCCATCAACGCTACCATCACCATGACCACCATCACCACAACCAGTACCACCACCACCATCACCACCATCACCACCATTACCACCACCACCATTACCATCACCATCAACACTATCACCACCACCACCACCATCACCACCAGCACCATTACTGTCACCATCAACAATACCATCACTACCACCACCATCACCACAACCACTACCACCGCCACCAACATCACCACCATCACTACCATCACCACCACCGCCACCATTATTGTCACCATCAACAATACCATCACTACCACCACCATCACCACAACCACTACCACCACCACCATCATCACCACCATCACTACCATCACCACCACCATTACCATCACCATCAACAATACCATCACTACTACCACCATCATCACAACCACTGCCACCACCACCACCATCATCACCACCACCATCACCACCACTATCATCACCACCATCACTACCATCACCACCATTACCACCACCACCAGTATCATCACCATCACCATCACCATCATCATCATCACCCCCATCATCACCATCACCCCCACCACCACCTCCCCAACCACCATCACCACCATTATCGTCATCACAACCATCACCATTACCACCATCACCATCATCATTACCACTACCATCATCACCATCACCACTACCACCACTATCATTACTACTACCAATATCACCACCATGACTATCTTTACTATCACCACTACCACCATCACCATCACTACCACCATCATCATTCCAATCAGCCTTAAGCCATAGGACAATGCTTTTCTTTGGGATGTGGCATGTGGCTCCTTGTACCTACCTAGCACTTGCAGGTAGCAGAAGCTGAGGGACCATTCCACCAGGTCTTTCAAAGCTGTAGGCCATTAACGCTAACCTTTTATTTCCAGTTGTTTCCCTTCTAAAAATCAATCTGCCTTTTGCTCTTCTATGCTTTATCTGACATACAGAGCCTCTACATTCCAATCAGCTTCAGTGGCCTCTGGGTGGTGGTGGGAAATTGGAATATGACAAGTAAGAGGTGCTATATCAACTTTTAGCACAGTCTATTGGGAAGGCAGAGCCTGCAGTGGCTGGGTGAGTGGTGAGAAGATCGAAAAAATCCACATCCCTCTTGTGGACTGCCATAGAGTGAGCTAAAACAACCCTCTGTGCCCCTACCATGGAAGGACAGGGGAGATGGGGCTGTGCAAACCACTCAGGTACCCCTGTCAGACTTACAACAGAGCCTCTGCTCAGAGTTCTCAAAGAACTGCCTTCACCCAGCATCACAGACCTTTTTCCTTACCTTCTGCCTGTCCGCACTGGCTGAGCAGTACTTGAAGATTCAAGCCTTCCTCAACTCTGTAGGCTCACTGCTTCCCCTCCTTCTCCTTTCTCCAGGTCTCTTCCTGGCTGCCTCTGCTTCTTCTGGTTTGCTCCTTATCCACAGGTGTGTGCTGCTGTGTTTGCCTCTGCCCCAACCCCTGCTCCCTAGACCCAAGTATGGCCACAGCTGTTGATGCCCTTCTAACTGGGAGGAAGCGCTAGTGCCTAAAGCCTGTGAGGGTCAACAGGTAGTTTTCTGGGCTGACATTTCTTTCTGCTTACAGGGTGAAATGGTGATCCAGGGTTGTGAGTTGGCTATGGGGCTTCTGGGGGTACTTTCGTGTTTTATTTGCCTGAAATCCTTTTTGAACCTGGAGTACATACGTAAATACATTTATGCAATTCTGTTCTTAATGTTTAATATTTAAGATTTAAGGGCTGAGTGTGGTGGCTCACGCCTGTAATCCCAGCACTTTGGGAGGCCGAGGTGGGTGGATTACCTGAGGTCAGGAGTTCGAGACCAACCTGGCCAACATGGTGAAACCCCGTCTGTACTAAAAATACAAAATTAGCCAGGCATGGTGGTGGGTGCCTTTAGTCCCAGTTACTCGGGAGGCTAAGGCAGAAGAATCACTTGGACCCAGGAGGCGGAGGTTGTAGTGAACCGACATCGTGCCACTGCACTCCAGCCTGGGCAACAAGAGTGAAACTCTGTCTCTCAAAAAAAAGAAGAAAAGATTTAAGAAACAATTGTGCTCCATCTTATAGTTAATAATCTTTAATGGCTATTAACATCACAGAAGGAGTGATGATGGACCACTGAGTGGAAATAGAACTATCTATGTGTTTTTACCAAAAAACTCTAAATTAAATCAAGCCTCAGATCCAACAACCAAGTCACGGGAAATACAAGGTCAGAGGGTACTAATGGATACCACGGCAGATGCATTCCATCAGCAGTGCGTATTTCTCAGAAACTACTGGAGAAATGACCCCATTCTTTCCACAAGTTCATTTCCAGGAAAAAAGATGGATGCAAGGGAAACCTATAGATTACAAGACACCTTTAGGAGTCATACCAACCAGCTGCAATGGGCAGACATTCTTTGGAGCTTATTTGAAAAAGAACTGAGGAAAGAAGAGACATTCAGAGACATTTGAACACTGCTTGGATATGAGCTGGTATTAAGAAATAATGGTTAATTTTTTTGGAGTGATTCTAAGGTTTTTTTTGTTTTGTTTTTGTTTTTGGAACTAATCTTTTAGAAGTATATTCTAAGGCTGGGCATGGTGGCTCACGCCTGTAATTCCAGTACTTTGGTAGGAGGCCGAGGAGGGTAGATCATCTGAGGTCGGGAGTTCGAGACCAGTCTGACAAACATGGTATAATCCCGTCTCTACTAAAAATAGAAAAATTAGCCAGACATGGTGGCACATACCTGTAGTCACAGCTACTCGGGAGGCTGAGGCAGGAGAATTGTTTGAACCAGTGAGGTGGAGGTTGCAGTGAGATGAGATCATGCCATTGAATTCCAGCCTGGGAAACAAAAGTGAAACTCCGTCTCAAAACAAACAAACAAACAAACAAACAAACAAAACAAGTATATGCTGCTAAAATATTTCCAGATCAAATGATCTGCTATTGGGGAATGACTTCAGCACAATCTGGAGCCAGGATGGCAGTGGGTTGGAAAGATTCCTATCGCTGTGAGTTGTTGAAGTTGGTAATGGGCACATGGAAGTTCATTTTTCAACTTTCTCTGTTTTTCTGTTTAAAGATGTCTATATTAAAAGTAAAACAGGCAAAAGAGAAAGAAGGAAAGGCTGATGAAGATCACAGTCACAGCCTGACTGGGACGGGACGTACAATTCAGGGACTAAAGACAAATCACAATAAACAACACAAGTGTTCACATTAAAATCTAAATAACTTATGGGATATGGATGTCATTTACCAATAGCAGGACTTACATAACTTTGTATTGGCAACAATAGGATTTATAGGAGATTATATATGATTATTATATAGGCTTATAAATGTGGAAGCAAGATTTGACTCCCTGCCCTGTTCCTTTCAAAGACTCCTGGTGTCTCCTGCTTCAACCTTCCAGGAGCTTCCGGCAGACGCCTGTCTGCACTCCTGCTCTGACGCTTGTCCCTTCTCCCATGTATGCTGGACTTGTTGTCTCTAAGTCTAGAGTGTGAATTTACTAATGTCGTCAATTAAAATGGGCTAACATCCCAATAGGAGGCACTAAGAACAGATGTTTACTGAATGTTCCTGGTAGAGAAAAGCCTGCTTGTGTTACGTGACCAAGATCTCATTAGCAGCATATTTAATAGAAGCAGCGTTTTCTTTCTTTTTTTTTTTTTTTTTGAGATGGGGTTTCACTCTTGTCGTCCAGGCTGGAGTGCAATGGGCACAATCTCAGCTCACTGCAAGCTCCGCCTCCTGAGTTCAAACATTTCTCCTTCCTCAGCCTCCCAAGTAGCTGGGATTACAGGCGCCCGCCACCACACCTGGCTCATTTTTTTGTAGTTAGTAGAGACAGGATTTCACCATGTTAGTCAGGCTGGGCTCGAACCCCTGACCTCAGGTGATCCAGCCACCTCAGCCTCCCAAAGTGCTGGGATTATAGGTGTGCATGCCACTGCACCTGCCCAAGAAACAGCATTTTCTAAGAGGTAATTAAATTGATTTCAGATGATGGACACTTGGAGCAAGGAGAATTCTTCTGAGGTTGAGAAGTACCCTTAGTCTAGGGATGACCAGTCAGTGTGACATCATGTCACATCAAATACACCCAAGTAAACTCTTGGGCATGATGATGAGGATGATGAGGCCTCCCCCAGGCAGGGTGAAGAGCAACCACTGTGAGCAGCTACTCATGTCTGCTGTGGGCACAGCACGCGCCACTCCTGCCTGATGTGACAGCTGATTAGAAACTTTTCTACAGAGGCACTAGAGCAGCATTTTTAGGTGTGGACAGAACAGGAGAGGTGTGGTCGGTATATGAGAGTGTGAGAATCGGGGTTAGAGGCCCTGGGTTGAAATCTCAGCCCTGCCCTTTATCAATTGTGTGTGGTGGGCTATCTTTCCCTCCAGGAGCACAGCTATGCGGTGAGTGGAGCAGGAAGCCAGGCATGAGGCCAGAGAGCTTTGTTAAACCTGAGAGGTGGTGATGATTAAAAGTCTGGAGAGATGATGAGCGGGTGGGAAGGTAATTTAGTGGCCAGGAGGGGAGCTGGAGGTTGGAGGAGCAGATAAAATCAGGCTCCACAAATTGCAGTGAGCCTGAAGCTGGCAGCAGAGGGCAGGGGTCCCACTCCACAGGCAAAGGCTCTGCATGACTCTCATGGGAAAAGAGTCCTTGCTGACAAGTCCTGCCTGCGTTGGCTTAGGTGGCCCATGTCCCTGGGGGTCCTGCACTGCAGCCAGGCCCAGGGCCTGAGCACCACTGAATAGTTCCTGGTCTGCAAAGTGCACATGACACCACATCAGTGTCAGAGGTGTTCTGTGAAGGCAATATAATTGTGCGTAGGCAGCACTGGGTAAGCAGCAAGGCCTGGACAAGGCTGATTGCTGTTCTCTGCATGGACCTGTGTGTTGGGTTGCGGGGGCCAGCTACCTCCAGCAGGAAAGCAGCAGAGCAGCTGTTCTGCAGAATGCAGACACCAGGACAGGCGCCTTCCACCGAAATAAGCCTTGCTGCACGCAGCTCCCCAGATATGCTTGCTTCCAACACTGGGAGAAAAAATCGCAGAAACCACTTCCATCTAGTGGTAAAGGAGGGAAAATGCAGGCCTGAACTGCAGCACTCTCCTAAGCAGGCCCAGGACTGAACCTTGCAGACCCTTCCAGGCAAGCCAGCAAATCTTATCCATCCCAACTTCCCAATGTTAAATTGTCTTCCAGATCAACAGCTTTAGTCTGCTGAAGAAATTCACCTGCCATCTACATCACAAAAAAGCTTTAGGGCAATGCAGATTCTGGGGGTCCCTGACTCAAAATAGAATTGAGCACTTTGTGGACATGAAACAAAGCTACGTGTCTAATGTTTCCCTAGGATCATGAAGCCACATTAATAATTGTCTATTCGATAAGCAATAGACAAATGAATAAATAAACCCTGAGTAGTTTTATAAAATAATGTGATAAAAATTGAAACCATGTGTCCAGTTAGGGTCCCCTTGGCCCCCCAAATCTCAAGTCCTTCTCACATTGCAAAATACAAGCATCCCTTCCCAATAGCCCGCCAAAATCCTAACTTGTTCCAGCATCAACTCTAAAGCCCAAAGTCCTAAGTCTCATCTGAGACTTGCAGGTAATGTCCATACAGCTGTGAGCCTATAAAATGAAAAACAAGTTATTTCCTTCCAAAATACAACGGTGCTGTACCATTAGGTAAACATTCCCATTCCAAAAGAGATAAATCAGCCAAAAGAAAGGGGCAACGGGCCTCATGCAGTATGAAACCCAGCAAGGCAGATATTGAATCTTAAAGCTCCAAATTAATCTTTGACACCATGTCTCACATCCTGGGCACACTGGCACAAGGCAGGGTTCCTGAGGCTTTGGGCAGCCCCTTTCCCATGGCTGTGCTGGGTGCAATGCTGTGGCTCCTCTCACATGTTGGAGTTGAGTGCTTGTGGCTTTTCCAGGCTGAGGGCGAACACTGCTGGTGGATCTACCATTCTTGGGTCTCAAGGGCAGTAGCCCTCTTCCCACAGCTCCAATAGACAATGCCCTGGTGGGGATTCTGTGTGGGGGCTCCAACCCCACATTTCTCCTCAACACCGCCCTAGTAGAAGCTCTCTGTGGGGGCTCTGCCCCTGCAACAGGCTTCTGCTTGGGCACCCAGCCTTTCTCACACATCTTCAAATCTAGGTGGAAGCTGCCAAACCTCAGCCGCCCTTTATTCTATGCTCCCGCAGGCTTAACATCATGTGGAAGCCACCAAGGCTTGAAATGTGCACCCTCTGAAACTGAGCCTGCTGTATCTGGAGCCATCTGAGCCTTAGCTGAAGCCAGAGCAAGGCAGGCCAAGGCAGAGGAGCCCAGGCCTGGCCCCCAAAGCCATTCTGTCCTGCTAGGCCTCTGGGCCTATGATGGGAGGGGCTGCCTAAAAGATTTCCACAATGCCTTCAGGACTTTTCCCCACATCATTCTGATAGTTAGCATCTGTCTCTCTTTTAGTCATGCTAATCTCTCTAGCAGGTTACCCAACAGCCTACTTTGATTGCTCTCCTAAAAACACTTTTCACTTTTTCAAAATTTCTGAATTCTTACGGTTTGCTTCCTCTGTTTTTTTTTTGAAACAGGGTCTCACTTTGTTGCCCAGACTGGAGGGCAGTGATAAGGACACGGCTCACTGCAGCCTCAACCTCCAGGGCACAAACAATTCTCCTGTCTCAGCCTCCCAAGTAGCTGGGACTACAGCGAGGTGGAGAGGCAGGTGCTGGAGAGGAGAGGGTCTAAGGCCAGGTGATGCAAAGGTCATGAAAGCACATGGGACCTTGTCCTGAGGTCAGGTGCTCATCTCCTATCTTCATGCTCCCTGAGGGCAAACTACACCCTCCTTGGCAGAAGCAGGGAGCAAGCTGAGCGGTCAAGGCAGCTAAATCTGCCAGCCACATAGACCAGCTCACAGAACTGGAGGAAAAGGTCCTCTGTGCACCTCTGTTGGGAGAGCAGAGGGCAGAGGGACTTATATTTCTTTTTTATTTTTATTTTTGAGGGCCACTGCACTCCAGCCTGGGCGACAAGAGCAAGACTCAGTCTCAAAAAACAAAAAACAAAAAATACCTCTTAAATGGTACATTCACCATAGGTATTATTTAACCTAATGGATTATTTCCACTTTATTGCAATAAATGTCTCTCCTGATGAGTACAACCCATTGACAATGAGAAATCATTAAAAGCATTTAAGCAAAGAAATGATTACATTTCCATTCCACAAAGCTCTCTGTGGCTAGAGCATGGAGAATGGATTGGAGGAAGGTGTCAGGATGGGTGTGAGAAGGCTGATCAGACGGCGAAGGTGGGAGCTTATGGTGGTACAGAGTGATGTCCCTGGGACAGAATGGAAAATTATTTAGAAAGTAGACTCTACAGGACTTGGTTTCTGATTAGAGATGGCGGTGAGGATCAAGGAGATGCTGGTTAGGACTTCCAGACAGAATGCACCTTAAACCTGATCTAGAGGTGCCCTTCCTGAGTCCTGTGCCTTACAGAGCTCCGGCCTCCACTGCCTGTGTTCCTCCACTGCCTGTGTTCCCCCACCAAGGGGTGAGGAATGCACAGAACCAAGGGAGTATGAGCATTTGAAATCCAGATTCTTATTCTGTGCCACAGTCTGTGTCCGGGATCTTGTATTTCCCTTTCCAAATGCCTCTGAGTCCATTTCCAGAGCCCGTGGGGGGGTTCTGTTCTGGTCTGTCCTCCTGAGGGGGGGGTTCTGTTCTGGTCTGTCCTCCTGAGGGTGGACGTGTCACCTGTGTGAGTGCCCCTATGTTGCAGGACTTCCTCAGTTCAGCTAAAGATAGGGTTCTTTTTCCCACAGCCATGAAAACTCAGGCTCTCAGACAATTTGAATGATAAGACAGGGGGTTTTATCGGGTGAAAATAAAGAAAAGGGGGAAACAGGAACTCTCGCAAGGCCAGAGTCCCGCTAAAGCACTTCCTGCCTGGCCATTCGAATCCCAGGTTCCACACAGGAAGAGGAGGGGCCAGGCTTCTCCCTGCTGCAAAAGTGGCGAACTTCCTCAGGCTCCACCTCAGTGGCCAGACTGGTTGGAGTTTCTCCAGGGACTCCCTTCCACCTGGCTGTCTCATTATCCCCTCTAAAGCGGTACGTCTAACTGCCCTTAGAGTAAGGATAAGGACAAAGACCGAACTTAATTGTCTCCTCTGACAGAGGGCTCTATTTTGGGGAAACAGCAGTCAGATCTCCCTGAAAGGCCTATCTAAGGGTTCCCAGAAGAAAGGGCCATCGTCAGAGGCTCCGGTTGCATGACCGTTGGGAGAATGATGGCCTGAAGGCAAGAACAGACAAACTAGGTTATTAGTAAACATGTATCAAAACAAAACAAGGAATGGGGTAAGGAGAGCTCAAAAATTCCAAGACCTTTTACCAGTTTGCACGGGGAGAGGGAGGTCAAAAGCCTGACTCGTTAAAAACGCTTTACCCTTTTGCCACTATGCTGGGCTTCTTGGTTCCCTTCCCCTGAGTCCAATCCTAAGCCAACCAGTTTAAGGTTTGGGAAACTAACTCTTTCCAGTTTGGAGGATGCATCTGAGGGAAGTGTCTCATAGTACCGAGACACAATTACCTATCGGTGAAGAGAGATCCATGGAGAAGAAAGGAAAAAAGAAGGTGCCTTTTAAAGGAGTCCCAGTCACACAGTTCTAAAGTCCAAAAAGCAGTTTGTAACCTCAAAACACTTAGCAAACCTTGCATCTGACCTGCATAGTTTAGTTCATCTATTTACATTTTAATGACCCCTGCATTTTACCCATAATCTTTAAGGCTGTTTTTATTTCTCAAAGATTAGAGTCAGGTGAATGGAAAGGTACCACAGCTTTTAACTTCCTTTAAAAAAAAAAGTGCTTGATCCAAGGACTTGTCTTTCGTTAGGCCAAATTAATTAGAGCTCTTTTTACAGACATCACACACAGTACACAATAGGCAGAAGAAAACCCAGTTGCTGTGTGGGGCCCTTTAAGAGACAGGCCTAGGAAAACATGCAGATACCCAACCTGAGAGGCTTCATTCCCTGAGGCAGGATTGCTAAACAAAGCCTTGCCTGTGAGTTATAAGCCATGCCATCAGGATATAGAAGAGGATGGAGGCTTGATTTCACAACCAAAACTCTGCAGAAAATATAAACAGTGATAGTTGTGGGGCTTGGCCTCACAAAAATGTCTTCTAAAAATAAAAATAAAAATAAAAATAAAGGTTCACTGCTGACGGGTGGAGAAGAGGAAAGAAAAAAGGTTTAAAAATACTGGAGGAAGAACTCTTATTCTTATACAACTGGTTCTTCCACCTGGAGAAAAGCTTAATTACTGTCTGATGGAGTAAAGCCCCTTGGCTGGGGAAGGAGAAGGCTCCAGTGGTGCATGGTGGAAAAGCCAGCCAGGTGGCTGTGTGGGACTCTTGGACCAGGCATCCCAGCCCCAGCAGGGAGCGGAGAGCAGTGGGGGATGCATCCCAGCCCCGGCTGGGAGGGGACAGCGGGGAGCTGCTGCTCACCCATTGGTCCTGAAAAAGGAAGGAAAAGGCCATGAAAAGGCTCGGGAATGACAGGGCACGGTGGGGACATGGTTCCCCCCACCCTCAGAAGTCCGAGAATGGGCAAACTTAGAAGCAACAGTGAGAGATTTTGAGTTCCCATTTCACTCACGGGTCTTGAGTCCCACATTAGGCATCAACAATATTGCAGGACTTTTCGTTAGTTCAGCTAAAGGCAGGGTTCTTCCCACAGTCACGAAAATTCAGGCTCGCAGACGGTTTGAATGGTTAGTAAGGCAGGGATTTATTGGGTGAAAATAAAGAAAAGGGGGAAGCAGGAACTCTCACCAGGCCAGAGTCCCTGCTAGAGTGCCTCCCACCCAGCCATTCGAATCCCAGTTTACACACAGGAAGAGAAGGGGCCAGGCTCCAAACGTGGTGAGCTTCCTGGGGCTCCACTTCAGTGGTAGGCTGGTTGGAGTTTCTCCAGGGACCCCTCCCACCTGACTGTCTCACTTGGGCCTTAGAGTTGTCCAAAGAAAGGTTGATTTCAGGGGCTGGGGCAAGAGCTTGGGCTTCCAAACTGTGTTGTCCACACAAAGGTTCACGAGTCCCCTCACCATCTGGGATGGAGCCAGGCACACTCCATCAGGGATGAAGTGAAGGGAGATAGTCCAGTCAAGGGTCAAGGCAGCTGATAAGCCAACCGTGAGACCTTGCACATCATCATGAAGGTGCATCTACAAAAGTAAGAGGATAGAACATGCATTTTATTTTTAGGTTTTTTGATTTAGGCGCTACAAATGTGGTTAAGTTAAATGGATATAGCGTGTGGTGGTAAAGTCAGAGCTTTTGATTGTAGCGGTTAAGTGATTTTTCATCCCTCACTCCCCTTCCCATTGTCCTGAATTTCCATGGGTATTCAATGCTTTGTGTCCATGTGTACAGGTGGTTCAGCTCCCACTTGCTATGTTTCTCAAACTAATCTATAGATTCTGTGCACTCCAAATAAACATTTCAGCTAGGTTTTCATTTGAAATTTACAAGCTGACCCTAAAATTCATATGAAAATGTGAGGGTCCAAAAATAGCGAAAACAGTCTTGAAGGATAAAGTTAAATAACTCATACTTCTCAATTTCACAACTTACTACAAAGCTACAGTAATCAAGACTATGTGCTACTAGCATAAGGATAGGCATATAGATCAATAGAATAGAATTGAGAATCCAGAAATCAATCCTTACATTTATAGTCAGTTGATTCATCATGATGTCAAGACAATTCACTGGAGGAAAGGATGCTTGTTTTGACAAATAGTGTTGGGACAACTGGATATCCACATGCAGAAGAATGAAGTTCAACTATTTTTTTACACCACACACAAACATTAACTCTAAATAGATCATATGCCAAAATGTAAGAACTTTTCTTTTTTACAATTAAAACTCCTAAAAAAAATAGAAATAAATCTTTGTGATTTTCATCTGGACAATGGTTTCCTAGATACTACATGAAAAGCATAGCAACAAAAGAAAAAATAGAGAAATGGAATATCTTATCAAAGTTAAAATTGTTTGTGCTCAAAGAACACAATTAAGAATGTGAAAAGGCTGGGCATGGTGACTCACACCTGTAATCCCAGTACTTTGGGAGGCCGAGGCGGGCAGATCACGAGGGCAGGAGATCAAGACCATCCTGGCCAATATGGTGAAACCCCATATCTACTAAAAATACAAAAATTAGCCGGGTGTGGTGGTGTGTGCCTATAATCCCAGCTACTCGGGAGGCTGAGGCACGAGAATCGGTTGAACCAGGGAGTCAGAAGTTGCAGTGAGCTGAGATCACACCACTGCACTCCAGCCTGGTGACAGAGTGAGACTCCGTCTCAAAAAAAAAGAGAAAAAAAATATGAAAAGACAGCCCATAGACTATGAGTAAATATTTGCAAATTATACATCTGACAAAGTACATGTGTCAAGAATATATAAAAAATTTTTACGACTAAATAAAATGACAACCTAGTTAAAACATTGAGCAGGGGATTTGAGTGGGCATTATTCCAAAGAAAATATTCAAATGGTCACTAAGCACATGAAAAGGTGATCATTATCATTAGTCATTTGGGAAATGCAAGTCAAAAGTACCATAAGATACTATCACATGCACTTGGATGCCTGAAAATATAAAAGACAGAAAATAACAATGGCTGACAAAAATGTGGAGAAATCAAAACCCTTGTGCATTGCTGGTGGGAGTATAAAATGGTGCAGCAACTTTGGAAAATAGTTTGGCAGTTCCTCAAAATGTTAGAGTTACGATATGACTGCGCAATTTTACTCGTAGGGAAGAGAAATGAAAAAATGTCACACAGCAACTTGCACATGAACCGTCATAGTAGCATTATTGGTAACAGTCACAATAGAGAAACAACTCAAATGTCCATCAACCAATGCATGCATAAACAAAATGGGATCTATTCATACAACGAAATATAATTTAACAATAAAAAAAGGAAGTATTGATATATGTTGCAACATGGGTGAATATTGAAAACATCATGCTAAAAAATATAAAACATTATGCTAAGGAAGCCGTCATGAAAGACCACATATTTTATGATTCTATTTATATGAAATGTCCAAGAGAGGCCAGTCTGTAGAGACAGCAAGTAGATGAGTGGCTGCCTAAGGCTGGGATAGGAATAGAGGTGCAGGTAGAATGTATATTAGTTTGCTAGGGTGGCCATAATGAAGTTTCACAAATTGAATGGCCTAAACAACAGAAATTTATTGTCCCCAAGTTCTGGAGGCTGGAAGTCTGAGACCGAGCTGTGGGCAGAATTGATTCCTACTGAGGGCTGTGAGGGAGAATCTGTTCCACACCTCTCTCCTAGCTTCTGGTGGTTGCTGGCAATCTCTGGCATTCATTACTCCAGTCTCTGCTTTCATCTTCACACAGTCTTCTCCCTGTATGTGTCTGTGTCCAAATTTCCCCTTTGTATAAGGTCACCAGTCATATTGGATTAGGGCCACTCTAATGACCTCATCTTAACTAATTACAACAGCAGTGGTCCTGAATTAGTCCATTCTTACATTGCTGTAAAGAAATACCTGAGGCTGGATAATTTATAAGAAAAGAAGTTTAATAGGCTCATGGTTGTGTAGGCCATACAGGGAGCATAGGGACATCTGCTTCTGGGAAGGCCTCGGAAAGCTTCTGATCATGGCACAAGGCGAAGGGGAAACAGGCATGTCACATGATGAAAGCTGGAACAAGAAAGCGAGAGAGAGTGCCGCACAGTTTTAAAAAACCAGATCTCTGAGAAATCACTCACTATTCCGAGGGCAGCACTGAGGGGATGGTGCAAAACATTCACGAGAAATCCACCCCCATGACCCAATCACCTTCCACGAGGCCCCATCTCCAACATTGGGGATTACATTTCAACATGAGATTTGGGCAGGGCAGCATCCAAACTATATCAGACCATATTTCCAAATAAGGTCACAATCTAAGGTACTGGGATTTAGGATTGCCATGTGTAAATTCTAGAAAGCTGTAATTCAACCCATAACAGAGAGTGAAAGCTGATGGTTATAGGTTCTCATTTTGCAGTGAATGAAATGTTCTAAAATTAGGTTGTACAACTCAGGATATACTAAAGACCACTGAACCATACACTTTAAGTTAGGAGTCAATGGTATATGTATTAACTATCAATAAAGCAGTTAATAATTATGTTTTTAGTGCCCCAGGGTGCTTTTACTTCTATTGTGTGATGAACTTAGCAGGATTTTAAAAAAAAATTTTATTATTTTTAAATTTTTAACTGACCAAAATTGTTTATATTTCTATTTTACAAGATGATGTTTTCCAAGAGATATAGCTTGTGATACACATTTGCCTTGATTGAAAGCAAAATCAAGCTAATTACCATAGGCACTAACTCACATACTTAGAATTTTGTTTTTGTGATGAGAGCACTTAAAATGTGCTCTCAGTGATTTTCAAGTAGGCAATACATTGTTATTAACTGTAGTCATAACCTAGTGTAATAGATCTCTTGAACTTATTCTCACTGTCTGACTGAAATTTTGTATCCTTTGGCCAACATCTCCTCAATTCTGCTGCAATTCCCTCAGCTCTTGGTCATCATGATTCTACTCTCTGCTTCTGTGAGTGTGACTTTTTAAGATTTCACATGTAAATAAAATCATGCAAGATATGCCTTTCTGGCTGGCTTATTTCACTTAACATAATAGATGAATCTGTCAATTTTCACTTAACAGGTTTATCTATGTTGTGCTGCAAATGACAGGATTCTTCTTTTTAAAGGCTGGATAGTATTCCATTGTGTATATATACCACATTTTCTTTATTCATTCATCTGCTGATGGCCACTTAGGTTAATCCCATATACTGGCCATTGTGAATGATGCTGCAATGAACGTGGAGATGCAGATCCCTCTCTGCTATGTACTGGTTTGACTTCCTTTGACTATGTGTTCAGTAGTGGGATTGCTGCATCATAGGGTAGTTCTACTTTTAGTGTTTTTCTTCTATTCCACACAGTACTGGAAGTCCTAGCCAGAGCAATTAGGCAGGAAAAAAAAAAAAGACAAAGAAAAAGAAAAAGGAAATAAAAGGCATTTAAATATCCAAATTGGAAAATAAAAGAAGTTAAATTGTCTCTGTTTGCAGATGACATAATGTTATATATGGAAAACCCCAAAGACACCAAAAATTGTTAAAACTAATAAGTAAATTTAGTAAAGGTATAGGATACAAATCAGCATATTACAATTAGTAGTGTTTCTATGTGTTAGCAACAAACTATCCAGAAAAGAAACTTAAAAATTCAATTTACAATAACTAGAAAAATAATACTTAAAAACAAATTTAACCAAGGAAGTGCAAGATCTGAACACTAAACATTTTTTTATAAAACTGTGTTGAAAGAAATTGAAGAGAACATAAATAAATAGAAAGATATTCTGTGTTTCTGGGTTAAAATAATCAACAAATTTATTTCAATTGTATCAAAATGTCAATGATTTTTTTCCCACAGAAATAGAAAAAAAAATTCAAAAATTTGTATGGAACTACGAAATACCCTGAATAGCCAAAGTAAACTTAACTAAATAGAAAAAATCTGAATGCATCATATTTCTGGATTTCAAAATAGACTACAAAGCTGTAGTAATCAAAACAGCATGGTTCTGACCAATGGAACGTATATGAATAGAAAAGCCAAAACTAAATCTACACATTTATGGTCAATTGGTTTTTGACAAAGATGCCAAAAACCCATAATTGGGAAAGGACTGTCTCTTCCATAAATGGTATTGAGAAAACTGAATATACATCTCTGGAAGAATGGAATTGGATCTTTGTCTCATGCCATATACAAAAATCAACTCAAAATGATTACAGACTTAAACATAAGACCTGAAACTCTAAAACTGTTGGAAGAAAACGTAGGAGAAATGCTTTATGACATTTGTTTGGGCAATGACTTTTTTGGATATGACCATCAAACCATGACCATCAAAAGCAAAAACAGACAAATGGGATGTGCATCAAAATAAAAAGTTTCCGCACAGCAAAGAAAGCAATCAACAAAATGAAGAGACAACCTACAGCATGGGAGAAAATACTTGCAAATCATGTGACTCATAAGGGGCTCATATCTACAATATATAAGGAACCCAACACAATAGTAAGAAAACAAATAACCCAGTTAAAAATCAGGCAAAGGTTCTGAACAGACATTTCTCAAAAGGATACACACAAATGGCCAATAGGTATATGAAAAAAAGCTCAACATCACAGATTATTATTATTATTAGAGATAGAGTTTTGCTCTTATTGCCCAGGCTAGAATGCAATGGTGTGATCTTGGCTCACTGCAACCTCTGCCTCCCAGGTTCAAGTGATTTTCCTGCCTCAGCCTCCCGAGTAGCTGGGATTACAGGTGTGCGCCACCACACCTGCTAATTTTTGTATTATTAGTAGAGACGGGGTTTCACCATGTTGGCCAGACTGGTCTCAAATTCCTGAACTCAGGTAATACACCTGCCTCAGCCTCCCAAAGTGCTGAGATTACAGCTAGAGCCACCACACCCGGCACGACATCATTGATTATTAGGGAAATGCAAATGAAAACCATGATGAGATATCACCACGCACCTGTTAAAATGGCTGTTATTGAAAAGACAAAAGATACGTGTGGGAGAGGATATGGAGAAAAGCAAAAACGTTTACATTTCTACACTGCTGGTAGAAATGTAAATCAGCACAGCCATTATGGAAAACATTATGGAGGTTCCTCAAAAACTAGAAAGGGTTTTAAAGATTGTGAAGTTCACCTTCAATGAAGAATATTGACATTTATTGGAAATTTATAGCTCTTTCCTTGTTTTAAAAGCACTCCTAAACATCAAGTTTTGAGACATAGAAACATGAAACTTGGATTTTGGAACGAGTAATTTCTCCGTCCAAAATGAGCTTTTGTGTTATGATTTCTAAGAATTCACAATGCTGTCTTAATCCCAAGAATGTGCTATGAGCCAGAACAGACTATCAAAGCTATCCATGCGTTGTTTAAACATAGGGATTTAAACTCTGTGTCAAAGGAATATGAGTTAAAAATTCTGAATTGAACATACTGTTATTAACTTTAGACCATTTATAGATGAGTGAAATGTTTATTAAATATATGTTTTTTTCCAAGCAGGACAAAAATATGCTCCCTCCTTAGCCCTGACACTCACATTTTAACCTCTCTTATCTTTGGATTCCACTGCCTGCTGACACATGGGTTTGAAGACACTGTCCCAGGGTGTTAGAGACTGCAGTGAGACGTGATGTCCCAAAGGGAAAAGGGCCAGAGATGAGAGGTCTGCAAGGAATTCACCTAGTGAGAACCTGCTTCTCCAGTGGTCCTTCGTACTCTTCATGTTAGCTCACTTCACTGGTCATGCCTGAAGCTGGTTAGTGTGCATGACTCCTGCTTTTATGTAAGTTCAGATGTTTGCTGAGGGCTCACTATGATGGACTCTATATGGGGTATGGAGGTGAAAATGGAAAGGATGGGCAGGAAATTAATAACACCTACTCTGGTTAATTTTGGTTCTTTTCTCATTTAACTCTATAATTATTTCCTTATCCTTCCCAGTTTACAGGTGAGAATGCAGAAGCTCAGAGGATGTAAATACCTTGCTTGAGGTCAAATTGTAGTGGGTCCAGGGTTTGAATTCTGTATGTTTGAAATCAAAGCTGAAACCAGTGAGGGAGGGGGAGAGAGAGAGAGAGAGAAAGATAGATAGATAGAGAGAGAGAGAGAGAGAGAGAGAGAGAGAGATCTGTAATTGAGAGAGGAAGAGGATCAAGAGCCAGTGAAGTTTGAGATACCTTGTGTGTTTCAGGAGAAGGTTGGTCAATATTGTCCGGGAAGACCAGCAGTTGGAAGACAATCTTGGCTCACCAAAGACCTTTGAAAGTGCAATTGTCAGGATTTCCATCAAGGGGTTGGATGGAAGTCAGATAGTGAAAAATTAAAGAATGGACGTATAGAAATAAGTAGGCAGTAGGGGTTGTTTCCTAACACTTTTTTTTTTTCCCCCACTGTAGCAATGGAGAAAATGAGTGAGAAACTTGGGAGGAAAATGAGGACCTGAGAATGAAAATGGTGCTGACTAATTTCTATGGCATGAGAAAAGAGTCAATACGAAGGGTCTCAGCACTTCTGCTATGTGGTTTTAGGAAAGCTGTTCTCCTCTAAGCCTGAGTTTTCCCATCTGTGAAGGGGAAGAATGGCCAGTGTCACACATTGTGCTGTGTCTGGAGCCAGGGAGGTCGTGGGGCCAATGGCAGGTGGAGTGGCCCCAGGTAGGTTACTGAGCCTCCTCGGCCTTAGCGTCTCATTCTGCACACAGGGGTCAGTTCACCTCCCCGCTAAGCAGGGGCGTCAGGGCAACGTTAGGTGAGGTGACACCTGGAGTGAGAATCAGCACTCAGCTCACGTCAGATCCCTTTCCTAGGAGAGAACAGTAAACCCAGCCAGCTTTTCTGAGGAACGAACACTGTGCTGACATTGAAATAAGGGTCAGAGATATTTTCTACCACATTTTACTTTACCCAAATTGAACGCGCGCGCGCGCGCACACACACACACAAAGATTTTTCTTTTTTTTTTTTTTTGAGACAGAGTTTCACTCTTGTTGTCCAGGCTGGAGTGCAAAGGCACGATCTCGGCTCACTGCAACCTCCACCTCCGCCTCCTGGATTCAAGTGATTCTCCTGTCTCAGCCTCCCGAGTAACTGATATTACAGGCATGTGTCTTCACACCTGGCTAATTTTGTATTTTTAGTAGAGATGGGGTTTTGCCACCCTGGTCAAGCTGGTCTTGAACTCCTCACCTCAGGTGATCTATACCTGCCTGAGCCTCCCAAAGTGCTGGGATTACAGGCATGAGCCACCCGCGCCCAGCCTACAATATTTTACTTTAGCCAAAGTGAACACACACACACACATTTACAAAGATTTCTGATCTAAACCTGATATATTCATTTATCTACCCTGGAATTCTTTTGTTCATTGTCTTCATGAGTGAACTGTCTGACTTGAAGGTGTTTGGTGAAGGCAAATGGGTCTTTAATGACTCTGTTCATTTAAATTATTTAAGGATTAGACAGGTGTTTCATCATGGGAACTCTTTAGTATGTGCTTCTTGTCAGCCTCAGGAATCAAAGTGATTTTAGCATTATGGAATATGTTAAAGTAAACTTAACTCTTGTTGCAAATCATGAACATTTTTATATATAAGTGAAAAGGGACTTATGTGCTGAGATATCCAGTGTATCACCCAAGACCCACCTGTAGAACTTTGGATGAGTGAGGTAATTTTAATGGCCTTCTATTCCAGTGGGCTTCCTCTCTAAAGAGAGGCTGAGCAAGAGCACTCCAGCAAGTAACACTTCATCATATGATGCATTTTACAAGCAAGGAAAAAAAATATATCTATCTATAGTGGTTTTCAAAAAATGGGGAAAAATAAATGACAAGTGGACTGACTTAAAATCAAAATTGATTAGAAGAGTCCTAGGTTATTGTTATCTATTTCTTTAAAATATTGACCATATATTTAAAAAACTAATTGAAGAGATCATTTAATTCGGTATTTCTTCAACTTTCTGTCATTCATATATTCCCTTCATGTTTCTGCCATATCTGAATATTGCTTATGCTAATTTTTGTTAATATTCTTTAAATAGATTCACACTTTTTACTTAAATTATTTATTTGATAAGAAAGATTTTAGCACTACTATGAATGTGAATCCGTCATTGCCTGTCATAAATAAACAATCTGTGAGGTGTGAACCTACATGCTTCAGTGACCGAGTGTTGTTGATCATTCTCCTCAGGTATGGTTGCTGCCTTGGAGTGAGGAGCCCGAGATGGCTCTCTGTGCCCTGGAGAGGGATGGCTGTAGAGGTGGGGACACCCGTTCCCACTGAGCCAAGTCTTTCTCTTTGGCATCATCAAAGATCAAGCAGAAGAACAAGAGACCTGGTGAATCCCATCACGAGACAGCCACCAGCCTGCCTGTGCTCACCAGGAGAGGTGATTTAACTTGCTGTCCCTCGGGGCATATCATGGGTGAAGCTTGGAGCATCTCCATCTAGGGGGATGCCAGGGGGCCTTTTGTAAGGATTAGCTTGTGTGCATGGCTTTAGGTGGGCCTTGCAATGTGCAAGATGCTTAGGTAGGTTGGGCAAGGTGGGGAATGCATTAACTGCGAGACTATTCCCTCTGTAGCCAGAAGAATCTTTTCTGTGGTTTTCCTTGGCTGTGGGTGGTAGCTGTGGTATGGGAACCAAGATCTTGCCTAATGACTATATGTGTCACAGGGCCCATCACTGGCTTCTCAGAATTAACTTGTTATGTGTTTTATTTCATGTATGTCTAAGCACCTGCTAAAATCATCTTTTTATTCCTCAGTCATGGCATATTCCACACATGGTGCACATACCAGTTTTCAAAGCACGGATCTGTTCTAACATCGGCTGACACATACATTTTCCTCCTTAACATTCCCCAAGTGCAGTTGTTTGCCTTTGCCTTGAACATTTCAGTGAAAGGGAATGCAGTGCTGGAAAAAGCCGTCAGCACGCTGCTGAAGGTCTCCCAGCGCTGGAAGGCCTTTTCAAGCGGTGCTTCTAGCTCTTTGTCTCCTGCAGGTTTTGTTCTTGTTCTTCTAGTTCTCTCCTCTGCAGTTATGCAGGGGGTTACTGACGTGACCTTTTCTCGGCTCCCAGGACGTTACATACTTTATTTAAAAATATGCGTGATCACGAGGTCAAGAGATGAAGACTAAGGAAGGAGACCACAACTACTCCTGCTGCCCTCCTCCCCCCACCTTGCCTAGTTCACAAGACAGGAGTAAAGAGAAAAAGAAACAAAAGTAAGATAAATAGCCAGACAACCTTGGCACCACCACCTGGCCCTAGGAGTTAAACAAAGTAATAATAATAACATCAACCCCTGGCCTAAACTACTTGTGTTATCTGTAAATTCCAGACACTGTATGAAAAAAGCATTGTAAAACTTTTTGTTCTGTTAGCTGATGCATGTAGCCCCCCCGTCACGTTTCCCACGCTTGCTCGATTTATCATGACCCTTTTATGTGGACCCCCTAAAGTTGCAGGCCTTTAAAAAGGCCAAGTATTTCTTTCTCGGGGAGCTCGGTTCTTAAGACGCGAGTCTGCCAACGCTCCCGGCCGAATAAAAAACCTCTTCCTTCTTTACTCTGGTGTCTGAGGAGTTTTGTCTGCGGCTCGTCCTGCTACAAGACCATCCTGGCCAACATGGTGAAATCCTATCTCTACTAAAAATACAAAAATTATCTGAGCATGTGGCATGGGCCTGTAGTCCCAGCTACTTGGGAGGCTGAGGCAGGAGAATTGCTTGAACCCAAGAGGCAGAGGCTGCAGTGAGTCCAGATTGCGCCACTGCACTCCAGTCTGGTGACAGAGCCAGACTCCATCTCAAATATATATATCTATATATATGAGTGAGCAGTGAGTTGACACTTAGAACTGCCCCCATCCCCAGCTTGTCCCTGGCTGCTCTGAACAATTCCTCAATGTTTCTATGTAGATCCTGCCACCGTTGCCTCCCCGGTCTCCATGCAAGTGTTCTGTCCTCTTGGCATCCTGTGTACACTCAGATCAGAGAGACAGAATGGACAGGCAGTGGGTGAACCACCATCTCAGTTACTTTGTGAAGTTTCAGGGAAGGTCTTTTCTTTCAGCCATGCTAAATATTGCCAGTGTTCAGGAGCCGATCCTGTAATTGGCGACTGTAATTAGCCCTCAGATGTGTGCCACCCACAGCGTGTTCTGCTCCCCCAGCTGCAGCTTGACCAAACACACCTGGAAGCTCTCATGCATCAGTCAGCCTCCTTGGTGCATTTCTCTAGGATCCAACTCATTCACCTGTTGAGAAATTATATCCCTAAAAATAAGCACTCTTGGTTGCTTGAATCTTTGTTTGTTAAAAAAGTGTGCTTTTGTGAATATGGAATCAAAAATTAATACAGATGCTCGTCGACCTACCCTGGGTTTACGTCTAGATAAATTAATCTTCACTGAAAATATTGCAAATTGAAAGTACATTTTTGGACTTACAATATTTTCAGCTTACGACGGGTTTATCTGAACCCCATTCTAAGTTGAGAGGTGTACAGAATGTTTATGTTTTTGTACCATCTTGAAGTAAAAAATCTTAAGTCCAACCGTCCTAAACTGGGGGCCATCTATTGTGTAATCATAAAGCTGGTGGATCCCAGTAAAGGGCTCCCACTGACACGATGGGTTACTACTGCCACCTGCTGGTAGAACATTTCATTGTTTATGCAAAAATAATTCTTGAGTTAGTGGTAACATTCTGCGTCTTGAGGGGAGCTTGGATTGCCTATGCGAATACATTTGTCAGCTTACAGATACAATTCTTCCAAGAAACCAAGATGCCACCAACAATGAAGACAGCACCTATTTGGGGACTGACTTGTTGGTTAATATATGACAATTTCCTTGAGGTGAGGTCTCCAGTTTCTGGCTTCTTTTGGATCAGCTTTAGATGGGAAGTTGTTTCATGTAGTTTCTGGCTTCTTTTGGATCAGCTTTAGATGGGAACAAAACAAATGTACAACAAAAAGAGTCAGAGCAGTGGTTGCATCTGGGGTGAGGGTTAGGAATTTATCTGAAGGGATCCCAAGACAGTTTTCTTGGGGTGACAGTAATGTCTTTATCATAACTAGGCTTGGGTAGTAGGGTGTGAGCATTTACTGAAATCCATTTAATGGCTTACTTAAGATTTGTGCACTTCATTGTATTTGAACATTATTCCCCAACTTAAAAAAAAAAAAGAACCATAAACAAACACTGAAGTCAAGTTAATGACATGTGGAAATGAATTGGTGTTTGCAGCTTTGAAATGCATAAAAAATAATCTGATGGTTTGATGAAGGGGTGGAGGAACGATAGATAGGGGGTAATTAATAAAGTATAGTGAAACCTTAATTGTACAGTTAAGTTGGGGGATATATGAATGTTCACTGGGAAATGCTTTATACTTTTCTACACGTTTGAAAAGTTTCATAATCAAATGTGAGGAAACAAATAATTTCTTATCAAATGCGGGGCACTTAGAACTAGCTTATACTATCAGTTTTACAATCACTCTCTGAGATAAATAGCATTATTGTTTTACAATATATTAGGAAATGAGTGTCAATTTTTTTTTTTCTGTTTTTGAGACGGAGTTTCGCTCTTGTTGCCCAGGCTGGAGTGCAGTGGCGTGATCTTGGCTCACCACAACCTCTGCCTCCTGGGTTCAAGCTATTCTGCCTCAGCCTCCTGAGTAGCTGGGATTACAGGCGCCCACCACCACGTCTGGCTAATTTTTTGTATTTTTTTTTAGTAGAGATGGGGTTTTGCCATGATGGGCAGGCTGTTCTTGAACTCCCGACCTCAGGTGATCCACCTGCCTCAGCCCCCCAAAGTGTTGGGATTACAGGCGTGAGCCACTGTGCCCAGCAGAGTTTTAGAATGTTTAAGGAAGTAGATTGAGCGTATACAGTTAGTAGGCAGTAGAATTCACATTCACACCCATGTTACCTAGGTCCAAGTTTAATGGTCTCTCTATTGCAATACCTTGCTTTTAACAAATTAAAAAACAAAGCATCTTTTGAGAGTTAAGGAGAGGGGTGGTGGGGCGCGTTTGTCCTACCAATTGAAAAAATCAGCCTTAAGTTGCTAATGCTGTCAGGAGTACAGTTTGCCTTCAGAAAGAACAGCTTATCATCGAACAAGACACTAGCATTTGAGAACTTCCAGAACATCCCTAGATTTGCCCCGTATCCACAGCTTCCACTTCATTTCAGTATAGGAACAAGTCATCCCTGGCACTTGATTTTATCTCCAACTTGTTTCAATATATGGAACCGCACTAATTCTCAATGTAAAAAATTTAATATTAGTTTTAAATCCTATAGAGACCAGAAGCATATTCTTACTGCTTTCCAGACACTGCTGTGCAGTCTGTCAAAATGCATCACCATGTGTTTTGATGTTATAAAATGATGACATCAAAAATAATGGCCTAGGAGGTAAGTGACCCATGTTTCTGTTCAAGCTACAAAGTTGTTGGCTGAAATTGCGCATGCATCATGCAAACTGACTTTGTCTTGGTTGCATCCTCAAAAGGAAAGGGTGCCTTGGTGATATCTGTCTCCTGTCTGATTTGTCCTCTACTTCACAAGCATCATTCAATGGGTCCATGTTCTCTGGATCCAGCTGGGGTAGTTGTCAGTGCGATAGGCCCTGTCATAGCACTGGTACCTCTCTCCCCTCTGATACCAACTGTGTGGTACCAGAAAGGTCTTTTGTTTCCTGGATCACCCTGGTGTAGGCCAATGGAGTGGTGGCATCAGGTCAGAATGCTGCCTCTACCCATTTCTGTCCATCCTGCATTTACACTTTCCTCCCCATGGAGTAGTTTCCAACACCTGGGCCCCAAAGATGCTTTTGCCTACAAAAGCATCATTACTTCACTACCATGGGATACAGGAGACATTTCTGTAGCTTGCAAGTGTCTCTAGCCACTGGGTGTCACTGCTGACCCACAGAACTTCTGGAAAAGCAGCTTCAACGTGGAAAACATCATGGTTATGTTTTCAAAAGTGTTTTGCTCGGAAATCCTTAATCACTTGTTCAACAAAAATACCTTTTCCAAATCATCAGGATGGAAAGTCTGAGTGTGTGAAGAAGCTCTGGTGGACATGTGTGCGTCAGTGGCTGACGGCTGTCCCCGGGCTGCGGATCTTCATAAGGATGCTGTTAATCAGACGTGACTTTAAAAAAGATGAGTATGCTTTTTCTTTGAGTGGGTAAACATTGAGAACTGAAGTGATTTTTCACCCTTCGTAAACATTGTACTGGCCCTACTTAACTCTGAAGGCTAAAAAATAATGAGCTTAAGCAATGAAAAGTAAAAGAAAATGATTCCCAATGATATGTACTAATAATCTTTAAATAATGAATTACTTAAATTATTCATTATCTGTTTTCTGTAACCTGCTGTGAACAGCATAACCCCACTCCAGGCAGTAATTGTGCATATAGTTCATGATGCTTGGGGTGAGTTAACCCAAAGGAAATGAGAGAGAGGATGGCACTGATGTCTCGGGAATGGCAACATTCTGAAAGAATCCACTTAACTGAAGATTAGAATGCTCACAGATCCAAATTGAATATTCACATTCTTAGACGCATATTTATCTCTTTGATTCCATTGTGTTCACTTTACAGCATATTTTCCTGAAATAATACATGAGAAAAATACCCACATTTATTAAAAATAAAAGAACATCTTGCTTATACAGCATACATTCTGAAAATCTAATCAAAAGCCAATGCATTTGCTGTCTAGACTTGAATGTGGACAATATTAGCAGAAGTGTAAAAAGAATACTCAAACTGAAGAACAAAGCCTTTAAAAGAAGATACAAAGGATTATGCAGAGCCCAGAGAAAAGAAAACCCTCTTGCTTTATTATTCTCATTGTATTATTTTCAGATAAGGAAAAAAAGACTGTAAATCAATAAATCTGTAATGAATACATGCCCAGAGGCAGAAGCCATCCATGACTTTGCACAGCATCCTCTCATGAGGGTCCAAAGAAGATATCCTCCCAGGTCTCAGGGTCAGAATCAGCCACAGTTTTCATTTTGTAGATCCTGGAATCCTATAGCTGGTAGTTTCCCTTTTTGCACCAAACAAAAACAACCAGATATTTGCTGGAAGATGAGAACCAACCTTTTGTGGCTCACTTACAGAAACAGCCCCAGTTAAGCATTCAATTTTTTTTTCTTTTTTGAGACGGAGTCTCGCTCTGTCGCCCAGGGTGGAGTGCAGTGGTGCAATCTCGGCTCACTGCAAGCTCCGCCTCCTGTTTTCATGCCATTCTCCTGCCTCAGCCTCTCCCAGTAGCTGGGACTACAGGTGTCCACCACCACGCCTGGCTAATTTTTGTATTTTTAGTAGAGACGAGGTTTCACTATGTTGGCCAGGCTGGTCTTGAACTCCTGACCTCAGGTGATCCATCTGCCTCGGCCTCCCAAAGTGCTGGTATTACAGGCGTGAGCCACTGTGCCTGGCCTAAGTATTCTATTGTCTTGCTGTCCTAAGTATTCTATTGTCTTGCTCTCCTTTCCTTAATCCCACTTTTACTCCTATTTTTATTTTATCTTATTAAATAAGTTCTTCGAAATTGTGCCGCCTAATGACTATATGTGTTAATTTATACACCTCACCTCAATTCTTTTCTGAGCTAAGGTGAAAGGTGAGATATATAAATAAGAACATAAAAGTAAAAGAGTAAACGTGCAAATTCAGTCCACAGTCAGTGAGTACAACACAGCTGAAAGGCGCTGAAAGCTTCGGAACGCTTCCATCTTACCTGCAAGAGCAAAGTGGCAGCTTTTGCAGGGTGCCTATGGGCAGTTTCTTCTGTAGCTCAGAAGAGGAAGCGCTTTGATTGGAGAGAATGGAGCAGAGGGTGTGGAGGTCTGTTTGTATGATGGGAACAATGTTCCCTCTGACTGGGCGATACCATGTCTTGCCCTGAAGCAGGGGGAGACGAATAGCATCTTCCATCCAAATGGCACAGAGTGAGGGGACTGCCAACTCACCGTGTGAGAATTGACGCAGCTACCAAGTGAGGACGTGCAGCTGGGGCAGTGTGGCCGGTGACTTCATTTGCCCTTCCGTCAGGCCACCTTGAGAGCGCTTTTGTAGAACTTAGGCCGGTCCTGAGGAAGCCTGTGGGTAGCTGTGATGATACTGTCACTTTGCATACTGTAACATGCAAAACTCTCAGCACGCCCTGGGAAGTAGGCAGATGTGGAGAGCCTAAGTAACGGGAACGAGAGCAGCCGGCTGCACCGGGGTGGAGGTCGTTTAGGAGACAGGCTGGCAGCCATGGGGCACTTTGACCTTTATCTCTGTCAGATGCTGCTGAAAAGAAGGCAAGGGGGCAACGTTGAGCGTGGATGCAGACAAGAGCCCAGGGATCAGGCTGAGCCCAGAATGCTGGAACCCTAACAGAAAAGGAAACAGCATGTACACAACAAGATCCCAAACCATCTCTGGATGATGATCCTGCTATTACAGGAGCAAAATCCTTGTTAAATCAGGAAGAGGGCAGGGCGCGGTGGCTCCCGCCTGTAATCTTAGCACTGTGGGAGGCCGAGACAGGCGGATCACCTGAGGTCAGGAGTTCGAGACCAGCCTGGCCAACATGGTGAAACTCCATCTCTACCAAAAAAATACAAAAAAATTAGCTGGGTATGGTGGCCTGTGCCTGTAATCCCAGCTACTTGGGAGGCTGAGGCAAAGAATCGCTTGAACCAAGGAGGTGGAAGTTGCAGTGAGCCAAGATCGTGCCATTGCACTCCAGCCTGGGTGACGGAGTGAGACCTTGTCTCAAAAAAAAAAAAAAAAAAAAAAAAAAAAGACTCAGGAAGAGACATCAGGTAAATTCAGAGAGGTTTTGTAAGCCCGTTGCAAGATACCTTAAAAAACAAAACAAAACAAAAAACCACTCCTGCTACCCCAAAGGGTGAAGGAGTAGACATCAAGTGACCGCACCAAGAGCTTGGGACAGGAATGAGGGTTGACATGTCTCTATGCGTCATTCCTCACTGACTGATGAGCCCTGGCCAACACTCATATTTAGATTATATGGGATTATTTAAAATGGTAACTATAACTGATTGATTTCAACATTAGTCTTACACATTCCATTCTCAAATAATCTCTCTCTTTTTCTTTCTTTTCTGAGGTAACCAGTTAAGGATCTGATTCAGGAAGTTTTTGTAGTAAACATAAGTGAAATAAATTTGGCCCAGTTGACTGATTTAATAACAGTAAGTCCAAAGAGGAGATGTTACACAGTGGGAGTTTGAACTAAGCCATCACATGCATGAAAAGCAGAAAGCACTCAATGTTCACTGAGTAAATGAGTGAACGAATGAAGTGGGTAGAACTCATGGTCAGTAATGTTACGTGGCAGCATCCTGAAAAATGAGCTGTGACCCAGTAGGCTGGCGTATGCGTCACCATGCCAGAGAGCAGCCATGCAATCTGCCCTATGCCAACTAAGAAAGTGGAGCGTACAAAGAATGTAGCCAAGGACCTGGCTTTAGAGGTTGCCATTTTTGTTAGGGACAAACCATACCCTCAAAAGAGCAATGATCCATTTAAGGGTGGTGGGAGAGAGATCAGTTTGGAAGTGTGGGAGGCAGGAGGTCAGAGGAGGGCTAGAAGACCCTCTACTTCCTAGAGCTGCAGAATGTGACCCGGGACCGAGTGTGTCTGATAAAGAGTGTGCACGTACTCACAAGAGTGTGCCTGAGCGGATGCATGTTTAGTGCAGAGGAAACACAGGGTGGAGAGAGAATCAGGTGGCTCACCTTACCAGAGAACTGGTAATGCTGGGCATCACAGGAGGCCAGGCCTTGTGTGTGGGAAGACAGGAGTCCCATGCAGCAGCCAGTGGTGGCTGAGAATTAGTCTTTTTTTTTTTTTTTTTGAGACAGAGTCTTGCTCTGTCACCCAGGCTGGAGTGCAGTGGCACAATTTCGGCTCACTGCAACCTCTGCCTCCTGAGTTCAAGCAATTCTCCTGCCTCAGCCTCTTAAGTAGCTAGGATTATAGGCACATGCCACCACACACGGCTAATTTTTGTATTTTTAGTAGAGATGGGGTTTCACCATGTTGGCCAGGCTGGTCTCGAACTCCTGACCTCAAGTGATCTGCCCACCTCAGCCTCCTAAAGTGCTGGGATTACAGGCGTGAGCCACCACGCTCAGCCAAGAATTAGTTTTGATGACTTGAAGGTACTGGTTTAACTTGCGGATCATCTGTGGGTTTAATATGGGTGTGATCCAATCCCATTTAACACACATGCTTTCTCGTGCCAGGTCTTGCTGCAGCACCGGGAATACTGGGAGAAAGGAGACATGTTCCCGCCCTGAAGGGGCACAGGTGGTGAACTACAGACTGGGTCTCACTCTGCCATGTACTGCGGGCTGGCCCTGTACTCGGACCTCTTTGAGCTTTGGGTTTCTCGTGTGTGAGATGAATCTCCAGAGGACAGTGCTCACCGGGGCTGTGGAGCGCGAGGACGATGTGAGCTACTTCCTGGAACGCTCTCCTGGGTGCTGGCTCTTGGTGGTTCTCCCTACATGTTGGTGGGAAACACTGAAGCAGGATGTGAGCCATTTGGGAAAAGGGCCACAAATTCGGTATAAAAAGATCTATGAAGCTCTGAAGGGGGGTTGATTTCTCTGAGTGTAGTGAGGATGGGGAGGTCCAGAAGGCCTCAGACAAACAGACAATAATGGGACAGACCCTGGAGGGAGAGCAGGGCGTGGGCAGGTGAGAAGGGAAAGATTCCTGAGCCCGCCAATCTCAAGCTTGAGCTTCAAATGCTCACACCCGAGAGGACCTGCTCAAAGATTTCTGGGCCTCCAGCCTGGGCTTCGGATTCAGGAGGGCTGGATGGGGCCCATGATTCTGTATTTGCAACAGCTTTCCAGGTATTGTGACACTAAAACTAGGGTTTTAGACAAAGGGGCTCTGAGCAGCCCTGCTTAAACGGCTAACATGAGGCTGGGGCTGATCTCAGGCTTTCATTCCTCACGGTTTTCCCACAGACCCATTTGTATGTACCTCCCACCCGGAGGAACCCTCGCTCTCCCTAACGCAGTGCAGCTGCACAGAACAGCTCCAGCCAGACACTGCCCATGGGAGGCTGCTGCTGTTCTCTGTGGCCCAGGGGCTGAGAGCCTCATATTCAGGACAGGAGTGCTTCACAGCCCTGTGGGCAGGCAGGCAGGATGACTGGCAGGGGGCTGGCTAATTGCTCAGTGGCTCAGCACAGGGTCCCCGCTGGCTGGCACAATGGACTCAAGCTAGGCTAGGAGAGGAGAAGGGAGATGTATGCTCTGCTCTTGCAGCTGTGGAATGCTGCAGGGGTGTGCAGAGAAACCCTAACCTTGATAAAGGGGCTGACTGCATTGGTTATACATCAAATTGGGACCAAAGACCGGACTAGCAGAGGTAATTCCATCACATCTTATCTCTGGGCTGCAGGGTCGTGCTGCTAGAATTGCTGGAAATTGCAAAGCTGGGGAGTGTGGACAATACAGGCGGTGAGGATTGTCTAACTAGGAAAGCGGCTCCAGAGAGGGCAGAGGGGCTATCGTTTGTCAAGGTCCTGGTGGTCCTGACCATGGCTATTCCTTTGCACATATTATCTCATTAAATTTTCACAGTAGTTCTTACAAATGTGTTAATATCGCCACTTTACTGATGTGGAAGCAGCCTAAGACAGCTTATCCAACTTTCCCATGACCACGGGCAGCAGATGTGAGTCTTCCTGAAACACCTCCAGGAGTCAGAATACTCCTGAGGATAACTTGGCTTTGCAAGTGGTAACAAATTCTTGTGTCCAGTTCTCTCTACCTCCCAGCTGAGTCTGTTGAAATTTGCTAGGACTTAAGGCCATACTTTATTTTCTGTGTGGAAAATGCACAGATCAGTGCCTGGCACATTTTTGATATTTAGTGAACATTTGATTCTATAACAGCGCATATGTACACATACACGAGAAATTGAACAAACACATTCAGGGGTCCTGAGACTCCTGAGGGTCTCTCGTGAGGCCTGCTTGCAGGTCCACGTACTGCAGGACAAGCACTCCTGGTCTCAACGGCTGTGCCTGTAGTGACAGGGGTTACTTCCAGGATTTGCTTTTTTTTTTTTTCTTTTTCTTTTTTGCAATAGTTGAACTGGATTTTTTTTTTTTTTTTTCAACCAATGGTGAGTCAGTCTCAACTATGGATCATGAAAGTAGAGACAGCCAAAGAGCTGCCCCGCCAGGGCTCAGCCCACGAATGCTGTCCACTTATATTTGTCTCAACAGACAGAAATTATGAGAGATACAAAGGAAATAAAAATAATTCAGGCCATTCTGAACACAGAGAGTACAGGGCAGGGTCGTTCTGGAGGAAATCAAGTTTAATCACTCCATAGTCCTTGAAATAGCCCTCTCAAAACCACATGAAAGTGTCATTAATAGGTTCCTGAGGGGTTGGTATGGAAAAAAAGGCTTATTGTGACTCATTCTGAGAGGTGTCAACATTGGTTGACTTGGAACTTGGGCTCAAAAGGGAGGCAGCCTCAGACATCCACTGAGTCTCGCCCAACTACAAAGTCCGCTCCTCCCCCCAGCGGCTCCCCATCCAGCCCTCTCTCCTGCACCCTTTTTCTCTGGGTGGTGTGATTTTGCTGGTCAGTGCAGAGAGAGAAGACCCCAAGTGGGAGGGGGAGAGGCAAGGGTAGAGGTGTCACCATTACCAGAGCTTGCACAGGGACCTTCTGAGGTGCGATGGAAGAAAAACTCTAAGGGAGTTTAAAAAGGGCTTAAAATGGCCTGAAGCAGGGTCTTGGCATTGCAATCAGGATGATGGAAATTAAAGTTGTCAGTGGGCACAGGCCAAAATTTCTGTCTGTGTTCACCGGGGCGAGCTGTCTTCCTTCTGGCAGCTTCCTCCCATGTAGGCCACAGTCACAAGGCAATTCCTGCAGGCAAGCCTAGTCACCGAACTGCGGGAACCTATGCAGAGAAGCAAATGTGGGGCCTCCTATTCAGAGGGAAGGGAGCAAGTGCTGTGAAGGTATAAACATACACACTTGGTTTCTGCCCCTGGTTTGCTTCGAAAACCCTGGAAATTCCCTGAATGCTGGGTGTGAGAGGAACTTCTGTCATTACTCCTACAAAGCTCCTTTCAGCTCTATCTGAGTTTGTGCTAACAAGGGGGCTCCTGCACGTGGGGGCTGGTGGCCAGAACCAACCCTGGGCTTAGAGGCTTGGAACTGTCAGACCCATCCCCAACGTCCCAGGAGGGGCAGCAGCTTAGATAGAGCTCGGGCCCCAGTGGCCAGTGCTTTCATCATTCATGCCTCCATTATGGAAAAGCCATAAACCCCCCGAACAATGGGGTCCAGAGAGTTTCTGTGTTGGTGAACACACACAGGTGCTGGGAGGGTGGTGGCCCAGAGAGCACATGAAAATGCCACGCTGCCCCCACTCCCCCAGCCCTTGCCCCGTGCGTGTCTTCCATCTGGCTATCCCTGAGTCTCATCCTTTATAATAAACCAGTAATAGGAAGTAAACTTTTCCTGAGTCCTGTGAGCTATAAGAGCAGAGAAGTTAGTAAACCCAAGGAGGTAGTCATGGGGACCCCTGATTTGTAGCCCATCAGTCAGAAGTCAGAAGGGAGGCCTGGATTTGGGATGGGCATTGATGTGGGGGCAGTCTTGTGGGGCTGAGCCCTGAACCTGTGGGGTCTGTGCTAACTCCAGGTAGTGCCAGAATTAAATTAGGTCTTAGGACACCCCATTGGTGTCTGTGGATACTGTAGAATTGCAGTGTGTGGAAAACACACACATTTGGTGTCAGAAGAGCTGTGAGTGTAGAGAAAACAGAATTTATTTTTCTTGTAAAGATATTAAAATGTAAAAGTTTACCTTTCTTTTACATATCTCTTCTGCTCATGGGCACATCTTATTTTCCCAGCATATTTCCCTTAGATAAAACATAAGTTCTAAGGTAAAATTATTAGGAATTTCAAGATAACGAGGGCAGAGCTATAAACAGAGTGTGGGACCCAGGAAGCTGGCCCTGGTTGCCTGATGAAAAACTCGAGAAAATCAGGGAAGCCACAGAGGTGCGTGGAGTCATGCCCAGCTGGCTGTTGGCAGAACTGAACCTAAGAGGGATGGTCTACGCTGAATCTACGTTGAAAAGATGAATCCCTGACGACTGCCAACTGCCTGACAACATGAGGCAGAACATGGTTGCAGGTTGGGGTTGCCATGGTGCCATCTTCTGCCTTTGGCCACTCTTGTTTCCTGCAGGAGTTGCATGCCTTTTGCATTTCTGCAGTTGAAGTGACATGGGTTTGGGACACAGTTGAAGAGTGTAGTAAACCACTGAACTGGAGATAGTTTGATCCTGGCTACAGGAGGCCTAACTAAAGCCACAGAGAAAGCACGTATATTTATTACGAAAGGAGCCTCCTTGTTAGAATGGTTCTCTCCTCCCAAAGAGTAAGGGGCAGAGCCAGCTGAGGAAACCATGATGCTAACTGGAATCCAGGCAGCAGTGTGGCTGGTAGCATGAGCAGCTTGGCCTCACCGGTAGGGACAATGACTGGGACTCTGTGGTTTTATCTGTGTTCAAGTGTTGTCCCAGAACCAAGCAGGTCACACGAGGATGAGGCAACAGCTCACTTCCCCGGCATGGGATTCTTAAAACACAACCTCCACCACCACCAAGAATCAAAGACTGTCAGAGTTGGGGATTGATCAGAGTTTGCAAACTGGGGTTGATGAGATTGGACCTGTACACGTGCTTGGTTTGGGCCACATAAAGGGCTGAAAAAGAATGGATGTAACTGACAGCACTAAAACATTTGGAGATTACATTTCATAATCCTTACTTGCTATTTCCCTCGAAAAATCAGAGGATCTGACTACAACTGATTTGAAGGCAAGTTTCATTTGAGGGCAAGGAGCCTGGGATATGGAGATGGAGCTCGTTTGACTTCCCACTGGCTATTGCAGCCTGGGCCAGGGACTCAGCGTGCTGCTGCCTCCTGGCATAGAGCTCTCCGCGTCTGCCTGTCATTACTGTGACTATTTACACAGCCCAGGGCCCCATCTCCTGGCTTCCTGCCAAATAAGATGTCAATGAGAATAATTGCTTTTTAAATTGGGAACCTAATTCTTTCCAACACATCATAACCAATTTTTCTCCATGATGTTGGAATATCACTTCAAGGAAGTTCTTAAATGTGTATGAGAACTATGATTGATAAGAAAATAAAATTACCTTATAAATATAAATAATTACCTAGGTAGAAAGACAACAGAAATGCGTATTATAGAGGGCTAGTGAAAGATTGGTTACAAACTAAAGAACCATTTCATTTTGTTTTTGTTTTTCATTCAGAATTCCACTATAGCAGAAATTTATGTCTAGTCGAAGCTGTGCTGAGGAATAATATGACCTTGAACAATACCAATGCTTTTACATTATGCCTTCACCATCTGCAAAACAGACTTTAAAATATCCACTCCTGCGTTATTATACTGATAAATTAGACCACATGTGTAAGCACTTCAAGCTACTGGGAAGAGAGGAAGGGTACACATTGGCGATCTTGATATTATGAATTGGAGCATGTAATAAATGTTATTTATTCTGTAAATCTGAGGTTATTATTCCCTTGGCGATTGAAGGTCCCTTTTAACCAAGCCTATCCTTTTTTTTTTTTTTTTTTAATGAGGCTAGGACAGAATGAAATGATTTTTATTCATCTGGTACAAATGCAAATTTTTCAATGTTTGTAATGTCTTGTAATCTTGTACCCTAATCTCTTTGAATGGCTCTAGTCATAACGTAACAGAATGCCTGACTTTTTGTCTTCTTTTGCAAAAGGTCTGAAAACGAAAGAGGAATGCAGCATAAGTAGGTGGCTATGATGACAGAAAGAGGATTAGGTTGTCTTTTGAGATGTTGAATATTTGCTGTTCTTGTTTTCTTACTATTTTCTCTGCTGGCACCTATTTGAAATGTGTCTAGAGAGAGTTTATATTCACTGCCACGTGTTCGAATGTTTTGACCTTAAGATCTTTCCCTGTTGCTTTTCCTGTCTTTAGTGTAAAAATGCTCATGAGATCATGAAGAGGCATATGCCTAGTTCTCTCTCTTCCAAACTGGTCAGTGAGCCCGGGTCTGCTGGGCAGGTGACCCTCGTCCGTTGGCCTCTGATCTCCTCTGTTGCTTCACACCTATTTTCTTGTCCACTTCATCATGCCCACTCCTCCTCACTCAGTAGCCTCACTCCTTATTTCACTGACAGAATGAAGTTGATTGGAAAAGGCCCTTTTCATTTCTGTACCATCCAGCCTGTCCACCCTGAGACTGAGCCCTCTTGTTTGCTCCCTGTGGTTACAGGGAACATACAGGTGCTTCCTTGTCTATGGCAACCACTGCCCTGATGTGCTGGGTCCCAAATCCTTCGGCCTAATAGAGAATTTGACTGTGCTAATATCCCCTCTCTTTTCCCTTTTCACTGAGGCACACAAACAAGCTAGAAAGTCTCTTTCTCTCTCTCTCTTTCTCTTTTTTTTTTTTTTTTTTTGCTTCCCTTCAGTTTCCACAATTCCCAGAAAAAACTTTTCTGCATTTCCTGTCTGAGCTCTATCCTCTCTCAAATCCTCTCCACTCTTGCTCTGTTCCCATCGCACTATTGCCCAGGATGCCAGCTAAGCTCAGGACCCTCATCCAGCAATTCCTTCGCGGTCCTCCTCAGCCTCTGGGTTCATTTTCTTTGCTTGGCTCCCCGTGAGCTTTCTTCTGACTTCTCTGACCACTCTGTTTCCAACTCCTTGATTGGTTCCTTATGTTCCAGATCCCCTTTAAATACTGAGGAAGTCGAGTGTCTCAGGGCCTGTTTCTCAGTTCTCTTCTTAATCTTCAGTCACTTTTAGGTATTCTTATGCAATCCCCATCCCATGTCTCACTGGGGGCCTCCAAATTCTGTCTCTTGCCTCGACTCCCACCCTAAACTCCATATTTACATATCTCTTATTTCCATCTGGATGTCTAATAGGTCTAGTTGCGCATTCTAAGCTGAAGGAATTTGAAAACAATGGCAAAAGTAGAAATGTCACTCTGACCTTTCCCCACCCTTCTCCCCTGAAGGACAGATGCTCTGGCCTTCCCCTGAAGCAGGACATCAGAGGAGCCTCACATGAGACACGGCTTCCCTATCCCTGGAGGAACGGACGTTCTTTTTTTTTTTTTTTTTTTTTTTTTTTTGAGACGGAGTCTTGCTCTGTCGCCCAGGCTGGAGTGCAGTGGCCGGATCTCAGCTCACTGCAAGCTCTGCCTCCCGGGTTTACGCCATTCTCCTGCCTCGGCCTCCCGAGTAGCTGGGACTACAGGCGCCCGCCACCTCGCCCGGCTAGTTTTTTTGTATTTTTTAGTAGAGACGGGGTTTCACCGTGTTCGCCAGGATGGTCTCGATCTCCTGACCTCGTGATCCACCTCTCTCGGCCTCCCAAAGTGCTGGGATTACAGGCTTGAGCCACCGCATCCAGCCAGGAACGGACGTTCTTATCTTTGAGGACACAGGGACACAGAGGGGACTGTGAGCACACAGGCCTTGCTAAGTCTCTCGGACCAACCAGTTCATTGCCATTAGCTCATACTAATGGTATGAGTATTTATTCAGTCATACTTCTCCAAAACTATCCACTTCTTCCTCAAACCTATCATAAAAAAAATGCATAAAAAACACAGATTCTCCTGTTCCTTTGAGTCTTCGTTTTTGAAAGCTCCGTGTCATGTAAAACTGACATCAAATCCAAGTGCATGCTTTTCTCTTGTTGCTCTGTCTTTTGTTAGAGGGGCCTCTGCCCTGAACCTCGGGCAGGTGAGGAAAGAAACCTCCTCCTCTGTCGGGCCCCACGTGTAGCATGCCCGTATTTGAACGCCCCACCCCAGGAACACTCCTTCTGAGTCCAGGCATGGTGGCCTGAGACATCTGTCCATCCTTTTTCATTGGAAGTCCTGCCTTTTGTACCTGAGTCATTTTCCTGGGTCTGACAACTCATTTTCTCTACCAGTGTCTCCCTCACTTGAGCCACTCTCTTCTCTTGCCTGGACTTTGGACAGATCTCCTCTCTCAGGCTGCCCATCCATACCAAAGTGGCCTCTGAACAACACCACATCTGCTTGTGTTTCTTTTTCTTTTCTTTTCTTTTTTATTTCTTTCTTTTTTTGTGTGTGTGACAGAGTTTCGCTCTTGTCGCCCAACTGGAGTGCAATGGTACGATCTCCGCTCACTGCTATCTCCACCTCCTGGGTTCAAATGATTCTCCTGCCTTAGCCTCCCGAGTAGCTGGGATTACAGGTGACTGCCACCATGCCCAGCTGATTTTTGTATTTTTAGTAGAGACGGGGTTTCACCTTGTTGGTCAGACTGGTCTCGAACTCCTGACCTCAAGTGATCTGCCCACCTTGGCCTCCCAAAGTGCTAGGATTACACTTGTGTTTCTTTTTTCCCTTTTTTTTTTTTTGAGATGGAGTCTCGCTCAGTCGCCCAGGCTGGAGTGCAGTGGCGCGATCTCAGCTCACTGCAAGCTCCGTCTCTTGGGTTCACACCATTCTCCTGCCTCAGCCTCCCAAGTAGCTGGGACTACAGGCGCCCACCACCCACCACGCCCAGCTAACTTTTTGCATTTTTAGTAGAGACAGGGTTTCACCGTGTTAGCCAGGATGGTCTCGATTTCCTGACCTCATGATCTACCCGCCTCGGCCTCCCAAAGTGCTGGGATTACAGGCGTGAGCCACCGCCCCGGCCTACACTTGTGTTTCTAAAGCATGGCTCCCCTGCCCTCTTAGGAGGCCCCAGGCTCCAGCTGTGTTTCTGACCCCCTGTCTGCACTCTCTGGTTCCAGGGCACAGCTTCACCACAGCGGCTTACTTGCTATTCCTGCTACCTCAGCATCTTTGCAGCTAGTGATTTGTCTGCCTGGAACTCTCTTCCCCACGTCTGCCTCTGTTCATTCAGATCCTGTACCAGCGCCCCATCCTCCCACCTTGCCTGACTATCCAATGGCCCTCCATCCTGGCTACTCTTTCGGTTCTCACCCTGCTTGGGCTTCCTGTCTGGCGTGTGTATCTATCTGACCTTGCGTTATGTATTAATTCACAGGGGCAGAAGCTTTGTCTTGTCCTCAGCTGGACTCTAGCACCAGCTCTGAGACATAGGAGGCACTCAGCAGTTGTTAAATGAATGACTATTTCTGGGTGCCATGTGCTTCATTCACTGAAAAGATGAATGGATTTTTTGTGTTTTGTTTTTTTTGAGCAGGCACTGGGTTTGTTTTTCATAGGGGAGTCAGGAAATAGATAATTCCGGAGGAAGCAGAAGGAATGTTCAGCTGAAGAGTGTAGTAAGGAACAGCACGGGGCTATCAAGCTCCTTGAGCTAATGGTGGTTGCTTCTGCAGACAGGTAGAGATGGCTGAAAATACCTTGGGGTGAGCAACAATGGACATGCCATGTCATTAACATAGGAAGTCCTTGAGGGCTTAAGCCATATCCCAGCTCTAAAACAGGATTCCCAGAAAGAGCAAAGTAGTACCTCTCTGTAGAAGCACCTGGGCTATTTGGGTGAGGAATTAGGTTAGGGGTCTTTACCAGGCACTAAGCAAGAGCCCTGTGTTAGGAATATGACAGAAGACCAGTTGTCATAACTGGGAAACAAGTCCATGGCCCGGCCAACAGCCCTGCTAAATTAATGTTGAGCCCCAGAATATGAAGCCAGCGATTCTTCAATCCACTTCTCTGTTTCCGGATGACTCCTAAAGAATGAACCAAGAGGCATCCCACTATCCTGGGTGACTGACAGCCTGTCAAAGGTCTCCAGTTGTGTAAATGGAAGGCTTAAGGCTTTTTTGAGTGGACCAGGCGTGGCCTGGTAGTGTGATGTTTTGTGGAAATTCCTCAGGTATGAAAATTTTGCAAAAATGAGGCATGATAATGAAAATACTGTGGTATAGAGGAGAGAGAATTTTGGATTCACAAACCCTGAGTTCAGCCTCGGTGCCAAGTTGCATTTATTGGGTGACCCTAAGTTTGGTCATGCAGCTTCTTTGAACCTCAGTTTTCTCATTTGTAAAATGGACATAACCACACCTTAATTTCTTCCATTTCAGGGTAGCGTTTCTGATGCTGTATGAAACACTGGCCTGCTGGCTAATACATGTTATGAAAAATGGGTTTGATAATCAAAGAAGCCTGGGAAAGTCTGGGTAAGATGACATTAAAGAGGCTTATCTATCCTTCCTTTTGGCTTCTCAGAAACTGTTGTTGGCAAAATATGCTTTTTGAATTTCCATGGAGAAGTTTCATGGAAACTTTTGAACTGCAACCTCCCCTCTCCGTTTCCTTCCTGCCACATTTATTAACCTCTCCCAAAAGAGCATTTCAAGGAACACCGTTTAGGAAATGCAGCCGCAGAATAATAAAGGAACAGACTCACTAAGAGTGCACTGTGTCCCTGCAAGCTGCATCTCGTTTATAATACTAACGCTGCAGAAGGCATACTGGGATGCTTGTTTCTAAAGGAGATTTGAAGCAAGCTGGCAGGCAGCACTAGGTGGAATAAAAAGATAAGTTCTTAATACAAAGATGTATGCAGAAAGGTGTTATTATCCGGGCTCGAGACCTAGCATGCTGCCGCAAGAGCTGACCTCTGAAAGACAACTGCTCCTCCCAGAGCCACAAAGCAATGTGAACAGGTAAGGGAAGAGGATGTGAGCCTTGTGGTTGCTGTTGTGGATGAAGCCTGGATTTCCTGACATGCATCATAGGACTTGAATCCGAAACTAAAAGTATTCTGCTAGTTTGAAAAGCTGGGAAAAAGAATCTGAGAACCAAACTAAATTGCTATAACTTAACAAATATTAAAATAAATAGGTCGGGCATGATGGCTCACGCCTGTAATCCCAGCACCTTGGGAGGCTGAGGTGGGTAGACCACGAGGTCAGGATTTCAAGACCAGCCTGGCCAAGATGGTGAAACCCCGACTCTACTAAAAATACAAAAATTAGCTGGGTGTGGTGGCGGGCGCCTGTAATCCCAGCTGCTTGGGAGGCTGAGGCGGATAATTGCTTGGACCCGGGAGGTGGAGGTTGCAGAGAGCCAAGATCGTGCCACTGCACTGCAGCCTGAGCAACCGAGCAAGACTCCATCTCAGAAAAAATAAAATAAAATAAATAGTTGTATGGAGCTACTTTATCCTAGATAACAATGGCATTGATCTGATCTAGGAGTGGCTTGGAGCTGATACTGCCCCCTTCTCCCCTGTGGAGAAGGATGTGGGAGGCCATATTTTGTAGTGGGGCCACTATCTCTCAACTGTGTATCAACTCCAGAATTTACCAGCTTTGAAACCCTGGATGAATTAAGTAATGATTTTGAATCTTAGTTCCTTTATCTGTAAAAGGGGGATAATTTCCTTAAGGTAGAGCTGTTTTTGCCTCAGTTTATAAGTCTGAAACTCAGAAGGGAATCTAGGCATAAGTACACGGTCAGCACTGTCAACATTTTGGGGTCAAATACTTTTTTGTTATGGAAGACTGTTACGTGCATTGTAGAATATTTAGAATGTAAGTTTCTAGATGCCAGTAGCACCTACTCCCCAGTCGTGACAACCAAAAATGTCTCCAGAAATTGTCAATGTCCTTTGTTGTGAGCAAAATAGTCCCTGGTTGAGAACCACTGCTCTATAAAAAGATTAAAGTCATGGCATTTCTCAGAACTCATGCTTCAAAAACAAAAGGCTCCGGGGGAAAAGATGATTCAGGGCTAAAGCTTTTGAGAATGTAAGGATAGAGATTTCTACTATAATCTTCCTCTGGTTTTATCCTGAACTTGGTTTGATATTTTGTACCTATAGACTAATGAATAAAGCTAACAGTAGCAACATGATTTATATAAAAGATAGTGACATGGGACGGGGCAAAATCAAACCCACTGACAGATGTAAGTGCGTGGCCAACCAGGAGATAGGATGAGGTAGGCACAATTGTCCTACCTCTTGTAGATTTCTTTAATAAGTGCATTTTCAATTGTTGTAGACATATCAATAGAAATAGAATGTCCTTGAATTAATGGCATTTGATTCCATCTAGCTTTTGAGCAATAGAACGGCTTCTGTTTTCCTGACACCACCAGCATCATTGTTAGCAGAGGCTTTTCACCCACTCTTATCAGGGTAAAAGAAAAACAAGGCCACTCAAAGCAGCTGTGTGGCTGGTGTGGAAGCTTTCTGTCCTTACACATAGTGTTGTCTGTAGTTTCTACAGTGTTACGTCTCATTATTTGATGCTGTAACTGGCAGTTATCAGATAACACTAAGTGTGTTCTCCAAGTAATCATTTATAGCTAATTCAAGTGATGAACACTTGTGTGCTATAAAACACTCTGTGGCTCCAGTATGTCTACTTTTCTGCATCTTTCTTGTGGAAATTCCAGCCACCATCATCTTCCACCTAGATTACCAGCATGGATTTCCACTGTGCTCCCTGTCGTGGTCGTCAGACTGCCTGTTCCTACAGTTCCACAAGCGTGATCTTCCAGAAGTGCAATCCTTTACTGTTCCCCTGCTAACAAACCTTCCATGAACATCCATTGCCCTCTCTATGAAATCCATGGTTTTGGAGAATGGCATGGAAAACCCTTCATGGTTTATATTTGAACTCGTGTTTGACCATTTCCTGCCTCAAAGTGGATGCTCCACCTAGCCTCTACTAGTTGTAATATCTAAAGTATGCCTTTTTTTTTTTTTAATTTTACCTATCATCTTTAAGAAAGCCCTTCTTTCTGTCTGCAATGTCTTCTATGCTCTTCCCCTCATTCCTTTCTAGATTAATTCTCATTCCTCCTTCAGCTATTAGCTTACTTGTCACTCCTTTCAGAAAGCTCTCTCTCATTTCCCAGCAATATAGTGCAGGGCCCAATAAACATTTCCTAAATGAAAAAGTTAAAAAAGTACAAAGAGAACTGGAAGAGCCAAGGTCACAGCGTCACCCGTGCTCCTAAACATAAGTGAATGGAGTTGAGAGGTTTAAGGTGGGAATAATCAACAGTGTTAAATAGAACAGAAAACCTGTGCCAAGGAACAGATTCAGAAAAGTCTCTACTGCACTTCTTAATTAGAGGCATCAGTGAAAGTCATTTCCATAGAATGATCTGGAGGGAACTCTGATTATTGAGGACTCGTGTAGGATTGGAAATTAAGGAATTATCATTATGAAGGGCAGACAGATTGTCTTAATCTGTTTGGGCTTCCATAAAAACTTACCAGAGACTGCGTAATTTATAAATAATAGAAATTTATTGCTCACAGTTCTGCAGATTGGGAAATCCAAGATCAAGATGCAGGCAGATTTGATGTCTGGTAAGGCTGCTCTCTGCTTCCAAGATGATGCCTTCTATGTATCTTCACATGGTGGAAGGGGCAAGGCTGCTCTTGTCCAACTCTTTTGTAAGGGGCCACTAATCACTTCCTAAAGACCTCGGTTCATAATACTATTACAATGCGAGTTAGATTTCAACTTTTGAATTTTGGGATGGGGGATTCACAGAAATGCAAACCATAGGGTGATTTTCATGAATTTTGGATCAAAAGTAAGGAGACATCATAGATACCCCAAAATGCCAATCTAAGGAACTGTTGTAAAAAAGACAAAGAGGGGGCTGGGCGCGGTGGCTCACGTCTGTAATCCCAGCACTTTGGGAGGCCGAGGTGGGTGGATCACGAGGTCAGGAGATCAAGACCATCCTGGCTAAACCCCATCTGTACTAAAAATACAAAAAATTAGCTGGGCGTGGTGGCGGGTGCCTGTAGTCCCAGCTACTCTAGAGGCTGAGGCAGGAGAATGGTGTGAACCTGGGAGGCAGAGCTTGCAGTGAACTGAGATTGTGCCACTGTACTCCAGCCTGGGCAACACAGTGAGACTCTGTCTCAAAAAAAAAAAAAAAAAAAGGAGGGGGAGTTGAGCATACACGGGGGGATGGAGATGGAGAGAAGTGGGTTATGTCATGGAAACTCAGCAAGGATTGTCCTCTATAGTGGTATCCTGAAATTGGCTTGATATTTTGTACCTATAGACTAATGAGTAAAGATAACAGTGGCAAAATGATTTACATATGTGTTAGAGACATGGGAGAGGGCAAAACCAACCCCACTTACAGATGTGAATAAGTGTGTGGCCAAGCAAGAGGTAAGATGAGGTGGGCACAGTCATCCTTGCTTCTGCACCTGCCATAAGCCATGGTCACATGATAACCTCTGGCACAGCCCATGTTTCCATTGCCCTCAGCAGTATCTTGACTGGTTAGAGCTCTTTATGGTGGGGTTACCCCTTTGCTTTCTGAAGGGTTTGGTGCCTTGATAGTCATGGAAGTACAATATTGCTATAGTTTTCTTTGAGTGTTAACACTGGGGATCCACCATTGTAGGACTAGGAAAATGTACAAGACCTCTCAGATCCAGATGCACTTTCCCTTCTCCATTTTATATATCCTCATATCCCCTTTAATGATCAAGTCTAATTACTCCAGCTGACAGTGTAGGCTCTCTTTTGTACCTTTTTCTTCCTACTGTCACAAGGGACCTAAAGTGCCTACAGTGGTCTCAGCCTTCAACTCAGTAGAAGCATTTTTGCATCACCTGGTTGAAACATTTTTGCCCTGAGTGCCAAAATGTCTAAACCAGCAGAGCTCAGAGCTGCAGAGACAGGGGCTGATTTGGGGAGACCAAGAAGAGTGTGCACAGTGTACTCCCATCATCACCTCCTGAAAGCGAGACTCATGTTTCTTGGTTATGAGAGGAACAGCAATTCCTACCCCTTCCATGATGAAAAAGGTCAACTTAAGATACACAGAAAGCCCTGTTCTATTGGATGAACCATAGGGATATGGGTCCCTAGCGGTTGCATCAGTTCAGAGCCAGTTTCCAACAATCCCTTTGCACCGCACTTAGATACTTTGGAAAATAGATGAGTCCTTTGGGAAAGGCTTAGGAGAATATTTGCAATACATGTTCGACAGGAAGAACTCCACATGCTTCCTGAGCCTTGCCAGGCCTCCCTTCCAAGGGGCTCCGGACCTCTCTAACAGAGTTGGGGAGCTGTTGACCAATATTTTTTCACCCCTTACATTCATTACAGTGCTAACTAGGAAGTGGCTGGCCAGCAAGGGAATATATCTTCAGGCCATGCAGCTATTTCGACTAATGCTGTGTAGTAGTCCCAAATCAAGGCTTCCAAGAAGCATGACACCTACGCTTTGCACTTATTCTCCTCCTGGCAGCTGGGTGAAAATGACAAGGCCCTGGAGAATGATGGAGGCAAAAGATAGAAGAATGCTGAATTATGGCATGAGGGAGAGCTGCCCACCAACCAGGGCACTGTCATTTGATGTTATTTGAGTGAAGGAATTCAAATGTTAGAGAGAAAGAGATGCTAGAGTGGATTTATCATATTTGAACCTTCATCCCTCCCTTATTTTGTTAAAGCACTGAAATTTGGGGTTTTATGTTATTACTGCAGCCTAATCTACCATAATTAAGACAGTCTATGAACTGAAAGAGATGCAGGATGATGGAAGGCCATGGGCACTTCAATCTCTGTTTAACAAGCTTGCCATGTACGTCAAGGGAGATTTCAGGTTTAGTCTTAGGTTGCTCACCTGTTTCACTCTAGGAACTCTATTCAATTAAACCTCACTCCCACCCCCAATGCTCCCTAGGGTCAGTCCCTTTTGAGTTGCATCCCAGCTCTGCTGCCTGTTCCAGTAACAATGCTTTCTTGTCTCTAGTTTCTAAGCTTGTCACCCAGAGAACATGTAATCACCACTGATAACAGACAGTCCACTAATGGGATGTCTACCACTTTTATCCCTGACTACTGGAGGATCATCATCACTGTTCCTCAGAAACACTGGTGCTGAGAGGCCTCTCTGATGCTTTTCTTCATGTTGCAGAGTTGGAGAAAAATAAATGCTCAGATATGATGAAAAATACTGCAACATTTCTGTCTCCCAAATGCTTGGATTTCATCTTTTTTTTATATTACATTAAAGAATCTCTAGTATCTCATATTGTTTTGTATGACCGTCCTTCAGTTCAAATTTTAGTTGATCAACCTAGCAAGCAATTAGCATCCTGTCTGCCCTGACTGCTGGAGCTCAGACTTGGAGTTTGAAATATCAAACAAATGCATTTCTATAAATGCATTTATCTTAATCTAAAAATGCATAACTCCTTCCCTGGCCTAACGCCTTCAGATTCCAGTTTCACATCTAGGTCATGGGTTTTTACAGACATCCAGTGGCAAAATCATATTGTCTTAGGGTGTAAGTCATTTTTGGGGTTTGCCTTTGGTCTCTGGAGCAGGTGGGATTTGAGTAGAGGCCTAGAGGTTTCCCTTTCAAGCTAATTTCCACAGCAAGGCATATGCAGGGTTGTCCTCAGGAGGAGCTGCAGAGGAGGAGGGGCTGCTCCTACTGGCATGGTAGCATAGTGGGTTTGCGTTAAGAAGCTCTCAGTTAAGTTTTAGGGGTCTATTCCTGCATGGCTCATGTAGGGGGGCCTCTTGGCAGCCGGGACCTTGGTTCCATCCTATAAAGCTTGTATCAATGAAACAATGTAATATGAATCTCTGTGATTAGGATGCCAGTGTTGGGGGAATGGGGTGGGCATCCCTGAGCATGCATAAGCCCAGCTCCCTGTGCACCAGGCTATCCTAAAGAGGAGCATGACCACATGGAATGCTGGATCCCATGGCAGGATAAAAGCAACCCTTAGAGCCCCTTTGTAGGGAGCACTTCAAAACTGAAGTGGCTCTGCCTCTGCAGACAGGGCATCAGATGCTGGAAGCCTGCCCTTCACTGAAAAAGGGAAAAGGAAGGAGAAGACCTTCACGTGTTTCTCCCAATAGGGTGCTTTGGGGATTCATATGCTGGAGTGCCTGACACAGGCTCAGTTCTGAGAATGTTCCTTATGCGAGTCCCTAGTGCCTTTCTTGTGATTTCAAGGCAGGCCCTGTGAGACATGTTTTAATATCCTCTCTGTATCTCAGATTTTCCTTGGCCTCATTTCTCTGCTTCTTCAATCTTCTGCTTTGTGTGAACTCCACCTCTTCATGCACACCTTCCCCAGAAACTTCCATCAGAATGAGTCTGAACTTAGCTTGTTTGGGCTGCTATGACAAAATACCTTAGACTGAGTAATTTAGAAACCATACAGATTTATTGTTCACAGTTCTGGAGGCTCAGAAGTCCAAGTTCAAAATGACAGCAGACTTGGTGTCTGCTGAGGGCCTGTGCCCCACAGATGGTGCCTTCTGGCTGCATCCTCTTATGTCGGAAGGGGTGAATGAGCTTCTTCGGGCCTCCTGGATAAGGACATTAATCCCATCATGAGATCTTTATCATCTAATTGCCTCCCAGAGGCCCCACCTTCTAAGACCACCACATTGGAGATCAGGTTTCAACAAATGAATCTGGGGGGACACAAGCATAAATCCCTGACACCCACCAAGTTTCCCAACATCTGTGCTGTGGTTACCACCACCACCTTCATGCTACCACAGAACGTGTTTGACGTTGCCCCAAGTTTGTCTTCCTGCCCAAGTTCTGTCTGTGGTCTCTTTTTGCCTGTTTTGTTCAGGCCCAGATGTTTTCCCGCCTAGTCTGCTGCTAAGGCCACTGGTTTTGCTATGTGCTTTAAGTGCTCCAAAAGGAATTTCCAAAATGGCAGCGTAACCTGTCCATCTTCCCACTTTGGGCAGTTTCTAACATCAGAGATGGTGAGGAAGGCGTCTTTTCTGTTCCCCTGACCTTCAGTCCCTGAGTCGAAGGCCTCAGCCCCAATTCCAGCATATCTGCCAGAGGAAATGTCGGTGAGAGGCCTGTTTCCCTCGGACGCTGCCTCATCAGTTCTTTTGGTTTAATTTTTATTTCAGAAAATTTCAATCATATCCAGCAGTAATCAGATGCAACCATTTGTTATTTTTCTTTCAGATGTCCCTATCGTTTTTGCTGGAACATCCCAGATGTATATCATGTCACTAATCAATACTTTAGTAGCACTCTGTAATAGACAAGCTTTATTCTCAATACTATGATCACTTCCAGTGGTATTGATAACAATTTCTTAACATCATTTCATGCCCACCCTGTGTTCAGTTTTCTTTCACTGTTTCACATAAAAGTTTTTTTCACATTTCATTTATTTAAATCAGGATCCAAACTAAGTCTGTCCTTCACTGTTCATGTACTCGTTGCAACCCTTTATTTCTTGTAAATCTGTAGCGGGACCTAGAGGCTTGCTTAGATGCTGATTGTTTTTTCTTTTTTTGGCAAGAAAGTTTCATTAGGCTGTGTCCCTATCCCATCAGCATAGGAACATGGGATATGCTGTGTCCCTGTCCCACTGGAAGACACATGGCCTGCTTGTCCATTTTACCGATGATGACACAGGTCAGTGGGTTCAGGTGGTGTCAGTGTGATTATCCAAACTAAAGTTCCCCATGTCCCTTTCACGTGATAGGTTAAGCAGTCACGGATGGCTGCCACCTAGACCTATCATGTCACATGTGATTTCAAAATGATGAGACTTCAAATTCTAAATTTCAGCCTGAATTTATGATGTGAATTCTTCTATAAAATGATTTCCTTCAACAATTGTTTGTCATGAAAAACAGTTTGTCGGCCAGGTGTGGTGGCTCACACCTGTAATCCCAGCATTTTGGGAGGCTGAGGCAGGCAGATCACCTAAGGTGGGGAGTTCAAGACCAGCCTGACCAACACGGAGAAACCTCATCTCTACTAAAAATACAAAATTAGCCAAGCATGGTGGTGAATGCTTGTAATCCCAGCCACTCAGGAGGCTGAGGCAGGAGAATTGCTTGAACCCAGGAGGCGGAGGCTGTAGTGAGTCGAGATTGTGCCACTGCACTCCAGCCTGGGCAACAAGAGTGCAACTCCATCTCAAAAAAAAAAAAAAAAAAAAAAAAGAGAAACACTTTGTCCAAGACAGAGAAGATAGTTGCTTGATTCCCTTTACATAATAATCAATGCTCCAGCAATCTCCAATCAGAAACAAGCATTTTTGTTTGTTTTTATATTTGTATTTTGTTGCTCTTTTGGGTTTTTGAGTATGACTTTTATGTAATTGATGTATTTCAATACATTATAATTATTATTCATTTGGAAGACTCAAGCTGTTTCTTCTGAGCCCCTTCAAGATGACATCTCACCCCTTTGGAGATGATCCCAGTAGTATTTGACAATTTCTTTGCTTTCTGGTACAACAAAATCTTGCAGGCTCTTTTTCTACATTTCCTCCTTCACCCATTTCTCCCTGGCCCTTGGTCTCTGTGGGAAAAGTGTTTATGGACAATTTGGGTATCAGGGGCTGCTCATGAATGCTGGATTGTCGTCGTTTTCAGGCCTTTCCAAAAGCTAAACAATATGTAAGGGAGAAACATAAAGCAGGAGTTGATCCTAATATTTCCAATTCAAACCTGGCATTGCCAGGATGATGCTTGAATTCTTTGATTTTTTACTTAAATCTGCTTCTATTTGAATATTGTTTTTAATGATAATTGATATAATTATTTGCTTTGTCCTGCTATGTATATGCATTTATTAGTATAAATGTAAACACACCACCATTACTAAAACAATGAAGCTGGTGACTGCAGTTTAAGGGTTGTCTGTGGAGTTCTTACTCTTATGCTACATTCTGCTGAGCTTGCAGAGTCAAAATAATGCATCTTCAAGCCCCTTGAGGTAATTCCACTCGGGATGGTAGTACCACTAACATGAATTATGGTTAGTTTCTATTTGTTTTGGATTGCTTTCCAATTTTTAGGGATTTTTAGAAAATATATTTAGTTTATTTTGGTATGTGTTTGTAAAATATTTACATGGTTCTAAAGTCAAAACTAAAACAAGGCACACTCAAAAGTCTGGTTTCCTTCTCAGTCCGCTCTCTCAGTTCTTTCACTGCCCTGAAAGACAATGTCCATTTGGTTCGTTTTTGGTTTATGTTTATACTGTTTTTAAGTTTATATAGTGTACACATGTGTTTTATAATATATGTGATATATAATACATAGTGTATACAAACACATTCATGTGGATATTTACATCATCAACACAGAGGGCAGCCTGCCATACACACCATTCTGCACTCTCTTTTTCCTTTACAGCACAGACTGGAAAACCACACTCCAGATGCACATGGTGAGGGTGCTCTTCTTGCTTATAACTACGGGGGGTTGCATGGGGGTGGACATGGCCCCATGTAATCCCCTGGCAATGGACATGAGGGTTGACTCCAGCCATTTGTCTCACTATGCTGTGATGCCCGGCTTTGTGCACAGGCTGGTTCTTACTTGGCCTATTTGAGATAACTCCCGAGAAGGAGGATGGGGTTGGTCAAAGGGCAAATGCCTATGCGAGTCGGCTAGACGGGAGGTCAAAGATAAACCAAAAGTGAATCAAATGGACATTGTCTTTCAGGGTAGTAAAAGCACTGAGAGAGAGAGCTGAGAAGGAAGCCAGACTTCTGAGTGTCCAGGGCACCCACAGGGCTCTGCTTTTTTCTATTCCGTGAACTCTTTCCCAGGGACTTCTCCGGTGTACGCTTATTCCCCCATTGTTTTTAGGCAAATGTATATTTCATATATGTCCATGTATGTATATACACACAGAGATACATAGGCATGTGTATACGTCTCCCTCCTCTGTGTGGGTGTATGCAATGTGAGTATATATAAAATCTCCCTGTAAATAGCCTTGTGGTTATGCCCAGATACAGCTGAATCCTAATGAGACAACTTAGGCTTAATTTGAAAACCAATGACACTTGTTTCTTAAATGGTAAAGCTCAAGAACATGACAATCAAATCTTGTAAAAACATTTCTTCCTTTTCTTCTTTTTAGAGAATCCCTGGATTTGTAAGCCGGGAACGCAACCCCGACACAGAGACCAGCAAGCAGTAACCTGGCAACCGAGCGTGGATGCTGGCAGAGGAGCCCCTCTCCTTCGACTCCTGCCCCTCCTTCCCCTCCCTCACAGGCGCAGACTGGGGGCGGAGGCGCAGGGCCGCCCGCTGTTCTGAGAGGGAGCTGCGCACATCTAGGCTGAGGGCCTTTCTGGTACAGCCTTCCGCTGCCGTCAATGCTGCTTCTGCCCCAGCTCCCAGGGCAGGTAACGGGATCCTCTTGGCGCCGTGTTTGAGGAGAACCGCCCAGGGCTCCCTTACCGTGGTGGGAAGAGGGTTGCGCTGTTTCCCACAGTGTCAGTGAGTCGCCCTGGGCAGACAGGCTTTGCTCTTCCCTGGGCGGTGGGGTCTGTCTCTCGGGGAACACAGAGCCTGGGGTTGCCTGAGCCAGGAGGATCACCTGTTTCACCATCAAAGGTGACACGCGGAGGAGCTGCTATATCTACCTCACCCAGCGTAGAGTGCTCCAGAAATCTTTCTTTCCTAGCTAGAAACTAACGACTTGAGAATTCTGTAGAACAGCAGCAACGAAAATGTCTTTGCAGCAGCGTTGGCCACGTGAATTGTCTCGGACGCAGCCGCGTCGTATCCATCCCCGTCGAATTTGCTTTGCTGGGGGCCTCGCGGGTCTGACGCCCCGTGTGTGGTCAGGGAGACACACCTCCTGGGAAGCTCAGTGCCTCCCCCTGGAGACAGATGTGGGCATCTGCACCTGCACAGGGGGAACGGTCCAAAAAACCAGGTGGAGGAGACCCCGGCAGGACGGCAAGCGGAGCGGGCACATTTAGATAGGAGAAAAAGACTGATCTCCAGTAAAGTCAGCAGTGCTAGCAACAAGGAATGCAGGCGCGGCAGGAGGCAGGACTCGGGATGAGGGCCTGGCAGGGCGGGAGGGAAAGGACACGCTCAGACACCTCTGAATCCTAATGGGCCTGACAGGTCAATCTGAGAGCCGGTGCACTGTGTTCTCGAGCGGAAAACTCAAGAACAGGACAGTCAAATCTTATCTGGAAACACTGCTTAGGCTAGAAAAGGCGAGCCCCTGTGCTGGGAGGAGGATCTATGCCTTATTTGGTAGTTACCTTTTCAAGATTTATAGACCAAAAAGGTAGGTTACAGTATAGAGATGAGATGTATTCTTTGTTTTTCTCCCATTCTGAGAAAATAAACATCATGAATTAAAATATTGGTAAATGTGGGGTAGTTTTTGATTCTGAACATAAGCCCTTGTGGTTCATTTCAGTTTCTTACCAGCGCCCAGAGCAGCAAGGCCGGGTCTCACTGGCAGGATGATTTCTGAAGCTGTAGTCTCCCTTAGCATTTGTGAAATGGGCCCCCCACCCCCTCCAAACTTGGTTGCAAGTCTAGGGAAGGGCTACAGACAACAAGAGTGACATGGGGGCATTCTTCATCTCAGCTGAGTGTCTCCTCCTTCTGGAATGATATATGCCAAGGTTTGTCCAAAGTGGGGACATGAGGGTGGCTCACTAAGGGCCCAGTTAAAGTAGCAGTGATAGAGCCTCCCTGAACAGAAGGCAGGAAAGATGAGGTTGAGATAGACACACAGGTCTAAAGAAGAGAGCGTAGGATGGGGTGATGGAACGTAGGCCGCCCCTTCTACCCAGGACGGATGTGTGCACCCGGCCCCCACCAGGAGCACGTCCAGGAAGGTGGGTGAGCACTGAATGGTGTCTTACTGACATCTCCCAGGGGCAGCACAAGGCGAGGCTGCGTGAGGGTCTGTATGACAGCCAGAGCGAGCTGGTGAGGACTTCCTCTTTCTCCGGGGCTAGCAATGGAGACTGGGGTGTCACGTGAGCCTGAGCACTGCTGAGGGGCGCCTGGGGAATGGAACCAGCAGCCTCAGGCTTCCCACAGCAAGTGACCTGGAGAAGTCCCCTCAGAGTTGCAGGGATGAGAGAAGGGAGATGGCCTGAGAAAGCCAGGGGGCAGGACCCCTAGAAGGAGCTGGAGGAAGTGGAAAGGACGTGGAGTGCCTCACCGAGCTAGTGAAGCGAGCTTTTACCCATCGAATACAGAAGTATTTGATATCAGAAAAAAGAACATCTTGTTGGCACACTTCATATGCACACTTGTGAAGGGTGCCCTCGCCAGTTCAGGGGCCCCACCGAGCGCCATGACTCTGCACTCGGTACCTGGTGTCAGTGCTCCTCGAGCTTCTGTGATGGTGCGTCTGACGCTTCTGGAGGGAGGAAGGAATTCCTGAGGCCAAATGGCCCTGGGAGCTGAAGGGAGAGGAGGCCGGTCAGGGCTGGTGGAAGCTGTCCCTGGCCAGTCTGGTGGTCCCTCTTCCATGCCAGGGTCCTGGGGTGCAGAGCCAACTGCCAGCACTCCAGAGAAGTGGTTTTGCTCTCAGCTTCCTCCTCATCCTTCCTATCAGATTAAGATGAGGAGTCATAGATGCCTTGCAAAGGAGTGAGGCCCACCCCCAGCCTTGCACCTTCCCCTCGGGAAGATGTGAGCTCTCGTGGCCTGTGTCTCCTGTGTTTGGCTAGGGGTGGGAGAAAGCACACCACTGAACGCCTGGTCAGGCTTGTTGGTGTCCTGGGGCCACCATGGCAAACACCACACCTGGGCAGCTCAAATAACAGAAATTCATTGTCCTACAATTCTGGGGGCTGGAATTTCCAGATCAAGATGTGGGCAGGGCTGATTCCTCCTGCGGCCTCTCTCTTGGGCCTGTAGATGCTGTCTTCTCCCTGTGTCCTCACATGGTCTTCCCTTGTGTGTGTGTCTGTGTCCTAATCTCTTCTTAAAAGGACACCGTTCGGATTAGGACTCACTATAAAGACCCTAATTTAATGTAATCACCTCTTTAAAGCCCCATCTCCAAATGCAGTCCCATTCTGAGGTGCTGGGGTTAGGACTTCAACATACAAATTTCTGAGAACACAACTTAGCCTGCAGCAGTGCAGTACTCAGTACAGCTGCAGGAGCCCACTAGACAACATCTCCCCCTTGGGGAGGGCATGAAAAATAGTCTCGTGTGAGAAGCTGTGTGGTCTTCTCCTTGCTGTAGAACAGAACAAGGGTAATGGAAGCAGGCATCAGGTGTTGGCCTGGATGTCCCATCACAACGCAGATGTCACATCCCAGCAGGTGTTAAAGACACCTGTGGGCTTTGTGCAGATACTAGGGTGGATAAGAGATGAGTAAGGTGTACTTATGCCCATTGTGGAGCAACTGAAGTTCCATAGTGAAAAAAGAGAATTCTATTCAAGACAATGAAACAAAGCAGGATGTCACAGGAGTTAAGAAATCTGGGAGTGGGCTCAAAAGGGGGAGAGATCATTTCCCTTTGGAGTATTAGAAAATCTTTATGGTGACAAAGAGGCACTCTTTGACCAGAACTTTATCAGGCTTCTCCGAGTCCTTTTAGACTAGGTCCGACCTTGTGTTTCCCTCTTTCCTTGTGGAATCCAGCTTGAGCAAGAATCTTGCTGAGTCCTTAATCAACAGAGCCCCATCCTTGGGATCTGACCACCCTCTGTGTCTTGTCACCCTGGCGTGCCCTCAGCACAAGTCCCACTGAGTGGGTCTAACAACAGTCCCTTTGTCTCTGTGATTTCCTCTTAGTCATTTTCCAGCACCACCCACTGCCTACTTCTAGGCTAGAAATCCCCTCACCCATGCCGTGCTCAGAGATGAGCCAAGCCTCTCTCCCCACAGCAAGCCCTCGTTGCAGTAGTCCCTGCACTGATCACCATGTACCCCCTGAATAAAGTCTTCCATACCATTTTTTTAGCAAGTGTTTGGATAAATTTTTCTTTAACAATAAGTGAGAAAATAGCATTAGCAGCAGGTGTTAAATGATGCACAGTACAATTAAGATAGAAGAGTAGATGGGTATCTCTTTTAGGTGGAAGAAAATAATCATTATTATTGGATCTCTACTATATGCAATTTGCTTTGCTTGTATTACTTGTATGTCTCTTCACGTTAATCCAATGAGGACGGCCTTATCATCACCATTGGACAGCTGAGGAGCTGATTATCAGAGAGGTGAAGGAGTTGCCAAAGTCCTTGAGCTAGCATGGTGCTGCTCTCCATTTGGACAAGGGCTCACAGAGTTCTCCCCACAGCAACCCCCTATGAGGAGCAGCACAGGCCACATTCTAGAGGGGACACAATGGGCTAGCCTGGGGATGAGCCAGTGCTATTGAGGGACACAGTGCCTCTATGATGGTGTCGGATGTTGTTTGGGGATGAGAGTGGGGAGCACAGGTCTTCCTGTAACAGTGGGTCTCTTAGGGAAATACCCCTGGATCTCCTGGAAAGCCCCCAAACTGATTTCTGCACTCAACTCCCAGAGATGCGGATTCAGGAGGTCTGGGATGAGGCAGATAATTTGCATGGCTAACAGGCCGTGGTCCAGAGACTGCACTTTGCAAACCACCGCACTAGAGAAGAGGAGGAAGAGAATCACAAGAACACAAGTGACCCAATATCTAAAGTGAGCAAGAAAGAATACAGAGAAAATCAGAGAATTGTGTGAACATTCAACTTAGCGATTTATTAAAACTCAAGGATGTTTGCGTGAAGAGGGCTGTAACTGGGAATCTTTTCATTTTTTTTTCTCATTTACAGTCTCAGTTACACTTTGAAACTCTGGCAAAACGTGTATCTCTCACCAGGCCAGGGGTACCATGTTGGATTGAACCCTGGGTCTGAGGGTAGGTTAGGATGTCCATAGTGGGGTTGCTGGCGGCTTGAGGCTAGGTCTGCAGGCCTCTCTCGGGATTGGATGCTGGGTCTGGGTCAGTCCTGGGGGCTGCTCTGCCCCACAGGGGACTACAGTCTGAGCGCCGTGTCCTTTCTGAGACGCCAGAGGCACCGGGGCTCTGATTTTACCATGTGCTTATTTTAAGCCCTAACCGCCAAGGGGCCCTTTCTAAAGTGCTTCCCTAGGAGCCCAGATCGACGTTCACACTGCGGTCGGCTCCATTAGCACTCAGACCCCTTGCTCCCCTAGGAGATGGAATCAGATCATGGAGTTCAGAGCAGCTGGCACAGGGGCTGAGTGAAAAGTATCCTTAGTTAACGAAGCCCTCCATTAAAGGTCAGCTCATAAAACTTCTCAGTCCAGCGCTTCCGCTGCAAGGTTCGCCCTCCTCTCTGCAAATTCTCATTCCCTTCTGGGTTGACAAGTTGCTAGCCATCGGCCCTGGGATGGCTCCTACAGGGAGCGAAGGGGCCCCCTCGGTTGGTGCCTCCATCATCACCCGCTGCTTTATTTAAAGATCTCCTGGAAGAAACTCTTAACTTATCGGGAGCGTACTTTAAAAAGAGAACTGGCTTCTTAAAAGACCATGAGTGTGCCATACCTACTTGAACAAAAGACTCGAGGCCAGTTATAATAAAGAAGTCATTACCTTGGGAAGAAAGGAGGTAAGGGGGAGAGGCCTTGGGAGCTGCGGTGGAGGAGAGGCAGGTCGGTCCCGGCCGGCCAGGGAGGCTGGAGGCAGAGGAGGGCGCGACTCCCGCATATTATCAAAGGAAGTCACAAAGGATTGTTGGAGGACGCACCGTTTTCTCAGCCCAAGCTAGGATGCTTTGTCCTTCTTAAGACTTTAGATATGTCGCAGTGAACCCTAGAGTCATCAGTTTGTTGACGGAATGTTAAAAAAAAAAATGATACAACTTTTGACAATATATGATATAGCTATTTACCTTGAAAAAAGAGCTGAGGGCCCTGTGACTCCCATGTCATAACACTACCAAGATAATTATGTGTGTGAATGTGAGACTGAGTTTGTTTCGTGCGTTATAGTGTATGCATTTGTGTGACAGTGTGTGTCAGTGTGTGTGAATGTGTGTGACAGTATTTGTGTGCAAGTGTGTGTATTTTGTAAGTAAATGTGTGTAAAGTGTGTGTGTATAGTGTGTGTGTAAATGTGTATCGTGTGTGATTGCGTGAGAATGAGTGTGTGCGTATTTGCGTGTGTCAGTGTGTATGATGCATGGATGTGTGTGTGTGAGTGCATGGTGTGTATGGTACGTGTGTGGATGTGTGAATGGTGTGTGGGTATGTGAATGTGGGAGCAAGTGTGTGAATGGTGTGCGTGACTGTTGTGTACGGTGTGTGTGGATGTGTGAATGCGTAAGCATGTGAATGGTTTGTGTGGGTTTGTAAGCATGTGAATGGTGTGGATGGACTGTGTGTATGAGAGTGTGGGTGTGTGAGAGTGTGTGTGTGGGTGTGTGGGTGTGTGCGTGTGGGTGTGTTTATGGGTGTGTGGGTGCACGTGGGTGTGTGTGTGTGAGGGCACATCTGGATGTGTGTGGGTGTGTGAGTGTGTGTGTGGGTGGGTGTTGTGCGTATGTGAGTGTGTGTGCGCGCGCGTGTGTGAGCCTGCAGGATCTCTGAGGAGGCGGAGATGGTTGGTGTATGTGGAGTGCTGCTCTCCTGTCCTCAGCGGCTTGGCCCCCACCACGTGGGCCTTCAGAATGGAAAGTCAGCCTCTGCCTCTCCTCTCAGCAGCAGCTGTCCCTAGCAGGCTTTTTTTCCGCCTTCAATATTTGAGGTTTGCTGGCTAAAACGGAACCTGAAGGGAATACAAAGATAGGTGCGTGCATGCTTTCTGGTCACAGGCCCTGCAGGCGCCCTTGTGCGGTGCTGGACAGCCGAGGCTGGCAGCCGCTGCTGAGAGACATGAGCAGTTGGCTGTTAGGTGTGATGCGCCAGTGAGGGTCCTGTGGAAGACATGTGGCCATGCTGACCGTTCCACTGCTGCTGGTATTCACAGATACCAGATAGGCTGTGTGGTACAGGGCACTGGCAGGGCATGGGGTGGGGAATGCAAGTTCTTAGTTTCCAAATACTTTCCCTAGGAGTAGGGTGGCCAGGTGAAATACCAGTGTGTGATATCCCCCGTACTACTGTGTGCTTGCACCTGGCTCCATGACTACTTGAGCCATACTTACACTAAATATGATTTGTTCTTTACTGAAATTCAATTTGACCAGAGTCTCTCGGGTATTTATTTATTTATTTATTTATTTATTTATTTGAGACGGAGTCTGGCTCTGTCGCCCAGGGTGAAGTGCAGTGGCGCGATCTCGGCTCACTGCAAGCTCCGCCTCCCAGGTTCAGGCCATTCTTCCGCCTCAGCCTCCCGAGTAGCTGGGACTACAGGCGCCCGCCCCCACGCCCGGCTAATTTTTTGTATTTTTAGTATAGACGGGACTTCACCATGTCAGCCAGGATAGTCTGGATCTCCTGACCTCATGATCCCTCCCGCCTGGGCCTCCCAAAGTGCTAGGATCACAGGCATGAGCCACCGTGCCCGGCCCCTGGGTTTTTATTTGCTGAGGCTGGTCATGCCACCTTGCAGCCATCCTAGCTCTGATTCTATGGGGGAACCCAGGGGCTGTTTCCATGACTATGGAAGCTTAGATTTCAAGCAGTTCTTTGTCTCCACAGCTAAGGTAGATGCTGCCTATTCATGGCAGCCACTTAATGACCCCATTATGTCACAGTTCGGCAGTGGCTCAGCAGGATGGATCACCTAAGTCAGGTAAGAGTGTACTTTTCATTGAGTTAGCATTAATATTTGCAATACACATTTTTTGTTTTTAATGGGGCCAAGTATAAACACAGTGATCACTGTAGCCATTCTGACAGTACCTGAACAAGAGACAAATTTTAGTAAAACCTCTGTTCAGAGTGGGAGCTGGTTCCCTGGTGGCTGTGCCACACGTAGGAAATGACCAGGCGAGGAGCCAGGGCTGGGCAGGTTTATTCTGGAGGGAGAAGGTGAGCGGATAAGCTGTACAATGTTTCAGTCCTGTTCTTGTCGCCTTGGGATCGCATAGAAAACATTTTCACCTACGAGCAACCCAGTACTCCCTTGGGTTGCCAAACCCTCAGTTCCTGACCTCTCTGCCTCTTTCCCCATTTCCTGCAACCTCTCCAGGGCCTGTGTGACACAGGCTTCACATCTGCACGTCATGTTATCTTGGTGAGATATTTGTAACTGCAATTTCCCTGCTCCATCTCAGCCAGACTGAGGTCACGCTGACTGCCTGTTGGCAGAAATTTGTAGTATATTTCTTGATGTTTTCTACTAGTAGTATATGCAAAGCACTTTGTGCAGAAATTGTTTCAGACGTCGTTGATCTCCTAAACGACAATATTTTCCTCACATGAATCAGATATTTAGTATCCTTGAGTAACATCCTTACATTTATTTCTACTCATTCTACCAGTTACAAAAAAATGTATTGCATTGCCCGCTGTTATTGTATATGCATCCAGTTTTCTTTGTATTCTGACAGTTTTTGAAGCTATAATGCACATGCAAATTTAAGACAGTTATAATTGTTTTATAATCAAAGTAAACACTGTGAAACTGCAAAACAGGTGTCCCCTTTGTGCAACAGGCTCGTCTTCTCTCTCACGGCTGCTGTCCAAGAGGCATTCTCCTCTTACTTGTGATGATTCTCATCTTACTCTAAGTGTGAGAAGCGTCTGAGAGCCTCAGAAGTTGCAGGATGAAGGATTTTTTAAAAATAAAAACTCACAATTACCCTTGATTTGAGATTTTAAAATCATCTATACCTTGATATAAAGAAAGCGAGAATTGCTGATTGTCTTCTGTCTAAGTTGTAGGAAGAATTAGGTATTTTCATATGTAAGGTTCTGAAATGACTTTTCTATTTTGCTGGATAAAAGTTTGTAAAAATTTCATGCTGTGAAATGCACAAAATGGCAAAGGAAGGCTGTAGCTCATACATAGGTGGTAATCTATTATTGATACTGTTTGTTCCAACTGTGAGTTAATACAGTCAAGAATAGGCAAATGCAGTGATCCTGGCACTCATTTATTTTATGTGATGATGTGAAATTGTCTCCTAAACAGATGACCAGCTGTTTCTGATTATTCTGTGAATCACAGTAATTTTGGTAATTAAGAAAAAAAACTCTGATTTTTTTTTCTTGGCAAAACCTCTAAACGGCTGATACCCTCTGACCTCCTTGGAAAGCTCCATTCTCCCATCTGTAGATAACCCAGAGGGTGATTAATTAAGCCCAATTAATACAGTCATTTCTAAAATGGCTGCCCAGATAGCTCATTATTGAGATTGTTGAAAGGACGTTGCTATTTTCCTTTCTGTTCCCCCATCGCAAATGAAAGTTGAGTGTGGAGGAGGATGTGTTGCTCCTGGGGTTTCGGTGTGGTGGAAAGTGTGGGTTTGATCTCTCTGGGGAGGTTTCCTACAGGCAGCCACTTCCATCTGTGGAGTGAGGCTGTTGAATTTAACTTCACTTGCAAAGAGCTCTGTCACCACCTTGGATTTTTTATTTTTATTTTTTTATTTTATTTTTATTTTTTTGAGACGGAGTCTTGCTTTGTCGCCCAAACTGGAGTGCAGTGGCTGGATCTCAGCTCACTGCAAGCTCCGCCTCCCAGGTTTACGCCATTCTCCTGCCTCAGCCTTGGATTTTTTAATCCTGACTCACTATTTAGCCTTGGCCATCTCTTATTTCAAGTTTCAGGATTCACCTTGCTACAGGCATGCATTTCTTTGTTTCCTGTTTCTAGTGACCTTGGAGAAGACATGGAACTTTCTGGGGACCAGTTTGCCCTTGTGAGCACTAGCCACAAAAGGTCCATCTACACCACATGCCGAGACATGTGAGTGCTTTGCGAACTTTACGACTTGGAATGCATTGTGGCTGTCAGGTGATCTGACTTGCGGTCCAGTGCCAGTGTTAGAAGCAACTGCCCTTCAACTGTAGCTCTGTGTCTTCTCCTTGGTGATAGGCAGAAAATATATACAGCTATAGCTGTGCAAAAAAGATGTAAATTTGAATTATTTGTATGCCAGAGAAGGCTGCAGCTATGGGTTTCTAAATTCAGATTTCTCAAGATGAATTGAAGCTAATGGATGTGAACCTTATAGCTTGATTTAAATGCAGTCATCAAATGCCTAATTTCTAAAAGTTTATTTGCACATTTCCAATAGAACGCTATTTGGAGAGCCAAGAGGCAGAACTGAATATATTTCCTTTGAGATAAAACCTCCTTCCTACTCTGGGATTTCAGGTGGACCTATTTATTATCACAATGGTTGACCATTTCCCATGTGCTGAGGGCATAGCAATTTCAATAATTTTACCCTAGAGTCTCTGATTTATAGTTCCTTTTTTTTCTGACTTGTGGAAGTTATACCCTTGTGTGTTCACACTGACATTTGGTAGCAACGCTCCAGAGTATACGCAGCACAGAGCACCCTGGAAGCCACCCTGGCCATGCGCATTTGTCCATTGGACTTTGATCTGTATCACATGCTGGCCAGAGGAAAAAATGAGTCATCTCGGTGGGGAAATGACCACAGAGTGTTTTGCAAAGAAACCTTTTACATATGTTGAAATTCACTGCATTGTTTTTGAGAGTGTCAGATAATGATAAAGAGATTTTAAAAAATCATTTCAAAAAACAGTAGCCATGAATTGATTTCTCAAGATTGTTCAGCTAACATCTTTGGCCCAGAACTAATACAATAAATATAATTCTTACTATTTTTGAGATACTTTACCTGCATTATCACCAATTTTTATACGACTCCTGCAAAGTAGATATTATTATTCCCATTTTGTAGATGAGTAGTTTGAGGCCGGCATGTCTTCAGTAAAATTTCCTGAGTTAAAATTAATTCTTTGATCAGGAAGGATTAAAATCCAGGCCTGTCTGACTTCAAAACCACCACACCAGCTCCAACCCCCCTTAGTAGTATGATCTCCCTTGTATCGCAGGTAATGAACTAATCATGGGCTGGAGGAGAAGTCATACACCTCATAATGCCCAGAAGTAGCAAGGGGTGAAGTTCGGAACAAATCAAGACCGGTCTCTAGGAGCAAAAACTGTATAAAAGATTATACAGTTTCATCACCTTTCCTCCACCTTACCCCAATATCATAGTTCTCAGTTCTGCTACAGCAGCTCCATTACTCTAACTGCACTCAGCTGGTCACTTTTATTACAAATGGAAGGTCTGAGGCTATAAACATGATCCCACCTTCACTGGGAATATACATGTCCCCAGGCATCTTGGCTGGGTATGTCTTCTCCTTGTGGATCCTTCACATTTTGTGATGCATAGCAACTGCCCATTAGCAGTGGAAGTATCTGATGTACCTGGGCATCCTGTAGGGCTTCCTATCACTGCCATTGATTAGACCAGATTCCTAATTAGTAGAAGACATCAGACTCATACTAGATTTCTCAAGAGATACATCTACAAATGTGTCTTTGTGAATATCCAGCACATTTTTAAGATGATGGCAATCTTTTATTTTTATTTATTTATTTATTTATTTATTTATTTATTTATTTATTTATTTTGAGACGGAGTCTCGCTCTGTTGCCAGGCTGGAGTGCGGTGGTGCTATTGCTATCGTGGCTCACTGCAACCCCTGCCTCCCGGGTTCAGGCAATTCTCCTACCTTAGCCTCCCGAGTAGCTGGGACTACAGGTGCATGCCACCATGCCCAGCTAATTCTTTTTGTATTTTTAATAGAGACAGGGTTTCACCATGTTGGCCAGGATGGTCTCGATCTCCTGACCTTATGATCCACCCTCCTCTGCCTCCCAAAGTGCTGGGATTACAGGCATGAGCCACTGCGCCTGGCCGATGATGGCAATCTTAAATGTCTTCTTGTGAATTTGTTAGAGCCCAGTCACAAGTGGAAAGTGGGAAAAGCATGCCACATATTCAGAAGCAAAATTAAAGGAGCCAGCTGACACAAAGGCAAGATTATATGTCAACTTTCTCCCTGAAGTGTGCTGCCCAGACCAGCTGCCTTAATTCTGTTTAAGTAGCTCTGTTCTCCAAAATTTCTCAATACTTCCCGCCACCCTGCTGAGTCTGGAGTCCGAGTAGATCTCACGCTGATTGGAAGACGCACTGAACGCATTCCCAGAGTTAAACCTCGACAATTACTAATGGCTCCCAGCTCTGAATGCAAAGGACCATTGTCTATTACGAAGATGCAAATCTCCTTTTGAAACATCTTTATCCAAGGCCAGGTTGACCTAAATACTAACTTAAGAAAAAGTTTATTTTGATTCTTAATTTTTCCACTTATCATGCTGAGGAGCATTTTTCAAAGGTCAATCTTTCCCTTCCTATGAGTTGGGACTTGGTCTTTTAATAGAGAGTAGTTCCCCTCTATTCTCAGGATACATTCCAAGACTCTTCTAGTGCAGGGGTTCCCAATCCACAGGCCATGGACTGGTACTGGTCTGTCGCTTGTTAGGGACCAGGCCACACAGCAGGTGAGTGGCCGGCCGGCGAGCATGACTGCCTGAGCTTGACCTCCTGCCAGATCAGCGGTGGCATTAGATTCTCATAGAGGGGCAAACCTGGGAGCTGCACACGCGCTGGATCTAGGTTGTGTGATCCTTCTGAGAATCTAAGGCTTGATGATCTGTCACCTTCTCCCATCACCCCCAGATGGAACTGTCTAGTTGCAGGAAAACAAGTTCAGGGTTCCCACTGATTCTACATTATGGTGAGTGTATAATAATAATAGAAATAAAGTACACAATGAATGTGTAATGCATTTTAATCATTCGCCCTGCCGGTCTGTGGAAAAATTATCTTCCGCGAAATCGGTCGCTGGTGCCAGAAAGGTTGGGGACCACTGCCTTAGTGGATGCCTGAAACAGTGGATAAGCCTATATATGCTTTTTCCCCCCTATACATACATACATACATACATACATATGATAAAGTGTAATTTAAAAAATTAGGCACAGCAAGAGATTAACAACAAAAACGAATAATAAAATAGGACAATGATAACAAATAGAGTTATGTGAATGTGGTTTCTCTCTCGCTTTCAAAATATCTTATTGTACTATACACACACACCCCTTTTCCACTTGGAATGATGTGAAAGATACAATGCCTATGTGATGAGATAAAGTATGCAGGCATTGTGATGTGGCATTAGGCTCCCACTGATCTTTTGTGTCCCTGAATCTGCGGTAAATGGTATGGTGTCACTTATTTCAAGGGATCCCTTACTGAAGTTTTCCTGGAGGCTCAGTGCTTTCTGGTGAAATGCACTGCCATCAGTAGGAACGTATTCTGTTCATATCTTCTACCCACAAATTTAATGCCTTTTGCATCTTAACAAAGCACTTATTACACACCATCACTGTAACTTTTGCAGTTAGAGGTGTGACAATTAGAGGTCACATCACTGTAACTTTTGCAGTTAGAGGTGTGAATTTCTTTTGCCTTCTTCACAATTTTGTGGATGGAAGAGTCATTATTAGAGTAGATCTTAGCAACCTCAGCATATAATTCTTTTCTTCCCTTAGTAAGTTGAGGATTTTTATCATTTCCCCTTTTCTTTTTTTGAGACTGAGTTTTGTGCCTGTCTCCTAGGCTGGAGTGCAGTTGTGCCATCTCGGCTCACTGCAACCTCCGCCCTCCTGGGTTCAAGCAATTCTCCTGCCTCAGCCTCCTGAGTAGCTGGGATTACAGGTGCCAGCCACCATGCCGGGCTAATTTTTTTTGTGTATTTTTAGTAGAGAGGGGCTTTCACCGTATTGGCCAGGGTTGTCTCGAACTCCTGACCTCGGGTGATCCACCCTCCTTGGCCTCCCAAAGTGCCGAGATTACAGGTGTGAGCCACAGCTCCCAGCCAATCTTTTCCATTAAAGGAAGCACTTTATGGCTTCTCTTTGAGAAACCATATGAACTGGCTGCATCTGAATTATCTGAATTGCCAACATCACCACTCGCATGCTTTGGGGCCATTGATAAGTAAAATAAGGGCTACTAAAACACAAGCACTACAGTACTGATTTTCGATTTTTGGGCAGTGGATCTGCTAACTGAGCCGCTCTTAAGTGACTGAGGGCCCTGTAGCATCTACAGCATGGACATGCTGCACAAAGGGAGGACTCACTTCCTGGGTGAGGTGGAGGGGACGGCACCAGATTCCATCACGCTACCCAGAATGGTGTACCATTTAAAACTTGTAAATTGCTTATTTCTGGAATTTTCCATTTAATATTATGAAACTGAGGTTGACTGCAGGAAACTGAAACTGTGGAAAATGAAACCTCAGATAACGGGGGGACTATGGTGGTCTTCCTGTGGTGCCAGCAAAATGAGTCAAAGCAGTGAGACTGGGGGTTTGGGATGGTCGTGCTGCCTCTCTTATCCATCACAGGGCCCTTCTCCTGCCACGCTTCCAGGCTCCCTGGTCAGTGGGCAGCTCCTCTGTCCCCTGCTTCAACCTGTCCTCCACCAAAGTGCCAGAAATATCTGAATAAGACCAAGATCAAATCTTCATGGATGAATCTTCACTATCTCACATCTCCTTAAGGAGTCAGTTCCTTAGAATGGCATGAAAGTCCCTCAAAGATACAGCCCCTCCCTGCCCTTCCCAGTGCGTCTTGCTCTGCTCCTGGCCACGGAGCCTGTGCTTTCCTGTGTCCTCATAAGGCCCCATTTCTCAAGATTGCTTGCATATGCTTCTGGTGAAATGCCCTTCCCTCCCATCTTTACCTGCAGAATCCATCATCCTTTATGGTCCATTGTGAATGTCATCTTTGTGAGACTTTTTCTAACTACTTTACTCCATTAAATGGAACTTTTTCTATATTGTGCTGTATCCTTCACTGGATCACACACCCTCTAAGACACATCTTTCTTTTTTCTTTTTTTAAAATACTTTAAGTTCTTAGATACATGTGCAGAACGTGCAGGTTTGTTACATAGGCATACGTATGTCATGGTGGTTTGCCACACCCATCAACCTGTCATCTACATTAGGTATTTCTTCTAATGCTTTCCCTCCTCTTGCCCCCCATCCCCCAGTAGGACCTAGTGTGTGATGTTCCACTCCCTGTGTCCGTGTATTCTCATTGTTCCACTCCCAGTTATGAGCGAGAACATGTGGTGTTTGGTTTTCTGTTCCTGTGTTAGTTTGCTGAGAATGATGATTTCCAGCTTCATCCATGTCCCTGCAAAGGACACGAACTCATCCTTTTTTATGGCTGCATAGTATTCCATGGTGTATATGTGCCACATTTTCTTTATCCAGTCTATCATTGATGGGCATTTGGGTTGGTTCCAAATCTTTGCTTTTGTGAATAGTGCTGCAATAAACATAGGTTGTGTATGTAAAATACATCTTCATGCTTAGCGTGTTCCTTGGCATTTAGTGGACACTTAATCAATTTTTTTAATTAATGGAGGTTGGATTTAAGAGGTTAGATGAAGTATGGCCAGGACATGACTGTTCCAGATCTGAAGAATTGCTGAAGAGCAGCTCAGCTCAGAGCAGGAGGAGTCCCATGCTTTCTATGCTTCTATTCTTTGATTCAGCAGGAGTTCCTGTAGGTAGCTGAAACTTCACCAGGTTCTTAATGACATCCTGTTTTTGTGACCATTCCTCAGTTATCTGGGCCAGACCCCTCAGTCAGAGGTAGCCCGCTTTCCTCAGGTGGCCACATGGCCAGCCTGGATCCCCACTGCCAGGTGCTTCATGAAGTGACGGAATGCCGGCATTCACAAACCTGAAATCTCAGGATTGGGAACCAAGACCACCTTGTATGACATCATGATGTAACTATTTGTAGCAGGAAATTATTTTCCAAGAACATCAGTCTATAAACCAACCAATCATTCAATGTTTGCCTTAGGAACTTCCTGTAAACCAATTTCCATGGGAAAAGAATTTGCTCGTCTGAACAATAGCTATTCTGTCAAGTCTAGTCAGCAAACAGTTTGCTTATCAAGGAGTAGTTTACTTAGAGAGAATGGCTTAAAATGCTCATCTTACTGTGTTCCCCAATCCTAAATCATGAATAGCACCCATTTACAATCTGTCCTCCACCTTGAAAGACCCCTTGAGGCCAGTCTCCCAGACTCTGTCAAAATCCCTTGTTTGACTGTTTCCTTTCAACAGCTCTAAGACCCAGGCAAGTTGGTATTCTTCCCCACTGCTGTAGGTCTAATAAACTTCCCTTGACTTCATGAACAACTCATGCTGATGGTCTTTCTGGGGAGTGAGCAGTGGATATGGCTTTGACAAAGCCAGCATTATAGAGAAGGAAAGATTTTGTTCAGGACACTGGAGTCTGAAGCTCCTGTTTCTGCTGGAATTCCTCTTGATCTTGGGGAAGTCACTTTCTCTCTTTGAACCTCAGTCTCATTCTATGAATAATGAGGATAGTTGGAATAAACTACCTTTCCCCTCCAACTGTCTGTATGTTCTTCTGTCTGTATTGACCCTCTCTTCTTGCCTGGCTTTTTCTGGAGGGTACAAGCAATAGCCAGTGCAGAAGGAAAGAAAAGTTACCTATTGGCTGTTACTAATTGCATCTGTATTGGCTATTGTAAAAAGTTTCTCATATTTCTCAACATTTTGGAGGAATGAGACAGTTCATTTAAGAGATACAGAAGTAAATGAATAAAGCTTGCTGCTATGCTTTGAATGCCTCTCCCAAAGTTCATATGTTGGGAAATCAATCCCCATTGCAACAGTGTTGAGAAGTGGGACTTTAAGAAGTGATTAGATCATGAGGGCTTTGCTTTCATGGATGGACTAATGCCATTGTTAGTCCTCATAAAAGGATGGGCTCCTCATAAAAGGATGGGTTCAGCCCTTACCCTCTCTCACCATCTGATGCCTTCTGTCACGTTTGTGATGCAGCAGGAAGGCCCTCGCTAGATGGGGCCCCTTGATCTTGGACTTCCCAGCCTCAGAACCATAATCCAAATAAATATATGTACATTATTAATTAACCAATCTATACTATTCTGTTATAGCAGCACAAAACAAACTGACACTTACTCTACTTCCAACATCTTTAAAAACATTATTCATTTATACTAACAACTTTCCCAAATTCTTGTATAAAAATATTCCTAACAATTCTCTGCCTTCCAAAGCAGAGGATGTTGACTGTCTTTTTAAAGTACTGAATGTCTTTTTAAACATTCTCCAAAGCAGAGAATGTTGGATACATTAAAGGAGATAAAGGAATATTTTTAGCATGATCTGTAATGGTGAAATATCTGAAACATACTAAATTATCGCATAGAGGGATCCATTAAGTACATCTTGCACATATATAAAAGTTAGAATCCTTAATAGTCTACCATGAAGCTCTGTGGCAGAAGAGTGAAAACAGAAAAAAATGTTTATTACGTGGTATGTTCACACTACATGCTCTCATTTTTATAAAAATATACAGAAAATTACTGGAAAATTAGATAATATTTACTGTCACTCTCCCTGGAGATGATTCAAACATTTTCTTTTTTGTGTTTCTCCGTATTTTGCAGATTTTCAACAATGACAATGTATTATTTTTATAATAAGAAATAAGGAAAAACATTAAAATTGAAATCCATTAGCTTAAAATATGACCAAGTCAGCTAAGAGATTCTTGAGTAAGGCAGGGTTCAGCACTTGGGTGCAATGGAAACTAAGGGGAACTGGAAACTAAGGCATTACCAAGGTTCTAGCCCTGGGCTGCAGGAGGAAGAGCTGGTCTCAGAGCCAAACTGCTGCAAAACTCAGGAAGGCAAGGGTCTAGAGGCAGGAAAAGGTACAAAAAGTTTTAATATTTTAGTGGAGGAAATACTTATATTGGCAGGGTGCAGTGGCTCATGCCTGTAATCCTAGCGCTTTGGGAAGCCAAGGCGGGTGGATCACTTGAGGTCAGGAGTTCAGCACCAGTCTGGTGTCAACATGGTGAAACCCTGTCTCTACTAATAATACAAAAATTAGCTGGGCATGGTGGCAGGTGCCTGCAATCCCAGCTATTTGGGAGGCAGAGGGAGGAGAATCGCTTGAACCTGGGAGGTGGAGGTTGCAGTAGGCCGAGATAGTGCCACTGCACTCCAGCCTGGGAGACAGAGTAAGACTCCATCTCAAAAAACAAAAACAAAACCAAACAACAAACAACAACAGCCAACAACTTAAGAAAACCTTGATTAACTGAGTGATGATGACTTTATATGAGAAGGATGTTGCTATTGCATCCTGTGGGGAGGGATACTTCTGAGCAGCTCAGACAACACTGTGCTCCTGGGAATGAACTTTGACAACCACTTTTGTAATTGGATGTTTTCTTGTTTTCTGCATTCTTGTTATTGTGCCATGTCTTCTCCATCTCTTCTTCCCGCATCTCTTTGCCTCATTTTTCAGTTATGCTCATGGATTATCTTGGTGTCTCTGAGTTCAAGGATCTTTGGGAATCTTATTTATTCATGCAATTACCTGCATGCTTGTCCAACTCTCTTAACTTACTCTTATGATAAAGAAAAACTTAGAAAGAGTTTCCAAGTCCCACCACGCCTGCCAAAATTTTCACTCAATGCAACATTTACATTGGGACCATTCACATTTATCACTGTCAAGTTATTTTATGAACACCATTGAGTATTGTTTAGCACATTTGCAGAGAAAAATATTTGGTCTCCTGGAAATGCTGTATTTCCTCTAAAACCGCCTTAGTTATATTTCTACAATTCTGCTTGTGACATGATAAGAACTTTCTAGAGAAGATAAGCAAGAAAAACCGAGTTTTCAGTGAAAACTATATAAGCTTTTAGAAATACATTTATGATCACTAAAATAAAATGACACCATAGCTTAATTTTTATTGAGAGCTTGCTAAGTTCTAAGTACTTTGAAGATTACCTCATGCAACCCTTATAAGTACTCACTAAGGTAGGAGCTATTGTGTTCTCTGTTTCACACATGAAGAAGGGGAGGCATGAACTAGTAAATAACTTACATAAATTCACTTTGCTAGTAAATAATACAATTAAGATTTGTACCCACGCTGTGTGCCATCAAAATCATGCTCTTTTTAAAATTTTTATTTTTATTTTAAATTGTTGTGGGTACGTAGTAGTTGTATGTATTTATTTGGTACATGAGATGTTTTGATACTGGCAGGCAATTTGCAATAAGCACATCTTGGAGAATGGGGTATACATTCCCTCAAGCATTTATCCTTTGGGTTACAAACAATTCAATTACACTTTTCAAGTTATTTAAAAATGTACAATTAAGTTATTATTGTCTATAGTCACCCTGTTGTGCTATCAAAGAGTAGGTTTTATTCATTCTTTAATTATTTTTTTGTACTCATTAACCATCCCCACCTCGCCCACCAGAGTCCCACCCCCCCGACTATGCTGCCCAGCCTCTGGTCACCATTCTTCTACTCTCTATGTTCATGAGCTTTTTTTTTAGTTTTTAGATCCCACAAATAAGTGAGAACATGTGATGTTTGTCTTTTTGTGTTTGGTTTATTTAACTTAACATAATGTTCTCCAGTTCCATCCATGTTGTTGCAAATGACAAGATCTCATTCATTTTTATGACTGAATAATACTCCACTGGGTATATGTACCATGTTTTCTTTATCCATTCATCTGTTGATGAACGCTTAGGTTGCTTCCAAATCTTGGCTATTGTAAACAGTGCTGCAATGAACATAGGAGTGCAGATATCTCTTTGATATACTGATTTCCTTTCTTTTCGGTATACACCCAGCAATGGGATTGCTGGATCATATGGTAGCACTATTCGTAGTTTTTTGAGGAGACTCCAACCTGTTCTCCATAGCGGGTTTACTAGTTTACATTCCCAACAACACTGTACGAGAATTTCCTTTCTCCACATCCTCGCCAGTGTTTGTTATTTCCTGTCTTTTTGATATGAGCCATTTTAACTAGGGTGAGATGATATCTCACTGTAGTTTTGATTTGCATTTCTCTGATGATCAATGATATTGAGCACTTTTTCATATGCCTGTTTTCCATTTGTATGTCTTCTTTTAAGGAATGTCTATTCAATTTTTTTGCCCATTTTTGGATCAGATTATTAGATTTTTTCATTTAGAGTTGTTCGAGATCCTTATATATTCTGGTTATTAATCCTTTGTCAGATGGGTAGTCGGCAAATATTTTCTCCCATTCTGTGGGTTTTCTCCTCACTTTGTGGATTGTTTCCTTTGCTGTGCAGAAGCTTTTTAACTTGATGTGATATCACGTGTCCATTTTTGCTTTGGTTGCTTGAGCTTGTGGGGTATTGCTCAAGAAATTTTTGCCCAGACAAGTGTCCTGGAGATTTCCCCAATGTTTTCTTGTACTAGTTTTATAGCTTGAGGCCTTAAATTTAAGTGTTTAATCTATTTTGGTTTGATTTTTGTATTTGGTGGGAGATAGGGGTCTACCTTCCTCTGCATATTGATATCCAGTTTTCCAAGTGTCATTTATTGAAGAGACAGTCTTTCCCCCAGTGTATGTTCTTGGTACCTTTGTTGAAAATAAGTTCACTGTAGGTATGTGAACTTGTTTCTGGGTTCTCTATTCTGTTCCATTGGTTGATTTGTCTGTCTTTATACCAGTGCCATGTTGTTTTGATTACTATAGCTCTGTTGTATAATTTGAAGTCAGGTAATGGGATTCCTCCAATTTTGCTCTTTTTTGCTTTGGATAACTTTGACTATTCTGGGCCTTTTCTGTTTCCATATAAACTTTAGGATTTTTTTTTCTATTTCTGTGCAGAATGGTATTGGTAATTTGAAAGAGATTGCATTGAATCTGTAGATTGCTTGAGGTAATGTGAACATTTTAACATTATTGATTCTTCCAATCCACGACCATGGAATATTTTTCCATTATTTGGTGTCCTCTTCAGTTTATTTCATCAGTGTTTTGTATTTTCATTATAGGGATTTTTCACTTCTTTGGTTAATTCCTAGGTCTTTACTTTTATGTGTGGCTATTGTTAATGGGATTACATTTTTGTTTCTTTTTCACATTGTTCACTGTTGGCATATACATGCTACTGAATGTCGTATATTGATTTTGTATCTTGCAACTTAACTGAATTTATTGATCTGTTCTAATAGTTTTCTTGTGGAGTCTTTAGATTGTTCCAAATATAAGATTATATCATCTGCAAACAAGGATAATTTGCCTTCTTCTTTCCAACTTGAATGCCCTTAATATCTTTCTTTTTTATGACTGCTCTAGCCAGGACTTCTACTACTATATTGAATAACAGTGGTGACAGTGGGCATCCTGTCGTGTTCCAAATCTTAGAGGAAATGCTTTTGGTTTTACCCCATTCAGTATGATACTAGCTGTGGATCTGTTGTATATGGCTTTTATTGAGGTATGTTCCTTCTATCCTCAGTTTTTTTAGGGTTTTTATCAAGAAGGGATATAGAAGTCTATCAAATGCTTTTTCCACTTCAATTGAAATGATTTATGGTTTTCATCCTTCATTCTGTTGATATGATGTATCACATTGATTGATTTGCATATGTTGAACCATCCTTGCATCCCAGGGATAAATCCCACTTGGTTATGATGAATGATCTTTCTAATGTATTGTTGAATTCAGTTTGCTAGTATTTTATTGAGGATTTTTGCATCCGTATTCATCTAAGATATTGGCCTAGAGTTTTCTTTTTTAGATGTGTCTTTTTCTTGTTTGGGTAACAAGCCTCATAGAATGAGTTTGGCCTCCTCTATTTTTTGGAATAGTTTGGGTAGGATTGGCATTAGTTCTTGTTTAAATGTTTGGTAGAATTTAACAGTGAAGCCACAGGGTCCCAGGCTTTTCTCTAGAGGGAGACATTTTATTACAGCTTCAATCTCTGTACTAATTATTGGTCTGTTCATGTTTTGGATTTTTTTCTTGGTTAGGTCTTGGTAGGTTGTGTGTGTCTAGGAATTTGTGAATGTCTTCTAGATTTTTTCAATTTTTTGGCATGTAGTTGCCCATGGTAGCCACTAATCATCCTTTGCATTTCTGCAGGATCAGTTGTAATGTATCTTTTTTTTTCATTTCTGATTTTTTCTCTTTTTTTCTTAGTTAGCCTGGCTAAAGGTTTGTTATATTTTGTTTAACTTTTCAAAAAAGCAACATTTCGTTTCTTCCTGTTTTGTGTTATCATTTCATTTTCATTTATTTCTGCTCTAATCTTTATTATTTCTTTTTTTCTACTAATTTTGGATTTGGTTTGCTCTTACTTTTTTAGTTCTTTAAGATGCATCATTAGATCGTTTATTTGAGTTTTTTCTCTTTTTTGATGTAGGTACTTAGAACTATAAGCTTCTCTCAGTACTGCTTTTGCCTTATTCCGTAGTTTTTGGCTTGTGGTGTTTCCATTATTACATGTTTCAAGAAAATTTTCAATTTCTTTCTTAATTTTTTCATTGACCCACTTGTCATTCAGGAGGTTTTTGTTTTGTTTTGTTTTTTTCTTTTTGTTTGTTTTTTAATTGAAACAGAGTCTTTCTCTGTCACCCAGGCTGGAGGGCAGTGGCACCATCTCAGCTCACTGCAACCTCCGCCTCCTAGGTTCAAGCGATTCTCATGCTTCAGCCTCCTGAGTAGCTGGGATTACAGGCATGTGCCACTATACCAGGCTAATTTTTGTATTTTAGTAGAGATGGGGTTTCACCATGTTGACCAGGCTGGTCTCAAACTCCTGACCACAGGTGATCCGCCGATCTCGGCCTCTCAAAGTGCTGGGATCACAGGTATGAGCCACTGAGCCTAGCCCAGGAGCATATTGTTTAATTTTCATGTGTTTGTATTGTTTCCAAAATTCCTCTGTTATTAATTTCTAGTTTGTTCCATTGTGGTCAGAGAAGATGCTTGATATTATTTGAATCTTTTTTATGTTTTAAGACTTGCTTTTGAGCCTAACATATAGCTTATCCTTGAGAATGATCCATGTGCTTAGGAGAAGAATGTGTAGTTTGCAGGTGTTGGATGAAATGTTCTGTAACTATGTATTAGATCCATTTGTTCTATAGTGCAGATTAAGTCTGATGCTTCTTTGTTGATTTTCTGTCTGGAAGATCTGTCTAATGCTGAAAGTAGAGTGTTGAAGTCTCCAACTATTATTGTATTGGGGCCTATCTCTTTAGCTTTAATAATATTTGCTTTATATATCTGGTGCTGTAGTTCTGGGTACATATATACTTAAAATTGTTATATCCTTTTGCTCAGTTGACCACTTTATCATTATATGGTGACCTTCTTTTTCTCTTTTAGTTTTTGTCTTGTAATATATTTTGTCATATATAAGTATAGTTACTCTTGCTCTTTTGGTTTCCTTAGGCATGACATAGCTTTTTCTATCCTTTTATTTTCAGTCTATGTGTGTCTTTATAGGTTAAATATATTTATTGTAGGCAACAGGTAAATGGGTCTTGTTTTTTTCATCCATTTAGCCAGTCTATGTCTTTTGAATGGAGAGTTTAATCAATATATATTCAATGTTATTATTGATAAATAAGGACTTACTCCTACCACTTTATTATTTGTTTTATGTTGTCTAATGGTGTCTTTTTCTTTATTCTTTCCTTCCTGTCTGCCTTCAGCAAAGGTGATTTTCTCTGGTGCTATGATTTAGTTTCTTGCTTTTTATTTTTTGTGTGTACATTGTATTTTTTTGGGTTTGAGGTTGACATGTGGTTTGCAAATATTGTTTTATAACCCATTATTTTAACCTGATAACAACTTCACACTGTTTGCACAAACAAAAACTAATAAAAACTCTACACCTTCACTTTGTCTCCTCCTTTTTAACTTTTTGTTTTTTTTTCTATTTATATCTTATTATACTGACTATGCCTTGAAAACTGTAGTTACTATTTTTGACTCGTTCATCATTCAGCCTTTCTGCTTAGGATGATATTCTGTGTTTTTCTGTGTACTTACTATTATCTGTGATTTTTGTATCTTCAGAGGATTTTTTTTTTTTTTATCACTCCTTAACATCCTTTTCTTTCTGATTGAAGTACTCCCTTTAGCATTTCTTGTAGGACAGGCCTGGTGTTGATGAAATTCCTCAGTTTTTGCTTCTCGGGGAAAGTCTTTATTTCTCCTTTATGTTTGAAGGATATATTTTTGCCAGATGTACTATAATATTCTAGGGTAAAAACTTTTTCCTTCAGCACTTTAAATGTGTCATGCCTCAGTCTCCTGGCCTGTAAGGTTTCCACTGAAAAGCCTGCTGCCAGACATATTGGAGCTCCATTGTATGTTGTTTGTTTCTTTTCTCTTGCTGCTTTTAGGAGCCTTTCTTTATCCTTAACCTTTGGGATTTTGGTTATTAAACATCTTGAGGTAGTCTTCTTTGGCGTAAATCTGTTTGACGTTTTATAACCTTCTTGCACTTGGATGTTGATGTCTTTCTCTAGGTTTGGGAATTTCTCTGCCATCCCTTTCAATAAACTTTCTACCCCTATCTCTTTCTCTGTCTCCTCTTTGAGGCCAATAACTCTTAAATTTGCCATTTTGTGGCTATTTTATAGATCCGATAGGCATACTTCATTGTTTTTAATTCTTTTTTCTTTTGTCTCCTTACTGTGTAGATTCAAATAGCCTGTCTTCAAAGTCATTCTTTCTTCTGTTTGATCAATTCTGCTAGTAAAGGAATCTGATGCATTCTTTAGTATGCCAATTGCCTTCTTCAGCTCCAGAATTTTTGCTTTATTCCTTTTAATTATTTCAATCTCTTTGTTAAATATATCTCATAGAATTCTGAATTCCTTCTCTGTGTTATCTTGAATTTCTTTTGAGTTTTCTTAAGATGGCTATTTTAAATTCTCTGAAAGGTCCCATGTGTCTGCTTCTTCAGGATTGGTCCCTGGTGCCTTATATAATTTATTTATGGAGGTCATGTTTTCCTAGATGTTGTTGATGCTAGTAGGTGTTCTTTGGTGTCTGGGCATTGAAAAGTTAGGTATTTCTTATAGTCTTCACAGTTTGGGCCTTTTTGTACCTATCCTTCTTGGGCAGTTTTCCAGATACGTGAAAGAACTTCAGTGTTGTGACCTAAACTCTGTCTGCTTTAGCGGGGCACTCCACACCCAGTAACACTGTGGTTCTTGCAGACTTGTAGAGGTACTACCTTAATAGTCTTGGAGATCCTGGAGAACTCTCTGGGTTACCAGGCAGAGACTCTTGCTCTCTTCCCTTACTTTCTCCCAAACAAACAGGGTTTCTCTGTCTTTGCTCTGAGCCACCGAAACATGTAACTTTAGTGACACAAGCACACCTGTAGCCACCACTGCTATGACTGTGTTGGGTCAGGCCTGAAGCCAGTACTGGGTATTGTCCAAGTCTTGCTGTAACCACTCCCTGGCTACTGCCTATGCTTACTCAAGGTCCTGGGGCTGTACAATCATCTGGTGGCAAAGCCATCCAGGTCTATGTCTTTCCTTTCAGGACAGTGAGGTCCCCTTGGCTCTGGGTCTTGAGGTGCCATCTAGGAGTCAGGGATTAGAGTCAAAAACCTTAGAAGTCTGCTTGGTGTTCAATTGTGCTGCAGCTAGTCTGGCACTCAAACCGTAAGATGCAGTTCTTCCCACTCTTCTCTCCCCTTTCCAAAGGCAGAGAAGCCTCACCCCATACCCACTGCCACCCTAGGCCATAAGAAGTACTGCCAGACTACCACTGATGTTCCCTTATGGCCTAAAGGCTCTTAAGTCAGCTTGTTGTGAACGCTACTTGGCCTGGGTCTCGCCCTTCAGGGCAATGGGCTTCCCTCTGGCCCAGGGAAGGTCCAGAAATGCCATCCAAGAGTCAAATCATGGAATCAAGGACCCCAAAAGCCCACTTGGTGCTCTACCCACTTGTGGCCCTGCTGGTCTTACAACCTAAGTTGTAAGACAAAGTCCCCTTTATTTTTCCCTTTGCTTTTCTCGAGTAGAAGGAGTTTTGCCCCATAGCCACCACAGCTGGTAATCTGCTGAGTCTCACCCGAAGCCAGCAAGTCTCAGAGACTCACGCAAGTCCCTTGATGTAGTATCTGGGTGCTGCTGCTGGTTATATAATTTCCTGTTCAAGTTCTTCATAGGTATTATCTACTGAATCCTCAAAATAACCTTACACAGTTGAATACCATTATTATCCCCATTTGAGAAATAAGGAAACTGAGTTATAGGAAATCAATAACTTGACTAAGGGCATATATCTAGGAAGTGGTTTCAGAACAGAGAGTGAACTCATGTGTTTATCAATTTCCTCCTAAAATATCACCACAGTGATGGTAAATTACTTTTTAAATGCTATATACTCACATGGTCCAAGAGTATGGGTGAGAAGGCAATAGCAGTTATATATGTGTATATACATATATATATATATTTTTGAGATGAAGTTTCACTCTTATTGTGCAGGCTGGAGTGCAATGGCGTGATCTTGGCTAACTGCAACCTCTGCCTCCTGGGTTCAAGCGATTCTCCTACCTCAGCCTCCCGAGTGGCTGGGATTACAGGCATGCGTCACCATGCCTGGCTAATTTTTGTAGTTTTAGTAGAGATAGGGTTTCTCCACGTTGGTCAGGCTGGTCTTGAACTCCCGACCTCAGGTGATCCACCCACCTTGGCCTCCCAAAGTGCTGGGATTACAGGTGTGAGCCACTGCACCCAGCCTTAGCAGTAACATTTTTAAGGTAGTAGTAAAGGGTGAGAGGAAACAAACCTAGCTGTTTGCAGACATTGGAAAGTGAGTCAGTGATAGGGGATGCTCAGCGGCAAGCTAGCCCATTTCACAACCCAGAGTTCAGGACTGTGGAGGAAACAAGGACTTGAAAGACTAGGGCTAGAGATAAGGCTGAAATGGTTTTCTGAATCATGTATAATAGATGTTTAAACTCCTGGAACCCTACTCATGGGACCCTGAGGATCCCAGCAACTGCCTCTCTCTAACCTTGGCAGAACGCTGGACTTTTGCTGTAAAGGCTAAATCAGAGGAATTCGGGAATAGAGTCCCCAGGCACAGCTGATGAGAGAGGTACTGCTCTGGAACAACAGAGAGTCAAGTGGAAATCTACAGGGACCAATGTGATGGTCCCAGACTGTGAAAAACATTAGAGTTATAAGGAAGAGGACTGGAGAAGACTGGAGAAGTCCTCTTCTGAAAAATTGATCAACCAACGAGAAAATCCTGTAGATGTTGGCTAGGAAGGTGATTCCTAAAGCGGTCACGTCAGGCCTTTCTTTGGTGAATAAAGAGGGCCAGAGATGTCAAGATAGTTTTAGTAAACCTCTAATTTGAAAGACAGATTTAAAAACCAGAAAAATAGCAAACATAACAAAACAAATGAACCTAATTTGGAGTATGCAGAAAACATGCAGGAAATGGAAAACTTAAGCAAATGTTTAAAATCCTCAGACAGATAAGAGAACAAATGCCATCTATGACACATGAACAGGAGGTTATTAAAAAAATAGAGAACCCAAACAAAACTTTCAGAAATTAAAATGTATTACACAATGAAAAATTAAATATAACAATTAGACAATAGAATTGAAGATAGGCTTTTGCCCCGAAAAGTAGAACTAAAAGAGATATCACACAGGAAAGAAAAAATAAAAACAATAAGAGTGTCAGTCCTGGAGATCCAACACCCAAATAATAAGGTTCCAAAAAGAAAGGGCAGAGAAAATAGAAAGCTACTCATTTTAAAGATGACTCAATAAATTTCCCAAGCTGAAATACATGAGTATCTAGGTTGAATACTCTGCTTGAGTGTCCAGCAAAGTGGACAAAAATAGATCTTTACTAAGTAGCAAATGGTGAAATTTCAGAATAATGGAGACAAAATGATTGTAAAAACCTCCAGACACATACAAATTAATGTTCTCACTAATGGACATGCAGGTTACTTTCAGAGTCAAGGTAGAAATGAGACCATACTCCTTCAGAATGGCCTGGGAAACTAGCGGAAATATGCACTAGGAACAATGAGAAATGTCATCAATATTCTCAGGGAAAATGACTTAAAAATTAGGGTTTCATACCCCATCTGATGTTCAACCAAGTGTGGGAGTAGATTAAAGATATTTCCAGGTCTACAAATCTCAAACATTTCAGCTTTCCCCTCTTCTCAAGAAGCTCCTAGCCAACGTGTTCCATGCCGTTATTAGGGGTGTGAGCAGTAGAGAGGAAGGCATAGGCTCCAGAGAAATAGATGGAGGGTGTGTTCATCTGCAGGTGCTGCTGTAACAAAGTACCTTAGACTGGGTGGCTGACACAACAACAATTTACTTTTTCACCGTTCTCCAGGTTGGAAATTTCAGATTGAAATCAAGGAGGGTGAGCTCCTGGTGAGGGCTCTCCCCCTGGCTTGTGGTCACTGGTGTCCTCTTCTATAGACACTGCACCTGTAGGGTCGAACTTCACCCTTATGACCTCATCAAACATTAACTGTTTCCTTACTTCAAATACAGCCACACTGATGGGTCAGGGCTGAACATACATATATTTTAGGGAGGACACAAATGTTAACTTCATAGCAGGCACCCTATGGAAAGGAAATCCTCAGCACGGTGATGAAGGAAGCCCAAGGACGGTAGCTTTGTCACATCCAGGAGGATTTGATGTGCTTGGGTGTATTGAGAGGGGACTTATCCTCATGTGTGAGATCTTGGGGATGCCTTAAAGGTAGACAACAATTAAAAAAAACTTCTTTCTTCCCTGAGAGAGAAGGTGAGAAAGAAGGGGGAAGGTTGGGAGAGGGGATTACTTACTCTAGGGAAAACGCAACGTTGACCCTGGAAAATAAAGTAATAATACTTCATGGCTCAGCTGTGACTAACGATGTACTCATAGGGAAGTGAACAACAAATACAGAGCTGACTACAGCTTCTTTTTTTTTAAAATTTTTTAAATTTTTTAATTTTATTTTTTAATTATTATACTTTAAGTTCTAGGGTACATGTACATAACGTGCAGGTTTGTTACATAAGTATACAAGACTACAACTTCTTATATAACTGTACTAGGGGACTAGGGGAAGGTACGCTATATTAGGGTTTCTGGGGTAGAATATTAGAGAATTAAGTCCTCATCAGCTTAGTGGAATCCAATAACAATATTTGAGACAGAAACGTCAAAATATAGCAGTATATGCATTGAAAGAAACCCCAGAAATTTGGTTGCAAACAATACCAGAAAATATAAATATTAGCAAAATCAATTAAAGGAATTAAAGTTTTTACCTTTGGTCTTCAGTGATAATGGACAGGAACCTGTTTGACACACATACGTGCACACACATATTCATGTATATACATACATATATATGGATGTACTCATACACACATACACATGTATATGTATACCTTTGCTAAAAGTAAATGAATGAACAAACAGAACAAGTAGCCTGAGATTATCTGGCTACTAAAGGATAAGGCAGGACTCCCCCTAAATTTGGCTTTTCTCCTGTTTCTATTGTCTTTACTCTTAACCACTTTTCTATATTGCCTTCCAAGTTACCACCTCCTTCCTAGTAATGGCAGTGGTGGTGGCTAGCATTGAGGTTCACACTAACCCACCCTTCAACTTGTAATCATCTCTCCCAAAACAGTACCCATTATTTCACATTGACTGGGATAGAAATCCTTGCAGATACAGGAATACACATTTTACATTAGGGAAACCTGTGGTTGAGGTTTGTAGTTGACTCTCCCTGTAGTCCAGATTCCCACATACAACATGAGCAATATTTAGAAGACATCACATTTCCCACCAGGCTCATAGCATGCTTCATATTAAGTGCATCCTTACTTTTTGTTTGTTTAGTTTAGGCCCCAGAGGCTGGGCAGCCACCCATTCATGGTTAGCATTGGCACCAGCAGATTATAAATGTACAGCTCTGACCAATTTTTCTGAGACAAATCTGGGGTTAATGTGTGACTGTGCTTTCCCTTCCTCGTTCATTTAATTCCCTCTAGCACAGAATGAGTCATCTCAAAAAAGGAGTTTGATAAAGTACCTGTAATTAAAAATTACCTTGCGGGCTCCTGCCCTTTCTCTGGGTTTGGTTAATAGAAGGTTTCTATCAAGCTCACATGAAGGTTCAGTCATCAGTATTTCAAACCTGCTCGTATATCTGTATACTTGGCAGAATTGTGAATTCCTTAGAGACCTTCACTATTTTCAATTTGTCATTCTCATTATTATTTCATGAGCAAGGTGAAAAGGAGATGATGCACAACAAAGGAGGTTAAAAGGAGATGAGGGAAGACAGTGTACTAGGCAGAGGAGAGAGGAGAAGGGAGAGGGGAGGTGGATGATGGGTGCATGAGAAATGTTAGGGAGCATTGTAGACCAAGCTACAATACTCTTCCTTTATCTCCACCTCCCTAGGTTTACATAATGTATCTTCTCTCTTGGTTTATTGTTTTTCCTTGGACACTTCTGATCCTTCCCTTAAACCTAGGGAAGTGGAGATAAAGGAAGAGCATTGTAGCTTTTAGGTCCCTGAGATACTACTCTCTCCATTATAGGATCTATAATTACTGAGGTCTGTGGCCAAAAAAGAAAGTTGGTTTCATGTGGTTCTTATGATTGAGCACTGTATTTAACTCCGTGTTGCAATCCTTTCTCTGCCTCCTGATTTCCATGGTAGAATGGTTAAGTCGTCATTCTTGCTCTCACCCTCTTATTCACTTGTTATTTGCTTAGCAACTTCCTATGTGGCAGGTTCTTTTCTCAGCTTCAGATGGTGACCTTGACTGGTCTAAGTCACCAAAAGGTCAGAAAAGAAACATAGAGAGGTAATTACTGGAACAAAATAGCCTTCAGTTTGAAAACTGAGCCACACCACAGGTGTACATAATGCTTAAAACACACTTAGGGACAATGGACAAGAATATTTTTGTTGGGCTAAGAATCAAGTGACTCTGGGAAGGGAATCCCTGGGAAGTCCTCTAGACAGTCTCAACAATATTGTAAAAGCAATTTTGTTCTTGCTGCTTTCATTTATGTAGCCAGAGTGCAAACACTCTAGAATTTCTATCTCTATTTCTATCATTGTTTTATTTTAAAAATTGTATTATGAAGAAATTCAAACATATGGAAAAGTTAGAAGTATACATTTTTATGTCCAGCACCTGTTTTCCTCAATTAACATTTCACTCCACTACCTTTCTCATCCATCCACACTCTATCCATTTGTCAGTCTCTCTCTCTCTCTCTTTTTTTTTTTTCCACTTCACATAGAATTCTATCTGGCATGCATTTTTTTTTTCTCCTTAGTTTACTAAGAACTCATTTACTTTCATTAGTGATTGCAGTACATTTCTCTCCTTCTGTAGTGTAGATTCTCCTTTTAATCAGTATTAACAATCTATCATTTTTTACTTGTCCTTATATCTTCTAACCTCTACCCGTTTTTAAAAAAAATAAAAGTAGACATTTGTGTTTGATTTTGTCCTTCCTTTTTGTTTTGTTTTGAGTGTTTGTTAGTTTTTCCTTGACCATGTAATGTTAGCATAAGAAGTGATAGACCCTCACTGTTATATTCTTTAGAAAAAGAATATTTGATCCACTTACAGGATCAAATTTGTTTTGGGTTTTATTCCAAATTCAGTCTAAGCCCTCATGATATCCCCCTTTGGTTGCTAATATCAGCTCTTTAAAAGAGTTGTTCCACTGTCTTTTGACTTTCATGATTTCTCTGAGGAGAAGTCAGCAGTTGTATTAGTCCGTTCTCACGTTGCTATAAAGAAATACCTGAGACTGGGCAATTTGTAGAGAAAAGAGGTTTAATTGGCTCATGGTTCACAGGCTGTGCGGGAAGCATGATGCTGGCATCTGCTTGGCCTCTGGGGAAGCCTCAGGAAACTTTCAATCATGGCAGAAGGCAAAGCAGGAACAGGCATCTTCACATGGCTGGAACAGGAGGGAGAGAGAGAGTGGGGAGGCGCTACACACTTTTAAACAGCTGGATATCATGATAACTCACCCAGTCACTATCAACATAATAGAAAGGAGGGAGTGGTGCTAGCCCATTCATGAGAATTCCACCACCATGATCTCATCACTTCCCACAAGGCCCTACCTTTAACACTGGAGATTACAATTCAACATGAGATTTGTTGGGAACACAGATCCAAACCATATCAGCATTCATTCAAATAGTTGTTAAATGTAAGGTTTTCCCTCTCTGGATTTTTCTTTTCCGAGATTTCCACCCTTATTTTTTCTGTTAGCTACAGTTGCCTGAAACCATACCCTGTGGTTCTTTTAGCTAGCAAGACTATAGCTTTTCCCTCCTTTGGAGAGTTAGCCACATTTCATGGCATAGTCTTGAGCCTACCTGAGGCTAAAAACTCTAAAAACAAAAGCAATGACCCTTTCCCTTTCCATTTTTTTTTCAAGTGTCTACTCTTCTCTAGTTTATGCCTGCTTTTATTTAATATCTAATCCCTCCAGTTAGTTGTTGTAAAATATTTTTTCAAAGATTATATGGCTGTTATTATCAGAACATTTTTCTCTAATAGGAGCTAATTGGCCATAGCAGAGGCAAACTTTCCAATGCACATATATATTGCATTGCTTCATATATATGTATCCATAAACAATATACATTATAGTTTTACCTATTTTCTAGGATGAATAATACGCATATTGTACATATGCTTCTGCAACTTGTTCTTTTTTGCTCATTATGTTTTTGTGATTTATGCATGTTGGTAACCATAGCTCTATTTTATTCAATGTAATTTCTGTATAGCATTTTATTGTATGAATGGACAAAAATGAATTTATCCAGTCCCTTATTAAGAGATATTTGGATTATTTCTACTTTTTAAAGCCTAAATATCATTCTTTATATTGCCTTATGCATATCGGTGAAAGTTATTCTAGCATCAGAAGCATCAGAAGTGGTATGATAAAGTAAAAGTCCTATGCATATTCAACTTTGTAAGATCACTCAAAATTGGCTCAAAATAATCACAGCAATGTATTATTCCACCAGTATTGCTTCTCCACTTTCTCTCCGCATGCTATAAGACTTTTAAAATTTTTGCCAAATTAATTGGGTGTGAAATAGTACCTTCTTTTTTTCTTTTTTTGAGTTGGAGTCTTGCTCTGTTGCCCAGGCTGGAGTGCAGTGGCGTGATCTTGGCTCACTGCAACCTCTGCCTCCTGGGTTCAAGTAATTCTCCCTGCCTCAGCCTCTCCAGTAGCTGGGATTACATACCCGCACCACCACTCCTGGCTAATTTTTGTATTTTTAGTAGAGACGGGGTTTTGTCATGTTGGCCAGGCTGGTCTCAAACTCCTGACCTCAGGGGATCTGCCCACCTCAGCCTCCCAAAGTGCTGGGATTTCAGGCATGAGTCACTGCACCTGGCCGAAATAGTATCTTATTCTTTCAATTTACATTGCCTGAATTTGAGTGTCTTTTCATATTTATTCACTATTTGGCACTCTTCTTTTGTTATTATATGTTAATATCATTTGTTCAATTTTTTATTCAGTTTTTCTTTTTGATGTAATTTTTATATAGTGATTTATCTATCCATCATACTAGTTATTCTGCTTTTATATATATCTAAACATTTTTAAAACCTGTTTGTAGTTTTTTAAAACTGCTCATATTTGTCTTTTGCTAAACAGAAGTTTTCAAACTTAAAATAGTCACATTTACCATTTTTTAAAAATGGTTTGTGTTTTCTGTGTCTTGTTTAAGAAATCTTTATGTACTTGAAGTCTTAAAAATATTTTTCATTTTTTTCTCCTTACAGTTTGAATATTTGGATATTTTCAAAATTCATGATGAAAAATCCCTAATGCAACAGTATTAAACGGTGGGGCTTTTAGGAAGTGATTAGGGCTCCCCAATCTTGAATGGGATTAGTGCTTTATAAAAAGGCTGGAGAGAACCAGATAGGCCTTTGGTCCTTCTGCTTTCTGCCATGGGAGGATGCAGCAACAAGGCACCATCTTTGAAGCAGGGAGCACTCATTGGACACCAAATCTGTTGACTTCTTGATCTTGGACTTCACAGCCTCCAGAACAGTCAGAAGGTAAAATTTTGTTTATAAATTATCTAGTCTAAGGTATTTTGTTGTAGCAACACAAACAGGCTAAGATAATATCTTATAAGAAATATACTACTTCCTTATGCTTATTCTTCTAAATTGTCTCAGTAATCCTGGCTCTTTACTGCTTATAAATTTCAGCTGGTCAAATTCCAAAAACTACTTCATTGGATTATGACCACAATTGCAATTAGTTTATAGATAAATTGGGGAAATATTTTATTTCTTCATTATCTTCAGTGTTTTCATTAATAACATCTATATCAATATCTGTCTATAACTGTACCCACATCTATTCTATGTGTGTCTATACCTGTATCTATGTCTGTCTCTGTAATTATACTGATGGCTATAAAGATGTATCTACTTTTATACAGGATTTTATTTTTTATTCAAAAATTATTTGCAATTTTAAAAATGAAATATCTAAACATCTTTAAAAACATTTATTCCAAATGCCTTATGCTTCCTGTTGCTATTGTGAAATTATTGGTATTTTACAATTTTATTACGTTTAATTATTGTTTTCTGTACAGGGATACTGCTGCTATTTTTATGTAAATCTTATATCCAAAGATATTTTATTTACTAAATAAATTTTGTTTTTAATTGACACATAGTAATCGTACACATTTATGGGGTACACAATGATGTTTTGATACATGTATATGTTGTGTAATTGATCAAATTATTATATTTAGCATATTCATTACCTCAAACATTTATTATTTATTTGTGGCAAGAACATTCAGAATCCTCTCTTCTAGATTTTTTTTTTTTTTTTTTTTTTGAGACAGAGTCTTGCTCTGTCACCCAGGCTGGAGTGCAGTGGCCGGATCTCGGCTCACTGCAAGCTCCGCCTCCCGGGTTCACGCCATTCTCCTGCCTCAGCCTCCCAAGTAGCTGGGACTACAGGCACCCGCCACCTCGCCCGGCTAGTTTTTTTTTTTTGTATTTTTAGTAGAGATGGGGTTTCACCGTGTTAGCCAGGATGGTCTCGATCTCCTGACCTCGTGATCCGCCCGTCTCGGCCTCCCAAAGTGCTGGGATTACAGGCTTGAGCCACCGCGCCCGGCCTCTTCTAGATATTTTAAAATATACACTGTAATATTGTTTACTATAGTTACCCTACAGTAATACAGAACATCAGAACTTATTCATCGCATGTAACAGTAATTTTGTACCCACTGATCAATCTTTCTCCATCCCCTGCTTCCCCCTACACTCCCAGGTCTCTGGTAACCAGTACTCTCCTCTGTACTTCTCTGAGATTAGCTTTTATAGATTCCACAAGTGAGGGAGATCATGTGGTTTTTGTTTTTCTGTGCCTGGTTTATTTCACTTAGCATAATGTTCTCCAGGTTCATTCATGTTGCCACAAATGACAGAATTTTATTCTCTTTTATGGCCGGGTAGTATTCCCTTGTGTATACATAGTGCATTTTCTTTATCCATTTGTCCACTGATGGACAATTAGGTTGACTCCACATCTTGGCTATTGTCAATCGTGCTGTGGTAAATATGAGAGTGTAGACATGTTTTTTCACATACCGATTTCATTTTCTTTAGATAAATGATCTGAATCATGTAGTAGTAAATCTATTTTTAATATTTTGAGACATGCTCAGACTGTTTTTCTATGATGGCAGTACTAATTTACATTGCTACCAACAGTGTGTAAGGTTATCCATTTTTCCACATCCTTGCCAATGTTTATTCTTTGTCTTTTTATTTTTATTTTATTTTTATCTTTATTATTATTATTTTTTGTTTTTTGAGATGGAGTCTTGCTCTGTTGTCCAAGCTGGAGAGCAGTGGCTCCATCTCTGCTCACTGCAACCTCCACCTCCCATGTTCAAGCAATTCTCCTGACTCAGCCTCCTGAGTAACTGGGATTACAAGCATGTGCCACCACATCTAGCTAATTTTTGTATAAATATAGAGATAGGGTTTCACCATATTGGCCAGGTTGGTCTCAAACTCCTGACTTCAAGCGATCTGCCCACATTGGCCTCCCAAAGTTATTTTTTTTATCTTTTTAGTAATAACCATTCTAATTGTGGTTTTGATTTTCATTTCTCTAATGATTAGTGATGAATATTTTTTCATGTACTTGTTGGCTGTTTGTATATCTTCTTTTCTTAAATATTTAAAGTTAATTTAACTGATTTTATTTATAATTTTTACAATTTTTAATTTCTGTGGGTACATAGTAGGTATATATATTTATAGGGTATATGGATATGACATATTTTGATACTGGCCTATAATGCATAATTATAAAATGTATAATAATTACATTGATATAAGAATATCCCATATACCTTGTAAATATATGTAATATATAATAATAAATAATAATATATAATATATAATAATTGGAGTAAATGAGATATCTCATTTAGCTTAGTCTGGCTAAAAATTTGTCAATTTTATTTATCTTTTAAAAATCAAACTTTTTATTTCATTGGTCTTTTATGTTGATTTCTTTTTTAATTTCGTATATTTCTGTTCTGATCTTTATTATTTATTGTTTTCTGCTAATTTTGAATTTGGTTTTCTTTTGCTTGTCAAATTCTTTTAGATGCATATTATGTTGTTTATTTGAAGTTTTTCTTATTTTTTGATGTAGGCACTTATAGCTATAAACTTCCCTGTTAGTACTACTTTTACTGAATCCCATAGATTTTGGTATGTTGTATTTCCATTACTGTTTGTTTCAAGAAATTTTTCTATTTCCTACTTAATCTTTTCATTGATCCTCTAGTCATTCATGAGCATATTATTTAATTTCTATGTGTTTGTGCAGTTTCCAAAATTCTTCTTGTTACTGATTTCTAGTCTCATTCCATTGTGGTCATAGAAGTTACTTGATATTATTTCAATCTTTTTGATGTTTTGAGACTTGCTTTTGAGCCTAACATATGGCCTGTCTTTGAGAATGATCTATGTGCTGAGGAGAAGAATGTATAGTTTGCAGCTGTTGGATGAAATGTTCTGTAACTATCTATTAGATCCATTTGGTCTACAGTAAAGCTTACATCCAATGTTTCTTTGTAGATTTTCTGTCTGGAAGATCTGTCTAATGTAGAAACTGGGATATTGAAATCATCAACTATTATTGTATTAGGATCTATCTCTCTTTTTAGGTCTAATAATATTTGCTTTATATATCTGGGTGCTCCAATGTTGGGTGCATATGTATTTAAATTGTTATATCCTTTTGCTGAATTGACCCTTGTATCATTCTATAATGACCTTCTTTGTCTCTTTTCATAGTTTTTGTCTTAAAATCTATTTTTTAATGTTAAGTATAGTTACTTCTACTCTTTCTTGGTTTCTATTTGAATGGAATATCTTTTGCCATTCTTTTATTTTCAGTCTACATGTGTCTTTATAGGTAAAGTGTGTTTTTTTGTATGCAACACATTATTGGATCTTGGTTTTTAAATTTATTCAGCCAGTCTATGTCTTTTGAATGGAGAGTTTAGTACACTTACATTCAACGTTATAATTGATAAGGACTTACTGCTGCCATTTTAAAATTTGTTTACTTCTTGTTTTAAGGTCTTTTCTGGCAGGGGGTGGTGGAGCGAGATGGCGGTGCACCTGTCATACCGGCGAGTGAACCTAAACGGGCTGCGCCAGGCGGTGTATCGCGAGCTGTGCGAGTTCCTGGACAAGTGCGCAAGAAGCAAGCGAATAGTTTGGGATGAATACCTAACTGGACCCTTTGGCCTGACTGCACAGTATTCACTATTGAAGGGACATGAAGTGAAAAAAATGTTCACACTTAAAGGAAATCGTTTGCTGCAGCTGATGTCAAGAATATTATTATTATTATTTTTGTCAGACCCAGGCTAGAGTTGATGGATATAATTGCTGAAAAAGTGCTCGGTGAAGATAGACGAGGCCCAAAGAGAGATACTCATATTCTGTTTGTGCCACGGCGTAGCCTGTTGTGTGAACAGCGGTTGAAGGATCTGGGTGTCTTGGGATCCTTTATTCATAGGGAGGAGTACAGCTTAGATCTCATTCCATTCTATGGTAATCTTTTATCCATGGAATCAGAGGGTGCTTTCAAAGAGTGCTACCTGGAGGGCGACCAGACGAGCCTGTACCATGCAGCCAAGGGGCTGATGACCCTGCACGCTCTGTATGGAACGATCCCCCAGATCTTTGGGAAAGGAGAATGTGCTCGGCAAGTGGCCGATATTATGATCAGGATGAAGAGAGAGTTTACAGGAAGCCAGAATTCAATATTACCTGTTTTTGATAGTCTCTCGTTGCTTGATCGGTATGTGGATTTATTAACACCTCTTGCCACTCAGCTGATATATGAAGGACTCATTGATGAAATTTATGGCATTCAGAACAGTTATGTGAAATTGTCTCCAGAGAAATTTGCACTTAAGAAACAGGGCGATGGTGGTAAGGACCTCCTCAAGGAACAAAGAAGCTGCAGCTGAATTCTGCAGAGGAGCTCTATGCTGAGATCCGAGACAAGAACTTCAAGGCGGTGGGCTCTGTGCTCAGCAAGAAAGCAAAGATCATCTTGGCAGCATTCGAGGAAAGACACAATGCTAAGACCGTGGGGGAGACCAAGTAGTTTGTTTCCCAGTTGCCCCACATGCAGGCAGCAAGGGGCTCGCTTGCAAACCATACCTCAATTGCAGAATTGATGAAAGATGTCACTACTTCTGAAGACTTTTTTGATAAATTAACCGTGGAACAGGAATTTATGTCTGGAATAGACACTGATAAGGTCAACAACTACACTGAGGATTGTATCGCCCCAAAACACTCATTGATCAAGGTGTTAAGACTAGTTTGCCTCCAATCCGTGTGTAATAGTGGGGCTCAAACAAAAAGTTTTGGAATATTACAAAAGAGAGATTCTCCAGACTTACGGCTTTGAGCACATGTTGACCTTACACAACCTGGAGAAGGCCGGCCTGCTGAAACCGCAGACGGGGGGCAGAAACAATTACCCAACTATACGGAAAACATTAGCCCTCTGGATGGATGATGTTAAGGAGCAAAACCCCAAGGACATATCCTATATGTACAGTGGGTATGCCCTGCTCAGTGTGCGGCTGGCCCAGCTGGTTTTCCGAGCTGGCTGGCGGAGCATCGATGAGGTCCTCTGCATCCTCCCAGGGTCCCACTTTGAGGAGCGGCAGCCACTGCCCACAGGACTGCAGAAGAAACGTCAACCGGGAGAAAACCGAGTGACTCTGATATTTTTCCTCGGGGGCGTAACCTTTGCTGAAATTGCTGCCGTGCGATTTCTCTCCTAGTTGGAAGATGGAGGTACAGAATATGTCGTTGCCACCACTAAACTAATGAACCGAACCAGTTGGATAGAGGCTCTGATGGTAAAACCTTTCTAGGGTGTTCAGAGGAGACTTAATGAGTGTACTGCAGAATAAACTGCCTCTTTGAAGAAGTTGCTGAAAGGAAATAAAACCCCATAGAAGAAACATGGAATATGGAATATATTCTGGGGTCAGCTTCTTAAATTATACTACTGTTGACTGCTTTCTCCTTCTCTTTTGTATTCCGTTTTCTTTTCTTTGAGATGGAGTCTTGCTCTGTCACCCAGACTAGAGTGCAGTGGCATGGTCTCACCTCACTGCAACCTCCGCCTCCTGGGTTCAAGAGATTCTCCTGCCTCAGCCTCCTGAGTAGCTGGGACTACAGGCATGCACCACCACACCCGGCTAATTTTTGTATTTTTAGTAGAGGTGGTGTTTCACCATATTGGCCTGGCTGGTCTCGAGCTCCTGACCTCAGGTGATCCACCCAGCTCGGCCTCCTACAGTGCTGGGATTACAGGCCTGAGCCACCATGCCCAGCCCCTAATCTGCTGAATAAAGAAGAATAAAAGAGAATAAACCTGAAAAAATAAAAAAGATCTTTTCTTTCTTCTTTCCTTCCTTTCTATCTTACTGAAGATAATTTTCTCTGATGGTATAATTTAACTTCTCACTTTATGTTTTTTTTGTGTACCATTGTAGGTTTTTTGATTTGAGATTACCATGTGGCTTGCAAATACTATCTCATAACCCATTATTTTAAGTTGACAACAAGTTAACACTGTTTGCATAAACAAACTAAAAAACAGGCAAAAAAAAAAATGTAATGAAAACTCTACACCTCAACTTTATCCCACTGCTTTTTAAACAAGTAAAAAAAAAAAAAAAAAAGTAATGAAAACTCTACACCTCAAATTTATCCCACTACTTTTTAACTTTTTGTTGCTTCTCTTTATGTCTTATTGTACTGTCTTTAAAAATTGTTGTAGTTACTGCTTTTGAGTGGTTTGCCTTTTAATCTTCCTACATAAGATAATAGTAGTTTACACACCACACTTATAGTGTTATGATAGTCTGTGTTCTTCTGTGTTCTCGCTATTACCAGTGAGTTTTATACCTTCAGATGATTTCTTATAGCTGATTAAGTTTCTTTTCCTTTTGATTGAAGTACTCCCTTTGACATTTCTTGTGGGTCAGGTTCAGTGTCAATGAAATTCTTCAGCTTTTGTTTGCCTAAGAAGTCTTCATTTCTACTTCATGTTTGAAGGATATTTTCACCAGATATACTATTCGAGGGTACAAGGTTTTTGCTTCAGCACTTTAAATATGTTATGCCACTCTTCTGGTCTGTAAGGTTTCCACTGAAAAGTCTGCTTCTAAACATACTGTAGTTCCATTGAATGTTATTTATTTCCTCTCTCTTGCTACTTTTAGAATCCTTTTACATCTTTGGCCTTTGGGAATTTGATTATTAAATGCCTGAGGTAGTCTTCTTTGGCTTAAATCTGCTTAGTGTTCTATAACCTTCTTGTACTTGGATTGATATCTGTCTTTAGGTTTGGAAAGTTCTTTGTTATTATCCCTTTGAATAAACTTTCCACCCCTATCTCTCTCTCTATCTCCTCTTACAGGCCAAAACCTTTTAGATTTGACCTTTTGAAACTATTTTCTAGACCTTGTAGGTGTCCTTCATTTTATCTTTTTTTTCTTTTGTCTCCTCTTGTCTGTGTATTTTCTAATAGCCTGTCTTCAAACTCACTAATTCTTTCTTCTGCTTAATCACTTCTGCTTTTAAAAGACTGATTTTTAAAGACTCTGCTTTCAAAAGATTTTTCAGTATGCCAGTTGCGTTCTTTAACTCTAGAACTTCTGCTTGATTCTTTTTAATTATTCCAATCTCTTTGTTAAATTTATCGGATAGAATTCACAACTCTTTCTCTGTGTTATCTTGAACTTGTTCGAGTTTCCTCAACATAGCTATTTTGAATTCTCTGTCTGACAATCACATATCTATCTCTCTTTCTTCAACATTGTTTCCCAGTGCCATACTTAGTTCTTTTGGTAAGGTCATGTTTTCCTGGATGGTAATGATGCTTGTTGATATTTGTCAGTGTCTGGGCATTGATGAATTAGGTATTTATTGTAGTCTTCACAGTCTAGGCTTATTTGCACCTGTCCTTGTTTGAAAGGCTCTCCAGGTATTTGAAAGGACTTGGGTGCTGTGATCTAAGCCATATCTGCATTAAGGGGCACTCAAGACTCAGTCATGCTGTGAATCTTGCAGATTCATAGAGGTACTACATTGGTGATCTTGGATAAGATCCAGAAAAATTTTCTGGATTACCGGTCTCTGCCTGTTCTTTTCCTTTACTTTCTCCCAAAGAAATGAAGTCTCTCTTTCTGTGTTGAGCCACCCGGAGCTTGGGGTAAGACGCACAAGAACCCCTGTGGCCACCATCACTGGAATTGCACTGGGTCAGGTTTAAGCCAGCACAGCACTGGGTCGTGCTCAAGGTATGTTAAAATCACTACCTGGCTACCGCCTATGTTTGCTCAAGACCTTGGGGCTCTACAAGATCTTAAGCGGGTAGTAAAGCCAGCCATGTTTGCTTCCTTCCATTTAGGGTTGTGAGTTCCCCCAGGCCCCAGGTGGGTTAGGAGATGCTACCTGGGAGCCAGGTACTAGAGTCAAAAACCTTAGAAATCTATCTTAGAAACCTTAGAATCTAGATTGGCAGAGGCTGAGCTGGCCCTCAAACCATGAGACACAGTCCTTCCCACTCTTCCTTCCCCTTTACACAGGCAGAGGAGCCTCTCCCCATGGCCACCACTACCACAGGCCTAGGAAGGGTACTGTCAGACCACCGCGGCTGTTCACTTAAGGCTTAAAGTCTCTTCAGTCAGCTTGTGAATGCTGCCAGGCCTGGATTTTATTATTCAGGAAAGTGGGCTCCCTTATGGCCCAGGGTCCAGAAATGCTGTCCAAGAGCCAAGGCCTGGAATCGGGGACCCTAAGAGCCTGCTTGGTACTCTTCTACACTGTGACTGAGCTGGTACCTAAGCTGCGAGACAAAGTCGCCTTTATTTTCCCTCTCCTTTTTTCAAACAGAAGGGGTCTCTCCTCATAGTCATCACAGTTGTGAATATGCTGGGGCACAACCTAAGCCAGCATGTCTCAGAGTCTCACCCAAGGCCCATAGCATGTACTACCTGGACACTGCTGTAGATTACTCAAGGCCCAAGAGCTCTTTAGTCAGAAGGTAATGAATTCACCAGTGCTAAGTCCTTCCCTTCAAGGCAGCAGATTCCCTTCCAGCCCAGAGTGTGTCTAGAAATGTCATCTGGGAGCTAGAGCCTGGAATGGGGGCTCCATGAATCTGCCTGGTACTCCATCCTCCTGTGGCTTAAATAGTATTCACTTTGCAAAACAAAGTATTCTTTCCTTTCTCCTTTCCTCCCCTCAATCAGAAGGAATGAGCCTCTTTAGGAGCTGTGAGATGTGTTGCTTGGGGTTGGGGGAAGTCACTCCCTTAGCCACCCTGGCTGGTGTTTCACTAGGTCATGTGCTCCCCATGTCCACTGGTTGCAAATTCAGCACAGCACCAGAACTTGCCTAGGATTTGCAGTCCTTTTGGCTTAGACTGCCTTTCGAGTTTATTTAGGATCCCATAGTACATTAGTCCAAAGTGGGAAGGCTTGCTGAAATTCAGTTTCCAGCCACTGGGATGGGTGATTCTCCTCTAGCTAAGTCTGGTCTGAATACTTCCTCCATGGGTGTTGGCTGTGTTTTGCCTGATGTTTGCAGCACTGCATTCCAATGCAATGTCATACAATTGCTGCACTCTCCCTCCCCCAATTTCACAGATTCTCTCTATGCACTATGTAGCTGCTGTTGGGGGATGAGGGAGGGGTGGTGTCAGCAATGCAAGACTGTTTCCTACCCTCTTCAGTGCCTCTTTTGGTGATATGAAGTTAAAACTAGGTTCTGTGATTGCTTACCTGGTTTTTAGTTCTTATGAAGGTGCTTTTTGTGTGTGTAGATAGTTGTCAAATTTGGTGTTCTTGTGGTGAGGATGATTGGTGGAGGCTTCTATTTGGTCCTCTTGCTCTGTCTCCTCCTTTTTGTATGTCTTATGTTGAGAAAAATCTATTTCAATCCTTTGCCCATTTTTTAATTGGATTGTTGCTTTTTTGTTATTGCATTGTTTGAATGACTTATTATTCTGGATATTGACCCCTTGTCAGATGCACAGTTTGCAAATATTTCCTCCTAAGCTGTAGGTTGTCTTTTCACTTTGTTACTTCCTTTATTGTAAAAAAGCATTTTAGTTTGATGTAATCCATTTGTCTGTATTTGCTTTTGTTGCTTGTGCTTTTGAGTTCCTATCCAAATAATTCATTCACAGACCAATGTTAGGAAGCATTTCCCCTACGTTTTCTTTTTCTTTTCCTTTTTTTTTTTTTTTTTCGAGATGGAGTCTCACTCTGTCACCCAGGTTGGAGTACGGTGGTACAATCTCAGCTCACTGCAACCTCCACCTCCAGGGTTCAAGCAATTCTCCTGCCTCAGCCTCCCAAGTAGCTGGGATTACAGGCGTGTGCCATCAAGCCTGGCTAATTTTCATATTTTTAGTAGAGAGGGGGTTTCATCATGTTGGTCAGGCTGGTCTTGAACTCCTGACCTCAGGTGATCCACCTGCCATGGCCTCCCAAAGTGCTGGAGTTGCAGGCATGAACCACCATGCCCGGCCTCCCCTATGTTTTCTTTTAGTAATTTTATAATTTTGAGGCTTACATTTACATTTTTAATCCATTTTGAATTCATTTTTGTATATGTTGAGAGATAGGTGTCTAGTTTTTTTTGCATATGGATATATAGGTTTTCCAGCACCCTTTATTGAAGAGGCTATTTTTTTTCCTCAATATGTGTTCTTGGTGCCTTTGTAAAAAACAATTGGGTGTAAGTGCATGGATTTATTTATGGGTTTTTATTATGTACCATTGGCCTATGTGTCTACTTTTATGCTAATACCATGTTGTTTTATTTACTACATCTTTGCAGTAAATTTTGAGGTCAGGTAGAGTGATGCTTCCAGCTTTGTTCTTTTTGCTGAAGATTGCTTTGACTTTCAGGGATGTTTGTCATTCCAAATACATTTTAGGATTGTCTTCTTCTATTTCTGTGAAGAATGCCATTGGTATTTTCATATGGATTGCATTCAATCTGTCAATTGCTTTGTGTAATGTGAATATTTAAACAATGTTAATTTTTTCAGTCCACAGACATAAATATCATTCCATTTATTTATGTCCTCCTCAATTTATTTTATCAATGTTTTTTTTTTGTTGTTTTTTTTTTTTGTTTTTGTTTTTTGAGACGGAGTCTCGCGCTGTGTCACCCAGGCTGGAGTGCAGTGGCGCGATCTCGGCTCACTGCAAGCTCCGCCTCCCAGGTCCACGCCATTCTCCTGCCTCAGCCTCCGAGTAGCTGGGACTACAGGCGCCCGCCACCACACCCGGCTAGTTTTTTGTATTTTTTTAGTAGAGACGGGGTTTCACCATGTTAGCCAGGATGGTCTCGATCTCCTGACCTCGTGATCCACCCGCCTCGGCCTCCCAAAGTGCTGGGATTACAGGCTTGAGCCACCGCGCCCGGCCTTTATCAATGTTTTATAGCTTTTATTGTGAGGATCTTTTACCTTCTCAGCTGAATTTATTCCTCAGTATTTTATCATTTGTAGCTATTGTAACTGGACTTGCTTTCTTGATGTCTTTTTCAAACAGCTTGCTATTGGCATATAGAAACACTATTGATTTTCGTATGTTTCTTTTGTATCCTGCAACTTTACAGAGTTTGTTTATTAGTACTAACAGTTTGTGTGTGTGTGTGTGTAGTCCTTAGGGTTTTCTATGTATATAATCACGTCATCTGCAAAGAGAGACAATTTAACTTTCTCTTTTTCAATCTGGAGGCCTTCTATTTCTTTCTCTTGCCTGATCCATCAGGCTAGAACTTCTAATACTATGTTGAGTGGAAATGGTAATAGTGACCATCCTTGTCTTGTTCCGGATCTTAGAAAAAAAACTTTCTGTTTTTCTCTGATAAATATGTTTACTGTGTGTTTGTTATATATTGGTTTTTTCTTGCTTCTTCTCTTTCTAATAATCCCATAATGCAAACATTTGTTCACTTTATGGTGCCCCATCAGTCCCATAGACTTTCTTTATTCTTTTCTTTCTCATTTCTTGTCTGATTAAGTTATTTCAAAAGACGTAGCCGGGTGTGGTGGCTCACGCCTGTAATCCCAGCACTTTGGGAGACCAAGGTGGGCAGATCACCTCAGGTCAGGAGGACTAACCTGGCCAATATAGTGAAACCCTGTCTCTACTAAAAATACAAAAATTAGTGGGTGTGGTGGTGGGCACCTGTAATCTGAGCTACTCTGGAGGCTAAGGCAGGAGAATCACTTGAACCTGGGAGGCAGAGGTTACAGTGAGCCAAAATCACACCATTGCACAACATCATGGGCGACAAGGGGGAAACTCCTTCTGTAATAAAAAATAAAAAACAAACAACTTCAGGTTCAAAAATGATTCATTTTACTTGATCTAGTCTGTTGTTGAAACACTCAATTATAGTTTTTAATTCTGCTCATTGAATTCTTCAGTCCCAATATTTTTGCTTGGTTTAGTTTTTGTAATATTTATCTTTGTCGAATTTCTCATTAAAAGTCACAAGTTACTTTTCTGATTTTGTTGAGCTTTTTATATGTATTATATTTCATTGAGTTTTCTTAAGATCATTATTTTTCATTTCTTGTCAGGCATTTCACAGATTTCCTCTTCTGAGAGGGTCTGTTACTGGAGAATTATTGTTTTCCTTTGAAGGGGTCATGCTTTTTTGCTTTGTCATGTTTCTCATGTTCTTATACTGATATCTTTGTATCTTGGTGGGACAGTTGACTCTTCCAATTTTGTGGAGTAGATTTGTAAGGAAAGACTTCTTTTCGGTAGATGGGTCCTAGAATATTGGTTGGGTAGTCTATTTTGGCTTTGATTCTAGGTAGGTGCACTATTGCAGTCTTCATGTAATTTCTTCAGCTATAATCAGTGTCAGTGGTCTCTCTGAGTGCCTCAGTGGCTTAGGCTGCAAGTATTTGTGGAGCCAGTGGCAAGGCTTGGCTCGTTGTGGTGCTGCTGGGTGAGCTGGTCCTCAGGCCTTGCAGGGCAAGCACAAAGCACAGTGATTCGGCCAGTTGCAGGGTTGACTGTATTGGGAGTGAGGTCACTGAGGAGGCCTCAGTCCCTAAGGAGATACACAATATGGTGATTCTGCTGGTCACACGGGCAGCCACCCTGCTGTGACAAATTTCCTGTTCTTTGGGTTGCAGAGGTCCACTTGGGCTTGGGTGTTAGTGACATGGCTGGTCTGCTGAGTCTAGGCTTTGAGTAGCCAGGTTTGTGATGTAGCAGCCAGTTGTGTGAGCATGGTGGAGTAACAGCAGGGCCCATCCTGCCTCCATATGGACCCTGGAGCAGAATGCAGTCTTGTAGTGACTTCCATCTCAAGATAGTGCTGTTTTGAAAAAGTTTGGTTCATGAAGTGCTATTCTGAAGCAGCTTGGTTCATGTGGGTTCCTTCTTTAGAGCAATGCAGCCATGTGGACTCCAGGCAGACCTGTAAACTAGACTCAGGGCCTGTGAGAATTGTGAACTCTCCTGTAGCAAGGACTGCAGGAGTCTGTAGTGCTAATGGGGGCTTCTGGGAATCCCTTGCTTACCTTTCTCCCACAATGAGAAGTCCCTGCTGGCTCTGAGCTGATCCTGGCTGGGAATATGGTTTTGCAGAGGCAGAAAACATCACTCCTGTCTTTATGGGGCCACCCTAGTTTCCATGCTTCACAGGGTTTCTGTCATCCTTTGCTGTATTCCAGTGTCTTCTTTAGGTAGTTGAAATGTAGCTTATTTTTGTTGCTTATTCCGGTCTTTTTTTTGTTGTAGGGGTGAACATTACACACCTTCAGCCAGCCATCTTGCTGATGTCTCTCCTTGCATTTTTTTTTTTAAATAAAAAAGTTTTAATAGAATCATTACTGACGCTATTGGAGATGCCATACTATTTTCAATATATTGTTTGAACAGAGACTTTTATTTATTTCTTTTTGTCTTAACTTTTTAAGAAATTTTTCTTGTCGTACTGGCTAGGATCTTCAGTACAATGTTAAAAAGAGGTGGCAATATGTTTTTGTTTCTGTATTAGTTATCATGTTTGCTCTGGATTCCTGTAAGCTATTGTTTATCAGAGTATGAAAATCCCTTTTATTCCAGCTTGCTAAGTGTATTTTTAATCATAAATATTCAATTTTACTATTTCAAAATGGTCATTTTTTCATTGCTCTATGAAAATGGATTTATTATTTTCATTATTAAAATAATTATTTTAAATTATTAAAATTGATTTCTGGCCAGGCGTGGTTGCTCATGCCTGTAATCACAGAACTTTGGGAGACTGAGATGGGCAGATCATTTAAGATCAGGAATTCAAGACCACCCTGGCCCACACAGTGAAACTCCATCTCTACTAAAAATACAAAAATTAGCCAGGTATGTTGGCGTACGCTCGTAATCCCAGCTACTTGAGAGGCGGAGGCAGGAGAATTTCTTGAACCCAGGAGGTGGTGGTTGCAGTGAGCTGAGATCGTGCTACTGTACTCCAGCCTGGGCAATGGAGTGACACTGTCTCAAAATAAATAAATAAATAAATAAATAAATAAATAAATAAAAAGAAAAAAATTGATTTTTGAGGTTGCAATATCTTTGTATTTTTTAGAGAAGTCCTACTTGATCCTTATGCATTCTTAGTACCCTGTGGAAAATAATTTGTAGGTATTTTTATATAATATTGCTTACTTTCCTTAATGAGAGTGATTTCTAATTATGTTCTCTTGTACTATCCTTTTAAAATTCTGATATCAAGCTCATAATAGCCAAATAATGAGTTGGGTGTTTTTTAGCCTTTAGAAAAATCTCTTATTTTAGTTTGAATAAGAAAGAAATGAACTCTTTCCTGATTCCTTGTATGTTTCTGTGAGTGTTTAAGTGTGTATACATAGACTTTTGAAGAAATTAATCCCTATTGTATCTCTGGTTCTTTGTACATTACCTATTTTCCAAGTGCTATGTAAATCATTCCTCTATTCTGCTGTTGTTTGAGTCCTCAGTGCAGCTCTGAGGTGAAGATTATTATCCCTGTTTTCAGATGGAGAAGGTAGGCAAAGACAGTTTATTGACTTCATCAAGGTCTCTTAACTGGTAGAACTGAGATAAAGATTCAAATTCACATTTGCTCTTTCCAGCTACTTGGGAGGCTGAGGCAGGAGAATTTCTTGAACCCAGGAGGTGGTGGTTGCAGTGAGCCATGATCGTGCAGATCCTCTGAGAGAGCAGCAGCGGTTTCTTACTGGTTGCATACTTTGACAGTGACCTCTCTTTTATTATTATTATTATTATTTTTGCCTTTCATCATTCTTCATTTTGTCATAAGTATCAATTGCTTTTGAATGTTAATAATTCTGTACAGGTCGCTGCTCAATCCTACTTCATCTGATCATGAACACTTTATTGGATGTGTCTGAAATTGAATAAGGGGATCTGGGTTCATTCAGGCACTTAGAGAATCTGAAATGTATTCATTCGCTTTGCATAGCACTGATGATCTCACCTCTGACCAAAGGAATCATTGTAAACAAGGGAAATATGCAAGGGGATGCTGCTATCTTATGCATTCAAATGAAGACATTCAATGCCTACTCTCCTAGGAATCTTTAGATCTTGATGAGATTCTATTTGCATTAATGGAGCTATGAAATTCAAATGTTTAGGCCAGTACCAGGGGTGTTGGAAGTGTAATGAGATGGATTAAGGAAAGAAACATTTAGTCTGATCAGGTAAATCTCTTAATGAGCTCTCCTAGACAGTGAAATTAGGAGAGAAAAATTAGTCTGGGCTGGACAAATAGGAGTCCACAGAGACGGGGAACAAAGACCTTGTACTTAATTCAAGGTTATATGATCCATCAAAACTTCCTGTGTTAACCTTCTTTGCTGCTGAAATCATTACAATGTACTATTGTTTATAACTTCTCTCTGCATACAAGTAAACTGTTTAGTTTGTAAAAATACCAAGCATTTTTTGAGTGCCTACTCTGTGCTAGGCACTTTGTCCTGTAATTTAATTATCATAATCATGACTTCTTACATGAGAACTAAAGTTAATTGTGATTGTACTTCGTTTTAATTGCTCATTGAATTGTCTGTATTCCCAACTAGAATTTAAATTCCAGAAGGCAGAAACAGGGCCTTTCTTACTCTTCATTATATCACTGGTACTTGGCAGAATTTCGGACATATATGAGGCACTCTGGCACAGTACAATGTGTTAAAGGAAGAAATGGCCTGGCTATCTCCAGCACCCAGTCTCATTTCAGGGCCCATTCTCTGGTCTTCTGGAGCCTTTCCCACTTCTCATTCTGCATTACATTCATTTACGAGCTTCATAAGATCTTCATTTTTTTCCCCCATGTATTCCAATGACTAGAACAAGATTTGACTTAATATTTATTAAATTTGTTTGAATTTATGTTTATCTCTGTGATCTATAATTTCTTTAATGATAGATGGCCATTTATTGTTTTATTTCTAGTTCTCAACACATGCCTTTTACACAAAATTTAAATGTCTCTCTTCACAGAGGATGAAGGCAGGGCTCAGGTGTGTTGGAGAGAGGTTTCAGCATCCAGTAGGTACCAGAACCAGAAGGGACTTAATTCTCACTTCTTCCTAAGTTCTAGTCTAGGTTTTGGAAACCTGGTTAGGATAAGTTATGTTTACAATAAGTCTTTTTTTTTTTTTTTTTTTTTTTTTTTGCTAGTGTGTGTTTTCTGATTCGTACTAGAGTTTTATTGTTACTTCAAATCTTGTGATTTTTGAAGGGTCTACATCATTTATTCTGCGATTTATGTTAACAATCATATCCTCTTATAAAGAAACAGTTTTTACATGCTCCTTAAAAGTGCTTGAAATTAATCTCACTGTCCTCTAATTCCAGTCCCACATTGCCAGTCACATCAGTGGGAAGGATGCGGAAAAATGACAGAGGCGTCGTCTTTCTTATTCCATCTCTAGCTCTACATATTAAATCTCAAGTATTGGTGGACACGGTCATTTACCACTGGCAGTAAAGCGCACACTCCCAGGGTATCCTGGCAACCTGCGGAGAAAGCTAATCATGATAGGCATTAAAGAGTTTCATACTTCTCTTAGACATTAGGGAAAGGAAAGGCTTGTATCCTGTATTGTTGTTCACAGGTGAATTTTGAATACTAAAACAAAACTACTTCAAATTTAATCTTTCAGGAAAGTGTACATTTCTCTTACATTTGAATAATTGTAACAGCTACAGAAACACATTTGTTCTAAATTTTGTAGGTGGCCATCACAGAATAGCCTCTGGGTACACATTTAGAAGAGCAATAATGATACAAGAAAGGATATTACAGATTTCATTTTAACAAACAACAGGAAAACGGCTTCATATACATATAGATCACTCTCTAGCACTGACTTCAGTTTTGAATGTCACCTCTATGTGGCTGACAGGGCATTAGTTTAAAAAGCAATTCTGGAGAAATTGCAGTAGAAAGACTGTCTTCATTTTTACTGTTTCTCCCTCTTGCTGGGCAAAGTCACAAAGAACACCTGTGCAGGCCGTTTTTGAGCATGGTGGCTTTGAGCTGTGGATTTAGAACACTGAATGGAGGTTCTCGGCTGGGCACAGTGGCTCATGCCTGTAATCTCAGCAATTTGGGAGACCAAGGTGGGTAGATCACATGAGGTCAGGAGTTCGAGATCAGCCCAGCCAACATGGTGAAACCCCATCTCTACTAAAAATACAAAAATTAGCTGGGCATAGTGGTGCATGCCTGCAATCCCAGCTACTTGGTAGGCTGAGGCAGGAGAATTGCTTGAACCTGGGAGGTGGAGGGTACAGTGGGCCGAGATCACGCCACGCCACTGCACTCTAGCCTGGGCACAAGAGTGAAACTCCACGTGAAAAAAAAAAAAAAAAAAAAAAAAAAAAAAAAAACACTGGATGTGAGTTCTCTTCCTAAGAAATGCTGCCTGCTAACTGGGACTCCTGTTTCTCACCTAGTAATGAGGCAGGTGCTTTGGAGGTTACAGAACGAGGACGTGTTAGGAGATGAATTGTGTTCCGCAAAATTCCTGTGTTGAAGCCCTACCCCCAAGTACCTAGAATGTGACCTTACACAGAGACAGGATCTTTACAGAGGTAATCAAGTTAAAATGAGGTCATTAAGTTGGGCCTTAATCCAATAGGACTGTTGTTCTTACAAGGGGACATTTGGACACCGATATGCACATACGGAAGATGATATAAACACACAGGAAGAACACACCATCTACAAGCCCAGGAGAGGCCCGGACCATGTCCTTCCCTCTCAGCCTCCTCTCAGAGGGAGGGCTGCGCAGCACCACGATCTCAGACTTCCAGCCTCCAGAATTGGGAGCAAGTACATTTCTGTGGTTTAAGCCTCACAGCTTTTGGTACTTTGCTATGGCAGCCCCAGCAGACTAATAGGGAGGCATCTCTAATGCTGTTCCCTCCACCCCTGTTCAATGAAAACTTTTAAAGATTCACTGCAAGCATCTCCTCCACACTGCTGACTCAGCCACACGCTGCTGGGTTGTTTTCATCGGCAGAGTTGTCACTTCCTTGTCAGCTGTGTTGGTTACCTATCGCTGTGCAACAATTACCCTGGAACTCGGCAGGAGACAACATGCATGTGTTATCTCACTCAGACTCTGAGGGTCAGGAATCCAGAGGTGGCTGGGCTGCATGGCTTTAGCTCTGGGTCTCTTATGAGGCTGCAGGCTAGCGGTCAGGTGCCACTGCAGTCTCTGGACATTGGTTGGGGCTGGAGGATGCATTCACGTGGCTGTGGGCGGAGGCTTCTGTTTTTACCCTGTGGATCTTTCCATGGGGCTACTCACAACATGGCCTTTCCCAGACCAGGTGGTTCCAGACAGAGCATCAGACAAGCAAAGGTGTGCCCAAGACGGAAGCTGCGGGGCGTGTCTTTATTATCTGTGGCACGAGATCACTTCTGCCGTACTTGATTGTGGGAGGGGCTGCATAAGATTTTGAATGCCAGGAGGTGGGGATCATGGGGAGGCTCTCGGAGATCGGCTACCACATAGGACCTAGCTCATTTTCATAGCTCATAGCTCTTTGCATAAGAACAGCTTTCTCTTATGTAAAATGCAGCACGTTGATTACAGGCCAAACTCCAGGCTCATCTGTCTCCATTCCTAGTACAATATCACCAACTACCTCCTTGGTCATCCCCCTTCCTTGCTTTTCATTTATATTCCTTTCAATTTTGGGCTGACCGTGAGCTTCTATATTCCCTTGGAGCCTTTGTATCTCTGGAGCTGGACAGGTGATTAAAGAGTGCCTCTTCCTTTGGATAAAACCCCATTGCTGGATGAATGGTAACGTGCTCTGTCTGAACCACTGTTGTGAGTGACCCTGCCAACCTCCTCACTCGCATGCTTGGGGCACCTTCTGTGTGAGGCACGTGCCCAGGGCATGCCACACTGTTCTCCACCCTCAGGTCCTTCCTGCTAAGGTCCTGACCTTCAGCTAGGTCACTGCGGTTCACTGGGCAGCTGTGGTTTTCCAGGGCTAAGGGAGCCCTGAGGAAAGGGCATGAATATGATGGGCAAAAGTTGCTGCACAGTAGCTGCTTAGTTGACTTCCACTGACACTGGCCTATTGAACCAAGCTGACTTTTCTCCATCTATTGGGAAATACTAAGTTCTGTTTAACTAAAACTTCTAAACATTTACTCCCTGATGCTTTGAGTTGGTGATAGAGGTGGTGGTATGTTAGGAAAATGACTGTCAAATTTACCACTGGGAGCTGAGTTTGAGAATCAGAGTCGTGTAACTGCTTCAGAAAGTTTATTCCACTTGTCTTGAGAAGACTGTAGGAACATTTAGAAACAGGCTCTAAGTGGGGCTGGCAGGTGGACTTTTACTTTTTATTTTTAGAGAGCATCTGTAGAGCCCATCACTGGCTGCGTCTGTAACTGCCTGACTCTGGTTCTGTGCAATAAAGCAGCCCTGTGTCATGATTACCATTTTGACAACAAGATGGATATTTCAAAGATGCGCTTCTGCATTCAATCACATTTGAGGAACACATGGAAATCAGTCACTTGTGTGGGGCTGCTCTCTTCTGCTAGTGGCTAATTAGTCAAGAGGAGCACACCCATGGGACTGCCTCCCTCCTGGCTGCTACTTTACCATGGAAAGGGCAATCATTGTCAGTAAAAAAAAAATAAATCTTTGATGCCACAGGGGATTTAAACGAACAGGAGTATAGGAGTAATCAGGTTTTCCATGTAAGGTGTCATGGGAGGGAGGGGAGACAAGGTTTCTCAGCAGATCCTGCCACCCTCTCTGGGGAGGGAGGGAGTGGTGTGCCTGTGTGCAGCCCCGCAGCATCTTGCTGTGTTTAAACCGCAACCCAAGGTGTGTCTTGATTTAACATGAAGGCAACTTTGGGGACAAATTATATTGGAATGATACTGAGTTTGACTTTGTTAAAAGTACTTTGAAGAGAACCAGGGAGTATGGAAGAGTGGAGAAAGCAGTAGACATAGACTCAGAAAACGGGCTTTGGCTAGCTAGCTGGGTGGCCTGGAGCGTGATCTTCTAACCTGAGCTGTCTCACAAAAGGAAATCCTTTCTACCTGTTGGGAGTACCATGTGTGCCCACGTCTAATCAAGCTCTTGCACACCTGCAACATGCTGTGTGGGTTGTGTTGTTCAGGAAGACAGATGTGTGTCTACCATGTTCTTTATCCACCTGAATGGTTTTGAAGTTTTTTTTAAGCTCTAAAAATAGGTAAAAGCTGAATGTTAAAAAAGAGAAAACATTCAAATCAGTATTTTCCATGGGCTAATTTTCTATTCTCCATCTGTTTTATGCCCAGCCCTCGCTGTCCACTGCTGAGAGCCCCACATCTCATGAGAACTGATAATGCCACCCAGATAACTGAGAAATCTTCAGGGGCCCGGTGCTGGACTCTGACGTTCTAGTCTGTCTCATGATCACGTGGTCCAGGACCATCCTCTTTTTGATTTCTCTGCTCTCAGAGGGTTTCTCAGAACCATGCATTTGGGGGATCCTTAGTATGACTGATCCCCAGTGTGTACCTCTCAGGAGTGCTGAGCTGGAGGACTTAATGATAGGACTTAATCTCTCAACGCTTCAGGGGGAACAAAGTCAAAGGAATTAAGTGACCCTGTATGGTGGACCAGCTGGGGCTAAACTCGAATTTCCTAATTTCTTTGTAGTCTTGTTTTTACTACCTTGGGTCCTTGCCTCCAGGAAAACCTAGAGATGCTCCTGGGGGTAAATAAAGCAACCTGGATTGGATAGATCCATAATTCTTCCTAACCTCTGCTTTTCCCTTGGAGCAGAAGTATAAGCATAAAAAAACATCATAGGAGGGGCAAGGGACACAGTGGGAAGAGATGGGGCTGTGTGAGCTCGGAGGCAAATAGAATGTTGCCTTTACTGGCTTCATCTGGAGGCCAGAAAGGAAAACTCTCCTAGAATCCAGGAGATTTCCATTTAAGTGAATAGCGATTTGAGCAAATACTTAACTCTTTGACCTTACTTTCCTCATCTAGAAAATGGGAATAATAACATGTAACTTACAGGGTGGGCATCCACTGTGCCTCACACATACAAGGCAAATGGTTGTTACTCTCAGACCACTGGATTCAAAAATCTCTAAGGTAATTTTCTTTCCCATTTACTCCTTCTGCCTGTATTGGCTCATGTTAACGCTAGTGTTTGCTGAACTTGATCCCCTTCAAATTTGAAAAAAATTATGTCTCATTTTCCATTTAGTTTTCTCAATCCTTCCAGGTGAAAAATGTTATCCAGACATTGGTACCGAAATCTAGTGAGGACACTGGTGTTTAGGTTGCTGCTGCTGCTTTCATTCAGATATTATTAAGTGTCAAGCCCAGCACATGAATCTGTTTTTTCAAAAATTTTAATCTGGAGGCTGCTCACATACTGAACACTTTGTAGAGTCAATATTAGGTACAGAAACGTATTTGCACATAGAATAAAATTGAACAAAGTTAGAAAACATCTTAACCAAGGGAAAGCAAATAAGTATATAACTCACTTCAGTTAGCACAGTTTCAGTGCACAATACTATTTATTTTTAGAAACAAAAGGTAAGGAGCATGTACTCCACCAGTTTTCCTGTATCTATATTTTGGGGATAATTACTCAACATTTTAGAGTGAACTTGCGTTCATTGAATACCCATTATTATGTGTGAGGTTCCGTAATTGATGTGTTCACATTTTATTTAATGTTCCTTAGCAGCCTATGAGAGGGGTATTATTATTTTCCCATTGTGCTTATGAAGAAACTGAGACTTGGGATAGAAAGAAAAAATATTAAATTTTGTTTTTCAATTCTGTAGTGTCTTGACATATAATATTTTATTTTTTCCCTTTTTAATTTTGAAATAATTTTGCTTGTAGACAAGTTGCAAGAATGAATAAAGAACTCTTATACACTTTTCATACAGATTCATCATTGTTAATATTTTGCCATATTTCTTTTCTTTCTCCCTTTATATATCAAATGTTTTCTACCCCTTTTTAGTGCCAATTGCATATATCTTATCATTTACTTTGTGATTCTTTAGTGTGTATTTTCTAAGAACAAGAACATTTTCTATCATAACCACAGTATAGTTACCAAATTCAGGAACTTTCACCTTGATGCAGTGTGATGATCAAAATCACAATTCTTATTTCAATTTTCTAGTTTCCAGAAATGTCTTTCATAGCTATTTAGCTTCTGGTCCAGGGTCTGGTCCTGCTGCACACATTGCATTTTATAATCATGTTTCTTTAGCCTTCTGTCATCTGGAGAAGACTCTTGGCCCTTTGTCTTTTACATCATTAACATTACAGGCCAGTTATGTTCTAGGGCATCCTCTCAGTTTGGGTTTGTCTGATGTCTCAGATAATGCAAGTTTGGGCAGGATTATTTCGTAAGTCATGTTGTGTTCTTCTTAGTATCAAGAGGCACATGAAGGTGGTTACTTCCAATATTGGTGATGTTAATTTTGATCCCTTTTCCCCACTCTAAAGTCACTATTTTTTTTTAAAATAATTAAATGGCAAAACTGATAATAAGTAATGAGATCAAAGCCATAACACAGTATCTCATCAAAGAAGAGCCCTGGATCAGATGACTTCACTACTAAATTCTACCAAAAATTTAAAGAATACTAATATCATTTCTCCTCAAATTATTCAAAAAATTGAAGAGGAAAAAATACATCCAAACTCATTCCATGAGGACAGCATTACCCGGATATGAAAACAAGACAGGAACACAATAAAAAAAGGAAAAGTGTAGGCCAACATTACTGATAAACATAGACGCAAAAATCCTGAACAGAATACTAGCAAACCAAATTCAACAACACATTAAAAATATCATTACCCATAATAAAGTGGGATTTATCCCAGGGATGCAAGAATGGTTCAACATACGCAAATCAATTAATGTGATACATTAACAGAAACAAGAACAAAAATCATATGATTATTTCAATAGATGCCTAAAAATCATTTGATAAAATTCGACATACCTTTATGATAAAACTCTCATCAAAATGGGCACAGAAGGAGCATACCTCAAAATAATAAAGGGCATATATGACAAACCCACAGCTAACATCATACTGAATGGGAAAAAACTGAAGGCCTGCAAGAGGACAAAGATGCCCGCTTTCACAACTTTTATTCGACATGACGCTGGAATTTCTGGCCAAAGAATTAGTCAAGAGAAAAAAATAAAGTGCATCCTAATTGGAAAGGAAGAAGTCAAATTAGCGTTATTCACAGACTACATGATTTTATGCCCAGAAAAACCTAAAGACTCCACCAAAAAACTGTTAGAACCGACAGATAAATTCCATAAAATTGTAGAATGTAAAATCACCATATGAAATCAGTAGCGTTTGTATATACCAACAATCTGAAAAAGAAATCAACAAAGTAATCCCATTTATAGTAACTTAAAAAATGCAAAATACCTAGAAATTAATCAAACCAAAAAATGAAAAGTCAATACAAGGAAAACTATAAAATGCAGATAAAAGAAATTGAAGAAGACAGAAGAAATGAAAAGATATTATATGCTTGCAAATGGGAAGAATTAATATTTTTAAAATGACAATACTACTCAAAGTACTTTATAGATGTAATGCAATCCCTGTGAAAATATCAGTGATATATTTTGCAGAAACAGCAAAAGCATTCTAAAATTTATGTGTAGCCAAAAAAGACTCCCGTTATTCAAAGCAATCCTGAGCTAAAAGAACGAAGCTGGAGGCATCATGCTACCTGACTTCAAAATATACTAAAAAGTCAAAAATCCTGAACAGAATACTAGCAAACCAAATTCAACAATGCATTAAAAACATCATTACCCATCAAGTGGAATTTATCCCAGGGATGAAGAATGGTTCAACATATGCAAATCAATTCAATGTGATACATTAACAGAAACAAGAACAAAAATCATATGTATGGCACGGTACTGCCATACAAGCAGACACATAGACCAATGGAACAGCATAAAGATCCAAGAAATAAATCCACACATTTACAGCCAACTCATCTTCAACAAAGACACCAAGAAAATACAATGGAGAAAGGACAGTAAATGGTGCTGGGAAAACTGGATAACTATATCTAGAAGAATGAAACTAGACCCACATCTCTCACCATATACAAATATCAGATCAAAATGGATTAAAGACATACATCTAAGATCTGATTATATGAAAACATTGAAAGAAAATGTCAGGGGAATGCTCCAGGACATTAGTCTGGACAGATTTTTTGTGTAAGACCTTAAAAGCACAGGTAATCAAAGCAAAAATTGACAAATGGGATGACACTAATCTGAAAAGCTACTGCACAGTAATCAACAAAGTGAAGAGACAACCTACACAATGGGAGAAAATATTTGCAAACTATCTATCTGAAAAGGAATGAATAAGCAGAAGATATAAAGAGCTCAAACAACTCAAAAATAATAACAACAATAATAATCCCATTAAAAAATGAGCAGAAGATCTGAACATTTCTCAACAGAAGACATACGAATGGCCAACAGGTATATTAAAAATTGCTCAACATCACTACCCATCTTAGAAATGCAAATCAAAACTATGGTGAGCTAATGAGATATCATCCCAGTTAAAATGGTTTTTATCAAAAAGACAGGCAATAGCAGATGCTGGAGAGGATATGGAGAAAAAGGAGCCCTCGTATACTGTTGATGGGAATGTAAATTAATGCGGCCACTATAGAGAACAGTTTGGAGGTTCCTCCAAAAACTAAAAATAGAGCTACCATATGATCCCGCAATCCCACTGTTGGATATATTCCCAACAGAAAGGAAATTAATCTATGGAAAAGACAACCGTGCTCTCATGTTCATTGGAGCACTGTTCACCATAGCCAAAATACGAAATCAACCTAAGTACCTACCAACAGACAAATAGATAAGGAAAATGTGGCAAGTACACAGTGGAATATTGTTCAGTCATAAAAAGAATGGAATCCTGTCATTTGCAGCAACATTAATGAAACTGGAGGTCATTATGTTAAGTGAAATAAGCGAAGCACAAAAAGACAAATGTCGTTATGTTCTCACTCATATGTAGGAGCTTAAAAAGTGGATCTCATGAAGATAGAGAGTAGATTGGTAGTTATCCAAGGCTGGGGACGGTGGAGAGGTGGGGGTGGATGAAGGGGAAAAAAAAAATATAAATGTATTTATTACCACTGAACTGTACACTTAAGATGGTAAAGCTGGTCAATTTCATAAGTATTATTTTACCTCAATAAAAAATAAAGTTAAAAATATAATTAATTGGTAAAAGTATTTTGAGATTGTGTAAACATCCTTCTCCTCACTGAACTTTTACCCATTCATTTTGATTTCGTTTCAGTTAATGCTTTTTGCTTAAGTCAATTATTACCATAATGGTTTAGATACGGTAATTTTCTTTCATTTTTTATTACTTGAAAATATATTGTAAAGACATGTCTGTTTATAGCAGTTTTTTTGAATGAGGGATGACTGTGTCTATTTTTTGTAAATAACCTGATTATTACTCTATGTGATGTGGTGGGCAGCTTTTGAACTTAGGACTGTCAACTAAAACAAGCTGTACCTTTTTCTCAGTAGAGGTTATTTGTAATTAATTATAACTGTGATGCTTCATTTACATATTTGATTTTAGCCTTCTTTATCAAAAAATTTGTCACTAGATGGACTACTGCAGTCAGCTTTGGCTCATGGCATTGTGCCTCCCTATTTGTTCACTCCTTGTGGGCAGGGTTCACCCCTTTATTCACTGCTCTATGCCCAGGGCCTGACCCCAGAAAGCATGCTATAAGTACCTGCTGGACAAATTAATGAGTGGGTCAATATTGGTTTGAAGTGAACCATCTCTTTTTCTACACGGCACAGTAGAGAACATTTGAGAAATCCAGGTGTTGCCAATGCACGATGGGCTCAGTTCTAGCTTTCTGGAAAGGTCTTCTCTCAAGAGGGGTTGGATTGGGGGATTCTGGCCCAATCCCAGTCCCAGCATGGGCTCCTACAACTGGCATGTGTTGTGGGGTCTGCTCATGTGGGGATCCTGTGAGTTTAGTTCATGGGGAGCTAGTATCCTGCTTGTTGGAGGAAGACGGAGTTTTTATAGCAGAGTCATCTAGGAGAGGAAGTGGTGTGTTTTTATTGCTGGGAGGCAGAGCCAAGGTTAAGATCTGGGGCTAGTGGGATAAGAATGGAAGGAGAGTAGGCCATGATAAGATGGTTGTTTTAAAGCAAAGAGCATTCATTGAATACACGAGGAGTCAGGACTGAGGCCACAGCCTTTGTGTTTGATGCAGAGAAGAAGAGGTCTTCAAGCGAATGTCTCGAGCCAGAACCTTGTGCTGAGGACAATAGGAGGACAGTCCCAGATTTACATCAGAAATGTGTCGTACGCAGATGCTGAAAATCTCACTGGCTTTATAATTGGCAAAGATGAACTAATTACTTCTTTTTGCCTGAAGGAGGAAATTAGGGGGAAAAAGAGAGAATGAGAAGAGGGAGCAGAAAATATTATGTCCCTACTTTGAACTTGAGTTTCTAACACCAAGTAGAAGAAAGAAATTTTTATATCTTACCTCACTTTCGTAAAGGCCCTAATACGTGAGTTTGTAGGTGTTTCCCAATGTACTTTATTTGAAACACCAGTTCCACGAGATATTAACTGGCATGTGATCCACCCTTCATCCTCCACAGTGCAGCATTCCTTTGGCACTAGGTTCCATAGCACCTCCTCATTCATCTCCCAGGCACTGTCGCTGTTTCCTGCAGCTTCTCCACTGCTTTCAGCCCCTGCCGGTCCGGAGTTCACTTGGCTGCTGCCCCCAGGCCAGAGCTCCTTACACTTCCACTAACAGGTAAAAAGTGTTCCAATTTCTCCACATTCTCCCCAGCATCTGTTGTTTCCTGACTTTTTAATGATTGCCATTCTAACTGGCATGAGATGGTATCTCATTGTCATTTTGATTTGCATTTCTCTAATGACCAGTGATGATGAGCTTTTTAAAATATGTTTGTTGGCTGCATAAATGTCTTCTTTTGAGAAGTATCTGTTCATATCCTTTGCCCACTTTTTGATGGGGTTGTTTGTTTTTTTCTTGTGAATTTTGTCTAAGTTCCTTGTAGATTCTGGATATTGGCCCTTTGTCAGGTGGATAGATTGCAAAATTTTTCTCCCATTCTGTAGGTTGCCTATTCACTCTGATGATAGTTTCCTTTGCTGTGCAGAAGCTCTTTAGTTTAATTAGATCCCATTTGTCAATTTTGGCTTTTGTTGCCATTGCTTTTGGTGTTTTGGTCATGAAGTCTTTGCCCATGCGTATGTCCTGAATGGCATTGCTTAGGTTTTCTTTTAGAGTTTTTATGGTTTTAGGTCTTATGTTTAAATCTTTAATCAATCTTGAGTTAATTTTTGTATAAGGAAGGGGTTCAGTTTCAGTTTTCTGCATATGGCTAGCTAGTTTTCCCAGCACCATTTATTAAATAGGGAATCCTTTCCCCATTGTTGTTTCTGTCAGGTTTGTCAAAGATCAGATGGTTGTAGATGTGTGGTGTTATTTCTGAGTCCTCTGTTCTGTTCCATTGGTCTGTATATCTGTGTTGGTACCAGTACCATGCTGTTTTGGTTACTGTAGCCTCGTAGTATAGTTTGAAGTCAGGTAGCATGATGCCTCCAGCTTTGTTCTTTCTGCTTAGGATTGTCTTGGCAATGTAGGCTCTTTTTTGATTCCATATGAACTTTAAAGTAGTTTTTTTTTTTCCAATTCTGTAAAGAAAGTCATTGGTAGCTTGATGGGAATGGCATTGAATCTATAAATAACTTTGGGCAGTGTGGCCATTTTCACAATATTGATTCTTCCTATCCATGAGCATAGAATATTCTTCCATTTGTTTGTGTCTTCTTTTATTTCCTTAAGCAGTGGTTTGTAGTTCTCCTTGAAGAGGTCCTTCACATCCCTTGTAAGTTGTATTACTAGGTATTTTATTCTCTTAGTGGCAATTATGAATGGAAATTCCCTCATGATTTGACTCTCTGTTTGTCTATTATTGGTGTATAGGAATGCTTGTGATTTTTGCACATTGATTTTGTATCCTGAGACTTTGCTGAAGTTGCTTATCAGTTTAAGGAGATTTTGGACTGAGACAATGGGGTTTTCTAAATACACAATCACGTCATCTGCAAACAGAGACAATTTGATTTCCTCTTTTCCTATTCGAATACCCTTTATTTCTTTCTCTTGTCTGATTGCCCTGGCCAGAACTTCCAATACTGTGTTGAATAGGTATGGTGAGAGAAGGCATCTTTGTCTTGTGCTGGTTTTCAAAGGGAAAGCTTCCAGTTTTTGCCCATTCAGTATGATATTGACTGTGGGTTTGTCATAAATAGCTCTTATTATTTTGAGATACATTCCATCAATACCTAGTTTATTGAGTGTTTTTAGCATGAAGAGGTATTGAATTTTATTGAAGGCCTTTTCTGCATCTATTGAGATACTCATATGGTTTTTGTCATTGGTTCTGTTTATGTGATGGATTATATTTATTGATTTGCAAATGTTGAACCAGCCTTGCATCCCAGGGATGAAGCTGACTTGATGGTGGTGGATAAGCTGTTTTTTTCTTTTTCTTTTATTTTATGTGTGTTTTTTTTTTTTTTTTTTTAGACCGGGTCTCGCTCTATCACCCAAGCTGGAGTGCAGTGGCACCATCTCAGCTCACTGCAACCTCCACCTCACAAGTTCAAGCAATTCTCCTGTCTCAGCCTCCTGAGTAGCTGGGCCTACAGGCACCCACCACCATGCCTGGCTAATTTTGTAATTTTTAGTAGAGACAGAGTTTCACCATATTGTTTAGGCTGGTCTCAAACTACTGACCTCAGGTGATGGTGGATAAGTTTTTTAATGTGTTGCTGGATTCAGTTTGCCGGTATTTTATTGAGGATTTTTGTATCAGGGTTCATCAGGGATATTGGCCTGATATTTTCTTTTTTTATTGTGTCTCTGCCAGGTTTTGGTATGAGGATAATGCTGGCCTCATAAAAAAAGAGTTCGGGAGGAGTCCCTCTTTTTCTATTGTTTGGAATAGTTTCAGAAAGAATAGTACCAGCTCCTCTTTGTGCCTCTGGTAGAATTTGCCTGTGAATCTGTCTGATCCTGCAGTGTTTTTTGCTGGTAGGCTATTAATTACTGCCTCAATTTCAGAACTTGTTATTGACCTATTCAGGGGTTCGACTTCTTCCTTGTTTAGTCTTGGGAGGGTGTATGTGTCCAGGAATTTATCCATTTCTTCTAGATTTTCTAGTTTATTTGCATAGAAGTGTTCACAGTATTCTCTGATGGTAGTTTGTGTTCTGTGGGATCAGTGGTGATATCCCCTTTATCATTTTTTTATTGCATCTATTTGACTCTTCTCTCTTTTCTTCTTTATTAGTCTGGCTAGTGGTCTATCTTGTTGATCTTTTCAAAAAATCAGTTCCTGGATGCATTGATTTTTTTGAAGGGTTTTTCGTATCTCTATCTCCTTCAGTTCTGCTCTGATCTTAGTTATTTCTTGTCTACTAGCTTTTGAATTTGTTTGCTCTTGCTTCTCTAGTTTTTTTTTTTTTTTTAATTGTGATGTTAGGGTGTCGATTTTAGATCTTCCCTGCTTTCTCTTGTGGGTATTTAGTGCTATAAATTTCTCTCTTAACACTGCTTTAGTTGTGTCCCAGAGATTCTGGTACATTGTGTCTTTGTTCTCATTTGTTTCAAATAACTTATTTATTTCTGCCTTACTTTTGTTATTTACCCAGTAGTAATTCAGGAGCAGGTTGTTCAGCTTCCATGTAGTTATGCAGTTTGAGTGAGTTTCTTAATCTTGAGTTCTAATTTGATTGCACTATGGTCTGAGAGGCTATTTGTTATGGTTTCCATTCTTGTGCTTTTGCTGAGGAGTGTTTTACTTCCAATTACGTCATCTGTTTTAGAATAAGTGCTATGTGGTGCTGAGAAGAATGTATATTCTGTTGATTTGGAGTGAAGAGTTCCATAGATGTCTATTAGGTCTGCTTGGTCCAGAGCTGAGTTCAAGTCCTGAATATCCTTGTTAATTTTCTGTCTCATTGATCTGTCTAATATTTGTAGGTCTCTAAGAACTTGCTGTATGAATCTGGGTGCTATGTATTGGGTGCATATATATTTAGGATAGTTAGCCTTTCTTGTTGCATTGTTCCCTTTACCATTATATAATGCCCTTCTTTGTTTTTTTTGATCTTTGTTGGTGTAAAGTCTGTTTTATCAGAAATTAGGATTGCAACCTCTGCTTATTTTTGTTCTATTTGCTTGGTAATTATTTCTCCATCCCTTTATTTTGAGCCTATGTGTGTCTTTGCATGTGAAATGGGTCTCCTAAATACAGCGCACAGATGGGTCTTGACTCTATCCAATTTGCCAGTCTGTGTCTTTTAATTGGGGCCTTTAGCCCATTTACATTTAAGGTTAGTATTGATATGTGTGAATTTGATCCTGTCATTATGATGGTAGCTGGTTATTTTGCCCATTAGTTAATGTAGTTTCTTCACAGTGTTGATAGTCTTTACATTTTGGTATGGTTTTGCAGCGGCTGGTACCAGTTGTTCCTTTCCACGTTTAGTGCTTCCTTCAGGAGCTCTTTTAAGGCAGGCCTGGTGGTGACAAAATCCCTCAGCATTTGCTGGTCTGTAAAGGATTTTATTTCTCCTTCACTTATGAAGCTTAGTTTGGCTGGATATGAAATTCTGGGTTGGAAATTGTTTTCTTTAAGAATATTGAATGTTGGCCCCCACTCTCTTCTGGCTTGTAGGGTTTCTGCATAGAGATCCACTGTTAGTTTGATGGGCTTCCCTTTGTGGGTAACTCGACCTTTCCCTCTGGCTGCACTTAACATTTTTTCCTTCATTTCAACCTTGGTGAATCTGACAATTGTGTGTCTTGGGATTGCTCTTCTCGAGGAGTATCTTTATAGTGTTCTCTGTATTTTCTGAATTTGAATGTTGGCCTGTCTTGCTAGGTTGGGGAAGTTCTCCTGGATAATATCCTGCAGAGTGTTTTCCAACTTGGTTCCATTCTCCCCATCACTTTCAGGTACATCAATCAAACATAGGTTTAGTCTTTTCATATAGTCCCATATTTCTTGGAGGCTTTTTAAAATTCCTTTTCTTTCTTTTTTCTCTAGTCTTATCTTCATGCTTTGTTTCATTAAGTTGATCTTCAATCTCTGATATCCTTTCTTCTGCTTGATTGATTCAGCTACTGATACTTGTGTATGCTTCACAAAGTTCTCGTGCTATGTTTTTCACCTCCATCAGGTCATTTATGTTCTTCTCTAAACTAGTTATTCTAATTAGCAATTTCTCCAACTATTTTTGAAGGTTTTTAGCTTCCATGCATTGGGTTAGAACATGCTCCTTCAGCTCATGGGAGTTTGTTATTACCCACCTTCTGAAGTCTACTTCTGTCAACTCGTCAAACTCATTCTCCATCTTTGTTCCCCTGCTGGCAAGGAGTTGTGATCCCTTGGAGGAGAAGAGGCGTTCTGCTTTTTGGAATGTTCAGCCTTTTTGTACTGATTTTTCCTCATCTTCATGGATTTATCTACCTTTGGTCTTTGCCATTGGTGATCTTCGGATGGAGTTTTTGTATGGCTGTCCTTTTTGTTGACATTGACGCTATTGCTTTTCTGTTTGTTAATTTTCCTTCTAACAGTCAGGGCCCTCTTCTGCAGGTCTGCTGGAGTTTGCTGGGCGTCCACTCCAGACCCTGTTTGCCTGGGTATCACCATTGGAGACTGCAGAACAGCAATAATTTGTGCCTGCTCCTTCCTCTGGAAGCTTCATCAGAGGGGCACCTGCTAGATGCCAGTCGGATTTTTCCTGTATGAGGTGTCTGTCAACCCCTGCTGGGAGGTGTCTCCCTGTCAGGAGGCATGGGGGTCAGGGACCCACTGGAGGAGGCAGTCTGTCCCTTAGCAGAGCTCACGTGCTGTGCTGGGAGATCCACTGCTGTCTTCAGAGACGGCAGGCAGGAACATTTAAGTCTGCTGAAGCTGCACCCACAGCTGCCCCTTCCCCCAGGTACTCTGTCTCAGGGAGATGGGAGTTTTATCTACAATCTCCTGAATGGGGCTGCTGCCTTTCTTTCAGAGATGCCCTGCCCAGAGAGGAGGAATCCAGAGAGACAGACTGGCTACAGTGGCTTTGTAGCCGTGAGATGGGTTCCACACCCAGTTCGAACTTCCCAGCAGCTTTGTTTACACTGTGAGGAGAAAACAGCCTACTCAAGCCTCAGTAATGGCAGATGCCCCTCCCCCAACCAAGCTCCAGCTTCCCAGGTGACTTCAGACTGCTGTGCTGGCAGTGAGGATATCAAGCCAGTGGATCTTAGCTTGTTGGGCTCTGTGGGGGTGGGATCTGCTAAGCAAGACCACTCGGCTCCCTGGCTTCAGCCCCCTTTCCAGGGGAGTGAACAGTTCTGTCTTGCTGGTGTTCCAGGCGCCACTAGAGTATGAAAAAAGACCTCCTGCAGCTAGCTCAGTGTCTGCCCAAACAGCTGCCCAGTTTTGTGCTTGAAACTCAGGGGCCTGGTGGTGTAGGCACCTGAGGGGATCTCCTGGCCTGTGGGTTGCAAAGACCATCGGAAAAGTGAGTATCTGGGCTAGATAGCATCTTCCCTCGTGGCACAATGCCTCTTGGCACAGTCCTTCACAGCTTCCCTTGGCTAGGGGAGGGAGTTCCTGACCCCTTGTTCTTCCCAGATGAGGTGACGCCCCACCCTGCTTCTGCTCGCCCTCTGTGGGCTGCACCCACTGTCTAACCAGTCCCAATGAGATGAACCGGGTACCTCAGTTGGAAATGCAGAAATCACCCACCTTCTGTGTTGGTCTCACAGGGAGCTGCAGACCGGAGCTGTTCGTATTCAGCCATCTTGCCAGCCCTCTTGACTTCCTGGTTTTAGTTGGTATGTGGTTACTCCTCTATTTGGAAGTGGTATGAAAACAAAAAAGGGTATTTTGGTGTAATATAATCAGGTACGGATGAGTTAAACAGATTTCTTTAGCACAGGGTTTCTCAGTACCTTTACCATGCAAATGTTACAGTTGAATTTCTGAGAAATAGAATATAATTCCTTCCTATTCTAACTCTCCTCCTTTTCATCTCTCTGTCCCTCCCTGTACCTTTCTGTGAAGTATCTATTGAAACTGGTATTCTCAGCAACACAAATTAAGAACAGTTGATGTAGAGTAAAATTACATGGACAGTAAAATTATAGTCATTTGCCACATAATGACATTTCAGTTAAGGACGAACCAACTGCATATATAATGGTGGTCCTATAAGATGATATTACTGTATTTTATTCTACCTTTTCTATGGTTAGATATGTTTAGATATACAAAAGCTTACCATTGTATTACAGCTGCCTATAGTATTCAGTCAGTGATATGCTGTACATGTTTGTAGCCTAGGAGCAGTAGGCTATACCATGTAGCCCAGTAGTGTAGTAGGCTACACCACCTAGATTTGTGTAAGTCCACTCTATGGTGTCACACAATGACTAAATCACATCATGATACATTTCTCAGAGCACGTCTTAGTTGTTAAGTGATGTATGACTGTGTTTGTTTTTTAAAATTATTTTTATTTTTATTTATTTCAATAGGTTTTTGGGGAACAGGTGGTGTTTGGTTACATTAATAAGTTCTTTAGTGGTGATTTCTGAGGTTTTGGTGCACCAGTCACCTGTGCAATGTACATTGCTCCCAATGTACAGTCTTTTATCCCTCATCTCCCTCCTACCCTTTCCCCTATGTCCCCAAAGTCCATTGTGTAATTCTTCTTCCTCTGCATCCTCATAGCTTAGCTCCCACTTATGAGTAAGAATATACAATGTTTGGTTTTCCATTCCTGAGTTACTTCACTTAGAATAATGGTCTCCAATTTCACCCAGGTTGCTGCAAATGCCATTTTTTTCATTTATTTTTATGGCTGAGTAGTATTCCATGGTAAGTATGTGTGTGTATATATATACCGCATTTTCTTTATCCACTTTTTGCTTGATGGGCATTTGGGTTGGTTCCATATTTTTGCAATTGCAAATTGTACCACTATAAACATGCAAGTGCACATGTCTTTTTTGTATAATGACTTATTTTTCTCTGGGTAGATACCCAGGAGTGGTATTGCTGGATCAAATATTAGATCTACTTTTAGTTCTTTAAGGAATCTCAACATCATTTTTCATAGTGGTTGTACTAGTTTACATTCCCACAACATCCACACCAACATCTATTATTTTTGGATTTTTTTTTTATTATGGCCATTCTTGCAGGAGTAAGGTGGTATTGCATTGTGGTTTTCATATGCATTTCCCTGATCATTAGTGAAGTTGAGCATTTTTTCTTATGTTTTTTGGTCATTTGCATATCTTCTTTTGAGAATTGTCCATTCATATCCTTAGCCCACTTTTTGATGGGATTGTTTTTTTTCTTTTGCTGATTTGTTTGTGTTCATTGTAGATTCTGGATATGAGTCCTTTGTCAAAAGTATAGATTGTGAAGATTTTCTCCCACCCTGTGGATTGTCTGTTTACTCTGCTGATTATTTCTTTTGCTGGCATAAGCTTTTTGGTTAATTAATTCATATCTACTTGTCTTTATTTTTGTTGACTTTGCTTTTGTGTTCTTGGTCATGAAGTCTTTGCTAAGCCAATGTCTGCAGGGTTTTTCCAATGTTATCTCCTAGATTTTTTATGGTTTCAGGTTTTAGATTTAAGTCTTTGATCCATACTGAGTTTTTTTTTTGTATCAGGTGAGAGATGAGGATCTAGTTTCATATGTGGCTTGCCAATTATCCTAGCACCATTTGTCGAGTAGGGTGTCCTCTCCCCACTTTATGTTTTTGTTTGCTTTGTTGAAGATCAGCTAGCTGTAAGTATTTGAATTTATTTCTAGGTTCTCTAATCTGTTCTATTGGTCTACGTGCCTATTTGTATACCAGTACCATGCTGTACATTTTGGTGACTATGGCCTTATAATATATTTTGAAGTTGGGTAATGTAATGACTCCAGATTTATTCTTTTTGCGTAGTCTTGCTTTGGCTATGTGGGCTCTTTTGTGGTTCAATTCATGTGGATTTTAGAATTCTTTTTCTAGTTCTGTGAAGAATGATGATGACATTTTGATGGGAATTGCATTGAATTTCTAGATTGCTTTTGGCAGTATGATCATGTTCACAATATTGATTCTCCCCATCCATGAGCCTGGGATGTGTTTCCATTTGTCTGTATCATCTATAATTTGTTTCACCAGTGTTGTGTAGTTTTCCCTGCAGAGGTCTTTCACCTTTTTGGTTGAATAGATTCCTAAAGTTTTGTTTTGTTTTGTTTTGTTTTTTTGTAGCTATTGTAAAAGGGATTGAGTTCTTGATTTGATTCTACACTTGGTCGCTGTTAGTATAGAAGATCTACTGATTTGTGTACGTTAATTTTGTTTTCTGAAACTGCTGAAATTATTTAACAGTTCCAGGAGTTTTTCGGATGAATCTTTGGAGTTTTCTAGGTATGCGATCATATCATCAGCAAACACTGACAGTTCGACTTTCTCTTTTCTGATTTGGATACCCTTGAGTTTTTTCTCTTGTCTGATTGCCCTGGCGAAGATTTCCAGTACTATGTTGAATATAAGTAGTGAAAATGGGCATCCTTGTCTTATTCCAGTTCTCAAGGGGAATGCTTTTAACTTTTGCCCATTCAGCATAATGTTGGCTGTAGATGGCTTTTATTGGTTGTCATAGATGGCTTTGATTACCTTGAAGTATGTCCCTTGTATGCTGATTTTGCTGAGGGTTTTAATCATAAAGGGATGTTGGATTTTGTCAAATGCTTTTACTACATCTATTGAGATGATCATGTTACTTTTGTTTTTAATTCTGTTTATGTGGTGTATCACGTTTATTGACTTGTAGATGTTAAACTGTCCTTGCATACCTGGTATAAAACCAACTTGATCATGGTGGATTATAATTTTGATATGCTGTTGGATTTGGTTAGCTAGTATTTTCTTGAGGATTGACATTTAGTTGTTGTTGTTGTTGTTATTGTTGTTGTTTTGTGATGTCCTTTCCTGGTTTTGGTATTAGGGTGATACTGGCTTCATGGAATGATTTAAGGAGAGTTCCTCTGTCTCTGTCTTGTGGAATAGTGTCAAAGGTATTGGTACCAGTTCTTCTTTCAATGTCTGATAGAATTCAGGTGTGAATCCCTCTGGTCCTGGACTTTTTTTGTCAGTAATTTTTTTATTACCATTTCTATCTCAGTGCTTGTTATTGGTCTGTCCAAGGTATCTAAATTCTTCCTGATTTAAGGTAGGAGGATTGTATCTTTCCAGGGATTTTTCCATCTCCTCTAGATTTTCTAGTTTATGCAAGTAAAGGTGTTTATAGTAGTCTTGAATGATCTTTTGTATTTCTGTGGTGTCAGTTGTAATATTTCCCATTTTGTTTTTGATTGTGCTTATTTGGATTTTCTCTCTCTCTTTTTTTTTCCTTGGTTACTCTTGCTACTGGTCTATCAATCTTATTTATCTTTTCAAAGAACCAGCTTTTTGTTTCATTTATTTTTTGTATTTTTTTGTTTCAATTTCATTTAGTTCTGCTCTGATCTTGGTTTTTTCTTTCTTCTGCTGAGTTTGGGTTTGGTTTGTTCTTGTTTCTCTAGTTCTTTGAGGTGTAACCTTAGATTATCTTTTGTGCTCTTTTCGTCTTTTTGATGTAGGCATTTAGGGCTATAAACTTTCTAGTTCTTTGAGGTATGACCTTAGATTGTCTATTTGTGTTCTTTTAGACTTTTTGATGTAGGCATTTAGGGCTATAAACTTTCCTCTTAGCACCGCCTATGCTGTATCCTAGAGGTTTTGATAGGTTGTGTCACTATTGTCATTCAGTTCAAAAAAGTTTTGAATTTTCATCTTGATTTTGTGGTTGACCCAATGATCATTCAGGAGCAGGTTATTTAATTTCTATGTATTTGCATGGTTTTGAAGGTTCCTTTTGGAGTTGATTTTCAATTTTATTCCACTGTGGTCTGAGAGAGTACTTGATATAATTTTAATATTCTTAAATTTATTGAGACTTATTTCGTGGCCTAGGATATGGTCTATTTTGGAGAAAGTTTCATGCCCTGATGAATTGAATGTGTATTCTGTAGTTGTTGGGTAGAATGTTCTGTAGATATGTGTTAAATCCATCCATGTATTCCAGGGTATAGTTTAAATCCATTGTTTCTTTGTTGACTTTCTTTTTTTTTTTTTTTGAGATGGAGTCTTGCTCTGTCGCCCAGGCTGGAGTGCAGTGGCATGATCTCGGCTCACTGCAAGCTTTGCTTCCTGGGTTCATGCCATTCTCCTGCCTCAGTCTCATAAGTAGCTGGGACTACAAGCGCCCGCCACCATGCCCAGCTAATTTTTTTGTCTTTTTAGTAGAGACAGGGTTTCACCGTGTTAGCCAGGATGGTCTTTATCTCCTGACCTTGCGATCTGCCCCCCTTGGCCTCCCAAAGTGTTGGGATTACAGGCAGGAGCCACCATGGTTGGCCTTTTCTTTGTTGACTTTCTATCTTGATGACCTGTCTAGTGCAGTCAGTGGAGTATTAAAGTCCCCCACTATTATTGTGTTGCTGTCTATCTCATTTCTTAAGTCTAGTAGTAATTGTTTTATAAATTTGGGATCTCCAGTGTTAAGTGCATATATATTTAGGATTGTGATTTTTTTTGTTGTTGTTGGACTGTCATTTTATAATTGTATAATGTCCCTCTTTGTCTTTTCTAACTGTAGGTGCCTTAAAGTTTGTTTTGTCTGATATAAGAATAGCTGTTCCTGCTCGCTTATTGTTTCCATTTGCCTGGAGTATCTTTTCCCATGCTTTTACTGTAAGTTTATGTAAGTCTTTATGTGTCATGTGAGTCTCTTGAAGGCAGCAGATTCTTGATTGGTGAATTCTTATCCTTTCTGCCATTCTGCATCTTTTAAGTGGAGCATTTAAGCCATTTATATTCAGTGTTAGTATTGATATGTGAGGTACTATTCTATTCATCACGGTATTTGTTGCCTGAATACTTTGTGTTTTTCTCATTGTGTTATTATTTTATAGGTCCTGTGAGATTTATGCTTTAAGGAGATTCTATTTTGGTCTATTATGAGGATTTGTTTCAAGATTTAGAACTCCTTTTAGCAGTAGTTGTACTGCTGGCTTGGTACTGGAAAATTCTCTCAACATTTGTTTGAAAAAGACTGTATCTTTCCTTTATTTATGAAGTTTAGTTTCACTGGATACAAAATTCTTAGTTGTTAGTTGTTTTGTTTAAGGAGGCTAAAGATAGGACTCCAATTCCTTCTAGCTTGTAGGGTTTCTGTTGAGAAATCTGCTGTTAATGTGATACGTTTTCCTTTTTATGTTACCTGATGCTTTTGCCTCACAGCTCTTTAAATCTTTTCCTTTGTCTCGATTTTAGATAATCTAATGACTATGTGTCTAGGTGATGATCTTTTTTTTGTGATGAATTTCCCAGGTATTCTTTGAGCTTCTTGTATATGACTGTCTAGATCTCTAGCAAGGCTGGGGAAGTTGTCCTCAGTTATTCCCTCAAATATGTTTTCCAAACTTTTAGATTTCTCCTCTTCCTCGGGAACAGCAATTATTATTATTATTATTGTTATTTTTTGAGATGGAGTCTCACTCTGTCGCCCATGCTGGAGTGCAGTGGCGTGATTTCGGCTCACTGCAAGCTCCACCTCCTGGGCTCACGCCATTCTCCTGCCTCAGCCTCCCGAATAGCTGGGACTACAGGTGCCTGCCATCACGCCTGGCTAGTTTTCTGTATTTTTAGTAGAGACGGGGTTTCACTGTGTGAGCTGGGATGGGATGGTCTCGATCTCCTGACCTTGTGATCTGCCCACCTCGGCCTCCCAAAGTGCTGGGATTACAAGCGTGAGCCACCGTGCCCGGCCAAAAGCAATTATTCTTAGGTTTGGTTGTTTAACATAATCCCAAACTTCTTGGAGGCTTTGTTCATTTTTAAAAAATTCTTTTTCTTTATTAGCTTGGGTTAATTTAAAAGCCTTGTCTTTGATCTCTGAAATTCTTTCTTCTGCTTGTTCAATTCTATCACGGAGACTTTCCAATGTACTTTGCAATTCTCTAAGTGTTCTTCATTTCTGGAAGTTGTGATTGATTTTTATTCATGCTGTCTATTTCACTGAAGAATTTTCCATTCATATCATGTATTATATATTTCATTTCTCTGTGTTGGACTTCAACTTTTTCTGGTACCTCCTTGATTGGCTTAATAGCCAACCTTCTGAATTCTTTTTCTGACACTTCAGACATTTCTTCTTGGTTTGGATCCATTGCTGGTGAGCTAGTGTGATATTTTGGGAGTATTAAATCATCTTGTTTTGTTATAGTACCAGAATTGTTTTTCTGGTTCCTTCTCATCTGAGTAGACTATGTTAGAGGGAAGATCTGGGACTCAAGGTTGCTGTTCAGATTCTTTTGTCCCACAGGGTGCTCCCTTGATATGGTGCTCTCCCCTTTCCCCTAGGGATGGGGCTTTCTGAGAACTGAACTGCAGTGATTGTTTTTGTTTTTGTTTTTTTCTGGATCTAGCCACCCAGTGGAGCTACCTGGCTCCGGGATGGTACTGCGGAGTATGTGCAAAGAGTCCTGTGATGTGATCTGTCTTCAGGTTTTTCAGTCATGGATACCAGCACCTGCTCTGGTGTAGGTAGCAGGGGAGTAAAATAGACTCTGTGAGTGTCTTTAGTTGTATTTTTGTTTAGTGTGCTGGTTTTGTGTTTGTTGGCCTCCAGCCAGGAGGTGGCACTTTCAAGAGTGTATCAGCTGCAATACTATAGGGAGGATGCAAACTTGCCCTAGGGTTGGCTTGTTAGGTATTCAGATTTCTCAGGCAGTGGGCAGAGCCATAGAGCTCCCAAAGGATTATGTCCTTTGTCTTCAGCTACCAGGTCTAGAGAAAGACCACCAGGTGGGAGCAGGGTTAGGCATGTCTGAGCTCAGAGTCCTCTTGGGCAGGGCTTGCTATGGCTGCTGTGGGGATGGGGGTGTGGTTTCCAGGCCAATAGAGTTATGTTCCCAGGAGGGTTATGACCGCCTCTGCTGTGTCACACAGGTCGTGATGGAAGTGAGGGAAAACCAGCAGACAGGGGCCTCACCCAGCTCCCACACAGCCCACAGTCTGAAAAGCCAGTCTTACTCCCACTGTGGCCCCTCAACAGCACCGAGTTTATTTCCAGGCAGCCAGTGAGCAGGGCTGAGAACTTGCCTTAGGCTACCAGACTCCCAGCTGAGAAAGCAAGCTGACTCAACAGTTCCTCAGCTGTCCCACAGAGCCTGAAGCAGCAATCCACCTACTTCAAAGGGTCTACGGATTCTCTCAACTTTCCTGGCATGTTCCTGTGGTAGGTGTTGGAGCAAAAGTTCATGATATGGGTCTCCACATGCTGCTCTGTCCATCTGAGTGGGAGCTGCTAGTTTGTCCTGCCTCTTATCTGCCATTTTCCCTCAATAAATTGTTTGACTATATTTGAGTGTGGGGAAATGATGCACCAACCTTATACCACAAGTATTGGAATTTCAACCCTGCTACCACCAACTAAAATCTGTTAAGAAAACATGAGATTTTCCAAACAAATGCCTTAGAATGCAAACACAGAGCTGAATGATTGGAGGTTGGGTGAAGGACAGATGGTGACTGGGGTGACAGACTAGGTCTTTATCAATTTCTGACAGAGATGACCTCTGAATCAAGGCAGGAAGAAGCCTTGTACTGCCTTGTTTTTCTCCTGATGGAATTTTCTCCATGGAAATGTTTTTGAACTCAAGGGTTTTTTGGAGCCTGGTATGGAGCTAATGTTGTGATACAAATATATATATATACACACACACACATATATGTGTATTATTTTATATATATATGGGGAGATATACATATCTCATACAAATATATATATACACATACATATGGAGATACACATATAAATATGTGTATGTGTATATATATGTGTGTGTGTGTATATATATATATGGAGAGAGAGAGAGAACTAAATTGAGTCTTAAGCCAAAATTATTTCACATTCTGTTTGTTTGTGCCAGAGCATGGTGCAGCTGTGGTTGTTCAGTGCATCCCTGGTTATGGCCCTGTTGTGGTCCTGGCCCCTGTTGCAGAGTAGAGGGAGGCCTGGAGGACTGTGCTGACAAGGGTGTTGGAGTGTGTTCTGAATGGGGCCTGACAGCTGCATTGTGTGCTCACTCCTCAGCTGGGCTGAGTTGAGGTTTGAGAGGTTTCCTCTCCTCTCCTCTTGGCCAATTTCTCACCTTTGTTGACTCGTCAGATACAACTTTTTTGTTGAATCCAAGATATGGTATGGGAATGACAGCAGTCTCTGTTTTCTTTCAACTGCTCTTTAAGAGCATAAGCATTTGATTTGGGAGTGCCAGGCAGAACTGCTTTCCCTCTCATGTATTTCTTGAAGGTTTGTGTCTATAAATGTCCTCTGGGGGACTGGAAAATGGCTTTCTTTTGAAACCAGGTTTTCCTGAGGAGTGGAACTTTTGCAAAAAGAAGTTGTCTTGCTGAGGACTTGGCCTGCCTCTGCTGAGATGACAAGAGAGCGTGAAGAGATTGGCGGTTCAAGCATGCTTGATTCAGGGCAAGGTAAGAACAAAAAAGAGAAGGTACACCTCCAGGGAGGCACAGGCTGTCTTTCATTTCTAAGTAAAACTTAGCAAGACTGTGGGTTATGATTTGAATAAGAGGTTAACATTGAATTTGGTGAGAGAATACCTGAAAACCCTATGAGGACATTCTATAATTTTCCTCTAGCAACTATGTCAATATTTTTTAAAAAAACAAATTTCCAACAGTGAATGGCAGAGCTGGTGAGGCTACAGTGGCATCATCAGCATTAAGTGAGTACTTGCCCTTTGTTAGATATTGTACACACAATCACTTATAATCCCAATTTCTGATCAGCAGGGCTGATATTGGAGAGAGTGGGAACATGCCTCCTTGAAGTATGCCACTTTAGCATGGGGGTTGTTTTGAGCTGCAGGCAATTAAGAAGCAGCACACTCTCCATGTATCTTCCTAAAAGCAGTGCATAAATTTTCCTTTGTGAAGGTCTTCGCCTCCTCCTACTCCATACCAGCAGGGGGAAAAACAACCATTATCTATCATTGGAGAGAGAAGGTTAGCATGGAGATGGGTTTGTGTAAACAAACCTAACTGCAATCACCCTTGTTTTCTGTTAGTTTTTCTTATATATGTACCTTTTCACAATTTACCACCCCTAGAAATCCAAGCCCTTTTTCCTTTATCTTATTACTTTTCCATAATTTATCACTCTTTGTTGAAATTGTATATGAATCCACCAAATTTCACTACTTCTTTAGGGTCTTCATTTCTTTCCTCTGAAGGCCTTTGTGCACATAAAAATTAAAATATTAACATCAGCTAAAATTTGTTTGACTTTTCTCCTCGCTTTTGTCACTTTAATTTCCAGGCCCTAGTCAAAGAATATAAGAAGGTAAGGAAAATCTCTTTTCTTCCTTACAATATCATTGCTTGATAGATGAGGGAACTGGAGGTCATGCCCTACCCAAGGGATGAGGCCAAGATTCTAACCCAAGGCTGTGGGTCTCCAAATCCTGTACTCATTCACATTGCCTTGTTTCCAGTAATGCCATCTGTGAGACTTGTCTACACAGGACTGCATGCCAGGACAAAATTTTGGGACACAGCAGAGCTGTGGCACAGGGTCCACATTGTTTAGACAAGACTTTGAGCACCACAATAAAGAAGTCATTCTATTTGCTCTCAATATGACATAACAGGATCAGGAGTCAGCTCTGTCTCCACCCCTGTGTGTGTCACAATCATGGGCTTTGGGGTTGGGCTGACCTAGGCTGGAATCAAAGCTTTCAACCCCCTTAGGTTTTTGAGTTTAGATAAATAGCTTAACTCCTTAAACCTGCTTCCTCATTTGAGATAAGGGATATGATAGTTTTCCCTAGTACAGTTGATGAAAAATTTTAAACAGATATAGAGTACCTCATTCATTGTAAGAGTTAATACTGTATCGCTCTCTCACTCTCTCTCTCTATCTTTCTGTCTCTCTTTCTGTTTCTGCTTTGGCCACTAGGAACCTCAGAGCCAATCTAGTGGCTCATCTGTACCAGTGGCACAGGCTCAAATGGGCTTTATTTCTGCAATGTATTATTTCATTCTTCTCTGGACTTCCTGTTGCATTTCCACTTGCTGTGAGCTTTTACTTAATATTTTAGTATTTACTTGCGTGGATTTCTGCTAAAAGCTTATAAAAGAACAATAAAATAAGTAATAAGAAATGTCATGAATTATTGCTTTCTATACTCTAGGAGTTTGAGATTATTTCCTCTGTGCAATTTGGAAAAGTTACGTGAGTATTTGAAATGTGTTTCTTGATATGCAGGGTCAAGGAGTCACTGGAGCTGACTGGACAAGTGGAGATCCTAAGCTGGTAGGGGATGTATTAATTTCACAAAGGACTTGGTGTAGGTGACAGTTTAACCCACACAGTGAAAGAGTCAACCTACAGCGTTAGTGGTTTCTCATTTTCAAAGGAGATGGTTAGATGATTTATTATTAGTAGTATTTTTTTTCTCATGGTTCTGATACTAATTTTACTGATCTCACTTAATGGTTTACATGGTAATCTTCATCACTTTACGAACTCTATGTTTGTTTTTAATAGTCATTAATCAAAACAATATTTGGGAGTTTCTATGTCAGTTTCTGGATCGGATAGTTTGGTCCCTTTGGAGGGATCAAAGCTACCAAGGCCCAGCAGATTTGTTGTGGAGCAGCTGCAAAGCTGAGGAGAGGTGTGTCTGAGCAGTTCTTTGCTGACTTTGTGGATGGAGCATTGGCTGGAAAGCTGTAAACCTGGATTTTAGCCACATATCAGCTGTCAACTTTCTGGGTACTCTGCAATAAGCCACTTCTTTGGTTTGCAAAGCAGGGAATTAGACAAGATTGTCTCTACTTTTTCTTCCAGAACTGCTAACATTCATCACTTCACACTTTTTGGCAAATGCAGTAGGAACGGCCTTTGAGAGTGGTACCATTTCCCTTGGTGGAGGCTCAGTGGCCCTGTGGGCTCTTCTCCCATCTTTTTCAGCAGTGTCCATGCCCTCACTACCCCAATACCATGCCTAGCTCCAGCTCTTCTGAGAGACACCCCATGCTGAAGATTTTCCTGACCTTCTGTCAACCGCATTTCATTTGCTGCTCATCTGCTGAAAAATACCATTTCCTCTCAGGGACTTGTTAGAACATACTCTGATAGGATGAATATGATTCTTGCCAATTTCCCAGGTTCATTCCAGGTTCTTTGCAAGAGAAAGATTGCTGGGAAGTACAAATTTAACTCCCTCCCTGCAGTGAGTCTCAAATGAAAAATTTTCAAATTTGAGATAGGCAAATGAGGATCTAAGATTGCTCAGGGCACACCACAATCTTTCCCTCATTTCTGCAGATGGGACCGCTCCACACAGCAACCTGGAAGCCCTTTCCTGGCAGTGGTGATGTGCTCACCTTTGCATCCTCTGCAGCCCCTGCCCTGGTTATACGGGTTAGTTGCCTAATGAGAGCATCTTAAGTTAAAGCAGTGCATTTAGTTTGTAAATTCCCTGACTTTCAGCTATTTCAGGGGTTAAGGATAAACTAAAAAATATGTAGATAAGGCCAGGCGTGGTGGCTCACACCTGTAATTCCAGCACTTTGGGAGGCTGAGGTGGGCAGATCATGAGGTCAGGAGTTTGAGACCAACCTGGCCAATATGGTGAAACCCTGTATCTACTAAAAATACAATAATTATCCAGGCGTGGTGGTACACACCTGTAGTCCCAGCTCCTAGGGAGGCCGAGGCAGAAGAATTGCTTGAACCTGAGAGGCGGAGGTTGCAGTGAGTTGAGATCACATCACTGCACTCCAGCCTAAGCAACAGAGCAAGACTAAATTAAAAAAAATAAAAAATAAAAAAATAAAGTAGGGAAAGGACAGGGGGTGGTGGGTGAAAGAACATGATGGACTGAATTAATTGATGTCAAGTTCATTAGCTGAGAGTTCTTTCCATAGTGACTTCAATTTATTTCTTTTTTTGTGCAAGTATTTGTGAAACATTTTGAGTATAGACTGCTGAAAAGTTATTTTTCCTTATTACTATTATGTTACCTCTTGCCAGTTATAATTGTTAACTTCTTTCAGAGCAGGTGAATTTATCTGTAGCCAATCTCAGCAGTTTTTGGATTCCTTTGAATTGTTTTGATTCTAAAGTGATAAGGACTTGCAAAATATAGGTCATTTTAGGTGAGCTCTCGCTCGAACTGTTGCATTTTTTAATCTATGCTGTTGTCAGAAGCTGCGCCCAGGTTATATCTTCACTTCCCATCTTACTTGATCGTTGATGAGTGCCCTCCAGCATTCTAACTCTGGCACAAACATCTTGTAGTGCAATTTAATCTAATCCTGCTCAGCAAGACTCAACTTTCTTCAAGTCAACAGTTTTATTTTGGAGAGTGCCTATTAAGTGCCAGAAACTCCGCTTGCACTGAGAATATGAAAATGATTGGGTATTACCCTTGTACTCAAGCCCATCTGATGGGCATGCCACCTACAGTCCCCTTCCAGGGCAAGCAGGAGAATGGAAGGATACCGGGCCTGGAGAAGTGGAGAGGGGTGCAACTTCCCAAGTGCTGAGCAAGGAAGAAGTTGAGTATATGAGAAACAGAAGGAAGTCATTGGGGGAAACATGTTCTGAAAACAATGTAAGGGAAGAAAGCTAGCAAGACCCGAGGCTGGAAGAGATGGGATGCCACAACAGCGAGTGAGAGAGAGAGATGAGAAAATGGTGAAACGGCCAACTCCAGAGAAGAGGTCAGGAGGTTTCCCAGACTCTTTTTGTAATTACCCAGAAGCCATGGGAGCAGCGATGCTCGGGTATACAGAGCACTGCCAGGGTGACCTGGCCATGCAGTGCTACTCTTAACAGAGTTGCAGCCATACCTTGGGCTTAGCCTGGGTAGGGCTGAAAAATAAATCCAGGGAGATTCTTGAAAATAGGGGCCTACGACAAAATTTCTGATGAGTTTCAAGAACAAGGTTCATAGGAATGATAGATGCAAACGATGGGAGCGTGAAGCCAGAGGGCAGGATTTTCAAGTTTGTGTCTGTGAAGCCAAACCATTCTGAGTCACAGCCAAGTTCAAAAATGAAGTTACATTGCTGCTTACAGGTGATTAGGAGTACAGGAGTTTTGAAGATAAGTGTTATGTACATCACTCTGGTGGGTGCTGAAGTTATTCAGGGTCAGGGGAGAAGAAAAGGCAGGCAGGGAAATGGGACAGGAGCCATGGCCCTTGGAGAATGTGAGAGTACAATAATGTAGGAAATTTTGCAGCAAGGGATGGAGAAGAGTCCACAGGAGAGAGAAGGGGATATGAGAGGAAGGTGCCTCTCTGGGTATATCCATTTTTTTTTTTCTTTTTCTTTCTTTTCTTTTCTTTTCTTTTTTTTTTTAAATTTCCATGTGCTTGTTAGGGCTGTCAATCTCAGCAATCCTCCAATTCCCATCTCAGGAATGAGCATATGACCCAGGCCCTACCAATCCTAGCATTCTTATCAAGTAGCTGGTCCAGTGTTTCATTCCAAGAAAGTTAGTTTAGTTTGGTTTTGTTTATTGCTTTGTTCTTTATTCTATTGATATAGTCCAAGCACCCAGAACCGGAGGAATTTGGTAAATATTTTTTAAATAAATGGATATAGATATTGGAAAACAATTAGGTAGAGTCACTAATCTGGAATAATGGGAAGCTGGGGCTGCTAGCAGCGACCTTGCCCATGTCATGCAAAAGCTTTTCTACAGAATAAAGTTAAGTAGAGAAAATCAGAGAAGGGAGATGAGGAGAGAGTGAGAGGAAGGGGAGAGGAGGGAAGAAAGGCCTGGCTGCAGTGAATCCCTGTTCCAGTTGTGGAAACCACAGCCCTTTAGGAGCTTCCTTTGAGGCCGCCTCAGCATCCTTTCCAGTGTGTAAGCAACACAATCCCTGTTAGTTGCTCTGGTTCACTTTCTGTATCTGCAGTTGAAAGAGAACTAGCACAAGAGGTGAGGCAATGTTCACCAGTGTCTTCTGGCCGTATTGAGCTGGAAAAGTGCCACCCTGCTGCCGGGGATAGGAGGCCTAGAGGAAACGTGCCACCTCCACCTGTGCCTTCAGTGGGACTGCCACAGGCAGTCAGCTGGTGGGATGCGGGGCACAGACTTGCCTGTTTCCTCAATTCCTTGGACTTTATGGACAACTTTTAAAACACAAATACTCATGAGTACTAGGGGAAAGGCCTTACATTGTATCAGGATTATTTTAAATAAGAGCCAGATGGACCACCAGGATAGATCCTAATGATCTCATTGTATGTCTCAAAAAGCCAAAGCCTAGAGGAATTAAAAGCCTGTCCTAATCACTAGATGAGCACATGGTCTGGCAAAGGCTGGATACTGCCTAGACATTTATGGAATGATGAATGTGCTCTTCTGAAATGAAGAGTGATGACTACAAGATGGAGACAGGACATCTGCTCACAATTGACTGGACCCAGCATATTTGCTTGGTTGACAGGAATCAAGGTGCCAAGAGAATGGGGGTCCAGGCTGGAGTTGGTGAAGCAGATCAAAGGCAGTGGGTGCCCTCTTCCCAGCTTTGCCTTCTGCAGCTTTTGTCAGGTGCCACACAGCAGAAGTAAAGGAATAACGGGCTCTCTTTTTTTTGACTATGAATGTTTTGTTCATGATTTGCCATTAATTTATATTTGCTGAGAGTCAGCTATATGCCAGGTGCAGTGTTATCTCCAGTAGGGGCCATGGTGATGAATCACCAAAGTAAAACCATTTTTGCTATGGTTTGGCTGTGTCCTGACTCAAATTTCATCTTGAATTGTAGTTCCCATAATCCCCATGTATGGAGGGAAGGACCCGGTGAGAGGTAATTGAATCACAGGAGTGGTTTCCCCCATGCTATTCTCATGATAGTGAGTAAGTTCTCATGAGATCTGATGGTTTTTTTTAGAAGTTCCTCTCAGTATTTATTTATTTATTTATTTATTTATTTATTTTTACACTTTAAGTTCTAGGGTACATGTGCACAACATGTAGGTTTGATACATAGGTATACATGTGCCATGTTGGTTTGCTGTGTCCATCAGCTTGTCATTTACATTAGGCATTTCTCCTAGTGCTATCCCTCCCCCAGCTCCCCATCCCACAACAGGCCCCCATGTGTGATATTCCCTGCCCTGTGTCCAAGTGATCTCATTGTTCAATTCCTACCTATGAGTGAGAACATGTGGTGTTTGGTTTTCTGTTCTTGTGATAGTTTGCTGAGAATGATAGTTTCCAGCTTCATCCATGTCCCTGCAAAGGACATGAACTCATCCTTTTTTATGGCTACATAATATTCCATGGTGTATATGTGCCGCATTTTCTTAATCCAGTCTATCATTGATGGACATTTGGGTTGATGCCAAGTCTTTGCTATTGTGAATAGTGCCACAATAAACATACAAGTGCCTGTGTCTTTATAGTAGCATGATTTATATTCCTTTGGGTATATACCCAGCAATGGGATTGCTGGGTCAAATGGTAATTCTAGTTCTAGATCCTTGAGGAATTGCCACACTGTCTCCCACAATGGTTGAACTAATTTACACTCCCACCAAGAGTGTAAAAGCATTCCTATTCCTCCACATCCTCTCCAGCATCTGTTTTTTCCTGATTTTTAAATGATTACCATTCTAACTGGCGTGAGATGGTATCTCATTGTGGTTTTGATTTGCATTTCTCTGATGACCACTGATAATGAGCATTTTTTCATGTGTCTGTTGGCTGCATGGATGTCTTCTTTTGAGAACTGTTTGTTCATATCCTTTGCCCTCTTTTTGATGGGGTTGTTTTTTTCTTGTAAATTTGTTTGAGTTCTTTGTAGATTCTGGATATCAACCCTCTGTCAGATGGATACATTGCAAAAATTTTCTGCTGTTCTGTAGGTTGTCTGTTCACTCTGATGGTAGCTTCTTTGCCATGCAGAAGATCTTCAGTTTCATTAGATCCCACTTGTGTATTTTGGCTTTTGTTGCCATTGCTTTTGGTGTTTTAGACATGAAGTCCTTGCCCATTCCTATGTCCTGAATGGTGCTGCCTAGGTTTTCTTCTAGCATTTTTATGGTTTTAGGTCTAACATTTAAGTCTTTAATCCATCTTGAATTAATTTTTGTATAAGGTGTAAAGAAGGGATCTAGTTTCAGCTTTCTACATATGGCTAGCCAGTTTTCCCACCACTATTTATTAAGTAGGAAATCCTTCCCCCATTTTTTGTTTTTGTCAGATTTGTCAAAGAGCAGATGGTTGTAGATGTATGGTATTATTTCTGAGGCCTCTGTTCTGTTTCATTGCTCTCTATATCTCTTTTGGTACCAGCACCATGCTGTTTTGGTTACTATAGCCTTGTAGTATAGTTTGAAGTCAGGTAGTGTGATGCCTCCAGCTTTGTTCTTTTTGCTTAGGATTGTCTTGGCAATGTGGGCTCTTTTTTGACTCCATATAAACTTTAAAGTAGTTTTTTTCATTTCTGTGAAGAAAGTCATTGGTAGTTTGATGGGAATGGCATTGAATCTATAAATTACTTTGACTAGTATGGCATTTTCATTATATTGATTCTTCCTATCCATGAGCATGGAATATTCTTCCATTTGTTTGTGTCCTCTTTTATTTCCTAGAGTAGTGGTTTGCAGTTCTCCTTGAAGAGGTCCTTCACATCCCTTGTAAGTTGGATTCCTAGGTATTTTATTCTCTTTGTAGCAACTGTGAATGGGAGTTCACTCATGATTTGGCTCTCTGTTTGTCTGTCAATGGTGTATAGGAATGCTTGTGATTTTTGCACATTGATTTTGTATCCTGAGACTTGGCTGAAGTTGCTTATCAGTTTAAGGAGATTTTGGGCTGAGACAATGGGGTTTTCTAAATAAACAATCATGTCATCTGCAAAGACAGACAATTTGACTTCCTCATTTCCTAATTGAATACCCTTTATTTCTTTCTCTTGCCTGATTGCCGTGGCCAGAACTTCCAACACTATGTTGAATAGGAGTGGTGAGAGAGGGCATCCCTGTCTTGTGCCAGTTTTCAAAGGGAATGCTTCCAGTTTTTGCCCATTCAGTATGATATTGGCTGTGGATTTGTCATAAATAGCTCTTATTATTTTGAGATACGTTCCATCAATACATAGTTTATTGAGTGTTTTTTAACATGAAGTGCTGTTGAATGTTGTCAAAGGCCTTTTCTGCCTCTATTGGGAAAATCATGTGGTTTTTGTCGTTGGTTCTGTTTATGTGATGGATTACGTTTATTGATTTGTGTTTGTTGAACCAGCCTTGCATCTCAGGGATGAAGCTGACTTGATCATGGTGGATAAGCTTTTTGATGTGCTGCTGGATTCGGTTTGCCAATATTTTATTGAGGATTTTCTCATTGATATTCATCACGTATATTGGTCTAAAATTCTTTTTTGTTGTGTCTCTGCCCAGCTTTGGTAACAGGATGATATTGGCCTCATAAAATGAGTTAGGGAGGATTCCCTCTTTTTCCATTGATTGGAATAGTTTCAGAAGGAATGGTACCAGCTCCTCTTTGTATCTCTGGTAGAATTCTGCTGTGAATCCCTCTGGTCCTGGACTTTTTTTGTTTGGTAGGCTATTAATTATTGCCTCAATTTCAGAGCCTGTTATTGGTCTATTCAGAGACTCAACTTCTTCTTGGTTTAGTCTTGGGAGGTTGTATGTGTCCAGCAATTTATCCATTTCTTCTAGATTTTCTAGTTTATTTGTGTAGAGGTGTTTATATTATTCTCTGATGGTAGTTTGTATTTCTGTGGGATTGGTGGTGATATTCCCTTTATCATTTTTTATTGCTTCTATTTGATTCTTCTCTGTTTTCTGCTTTGTTAGTCTTGCTAGCAGTCTATCAATTTTGTTGATCTTTTCAAAAAACCAACTCCTAGATTCATTGATTTTTTGAAGGATTTTTTGTGTCTCTGTCTCTTTCAGTTCTGCTCTGATCTTAGTTATTTCTTGCCTTCTGCTAGCTTTTGAATGTGTTTGCTCTTGCTTCTCTAGTTCTTTTAACTATGATGTTAGGGTGTCGATTTTAGATCTTTCCTGCTTTCTCTGTGGGCATTTAGTGCTGTAAATTTCCCTCTAAACACTGCTTTAAATGTGCCCCAGAGATTCTGGTATGTTGTGTCTTTGTTCTCATTGGTTTCAAAGAACATCTTTATTTCTGCCTTCATTTCATTATTTACACAGTAGTCATTCAGGAGCAAGTTGTTCAGTTTCCATGTAGTTGTGCAGTTTTGAGTGAGTTTCTTAATCCTCAGTTCTAATTTGATTGCACTGTGGTCTGAGAGACAGTTTGTTGTGATTTCTGTTCGTTTACATTTCTTAAGGAGTGCTTTATTTCCAATTATGTGGTCAATTTTAGAATAAGTGCAATGTGGTGCTGAGAAGAATGTATATTCTATTGATTTGGGGTCGAGAATTCTGTAGGTGTCTATTAGGTCTGCTTGTTGCAGAGCTGAGTTCAGGTTCTGGATATCTTTGTTAACCTTCTGTCTCATTGACCTGTTTAATATTGACAGTGGGGTGTTAAAGTCTCCCATTATTATTGTGTGGGAGTCTAAGTCTCTTTGTAGGTCTCTAAGGGCTTGCTTTATGAATCTGTGTGCTCCTGTATTGGGTGCACATATATTTCGGATAGTTAGCTCTTCTTGTTGAATTGATTCCTTTACCATTATGTAATGCCCTTCTTTGTCTCTTTTGATCTTTGTTGGTTTAAAGTCTGTTTTATCAGAGACTAGGATTTCAATCCTTGCTTTTTTTTTTTTTTGCTTTCCATTTCCTTGGGAGATCTTCCTCCATAGTTTTATTTTGAGTCTATGTGCGTCTTTGCATGTGAAATGGGTCTCCTGAATACAGCACACTGATGGGTCTTGACTCTTTATCCACTATGCCAGTCTGTTTCTTTTAATTGGGGCATTTAGCCCATTTACATTTAAGCTTAATATTGTTATACTCGAATTTGCTCCTGTCATTATGATGTTTGCTGGTTATTTTGTCAACTAATTGAGGCAGTGTCTTCATAGCATTGATGGTCTTTACAATTTGGCCTGTTTTTGAAGTGGTTGATACTGGTTGTTTCTTTCCATGTTTAGTGGATCCTTCAGGAGCTCTTGTAAGGCAGGCCTGGTGGCGACAAAAATCTCTCAGCATTTGATTGTCTGTAAATGATTTTATTTCTCCTTTACTTCTGAAGCTTAATTTGGCTGAATATGAAATTCTGAGTTGAAAATTATTTTCTTCAAGAATGTTGAATATTGGCCCTGACTTTCTTCTGGCTTGGAGTGTTTCTGCTGAGATACCTGCTGTTAGTCTGATGGGCTTCCCTTTGTGAGTAACTGGACCTTTCTCTCTGGCTGCCTTTAACACTTTTTCCTTTGTTTCAACCTTGGTGAATCTGACAATTATGTATCTTGGGGTTGCTTTTATTGAGGAGTATCTTTGTGGTTTTTCTCTGTATTTCCTGAATTTGAATGTTGGCCTGCCTTGCTATGTTGGGGAAGTTCTCCTGGATAATATCCTGCAGAGTGTTTTCCAACTTGGTTCCATTTTCCCCGTCACTTTCAGGTACACCAATCAAATGTAGATTTGGTGTTTTCATAGTCCCATATTTATTGGAGTCTTTGTTCATTTCTTTATACTATTCTTTCTCTAACCTTGTTTTCTCGCTTTATTTCATTAATTTGGTCTTCAATCACTGATATCCTTTCTTCTACATGATCAAATCGACTATTGAAGCTTGTGCATGCATCACAAAGTTCTCGTGCCATGGTTTTCAGCTCCATCAGGTCATTTAAGGTCTTCTCTACACTTTATTCTGGTTAGTCATTCATCAAACATTTTTTTCAAGGTTTTTAGCTTCCTTGTGATGGGTTTGAACATCCTCCTTTAGCTTGGAGAAGTTTGTTATTACTGACCTTCTGAAGCCTACTTCTGTCAACTCATCAAAGTCATTCTCTGTCCAGTTTTGTTCCATTGCTGGTGAGGAGCTGTGATCGTTTGGAGGAGAAGAGGCACTCTGATTTTTAGAATTTTCAGATTTCCTGCTCTGGTTTCTCCCCATCTTTGTGGTTTTATCTACATTTGGTCTTTGATGTTGGTGGCCTACAGATGGGGTTTTAGTGTAGCTGACCTTTTTGTTGATGTTGATGCTATTCTTTTCTGTTTGTTAGTTTTCCTTCTAACGGTCAGGGCCCTCAGCTGCAGGTCTGTTGAAGTTTGTTGGAGTTCCACTCCAGACCCTGTTTGCCTGGGTATCAGCAGCAGAGGCTGCAGAACAGCAAATATTGCTGCCTGATCCTTCCTCTGGAAGCTTCATCTCAGAGGGGTACCTGCCTGTGTGAGGTGTCAGTTGGCCCCTACTGGGAGGTGTCTCCCAGTTAGGTTACAGGAGGTGCAGGGACCCACTTGAGGAGGCAGTCTGTCTGTTCTCAGAGCTCAAACGCTGTGCTGGGAGAACCACTGCTCTCTTCAGAGCTGTCAGACAGGGACATTTAAGTCTGCAGAAGTTGTCTGCTGCCTTTTGTTTAGCTATGCCCTGCCCTCAGAAGTGGAGTCTAGAATCAGTAGGCCTTGTTGAGCTGCCATGGGCTCCAACCAGTTCAAGATTTCTGGCTGCTTTGTTTACCTACTTGAGCCTCAGCAATGGTGGACGCCCCTCCCCTAGCCAGGCTGCTATCTCACAGATTGATTTCTGACTGCTGCGCTAGCAATGAGCAAGGCTCCATGGGTGTGGGAGCTGCCGAGCCAGGCACAGGAGAGAATCACCTTGTCTGCTGGTTGCCAAGACCTTGGGAACAGCACAGTATTTGTGCGGGGGTGTCCCATTTTTCCAGGTAGTCTGTCATGGCTTCCCTTGGCTAGGAAAGGGAAATCCCCAACCCCTTGTGCTTCCCGGGTGAGGCAATGCCCTGCCCTGCTTTAGTTCACCCTCTGTGGGCTGCATCCACTGTCCAATCAGTCCCAATGAGAGGAACCAGATACCTCAGTTGGAAATGCAGAAATCACCCATCTTCTGCATCGTGCTGGGAGCTGCAGATCAGAGTTGTTCTTATTTGGCCATCTTGGAATGCCCCCTCGAGATCTGATGATTTTATAAGGGGCTTCCCCCTTTGCTGGGTTCTTGTTCTTTCTCCTGCCACCCTGTGAAGAAGTGCCTTTCCCCATGATTGTAAGTTTCCTGAGGTTGCCTCAGCCATGAAGAACTGTGAGTCAATTAAACCTCTTTCCTTTATAAATTACCCAGTCTTGGGTATTTCTTCATACCCAACACAAGAAATCTGTAGCATGAGAATGGACTAATACAGTAAATTGGTACTGAGGGAGTGGGGTGCTGCTATAAGGATACCCAAAAGTGTGGACATGACTTTGGAACAGGCTAACAGGCAGAGGTTGGAACAGTTTGGAGGGCTCAGAAGAAGACAGAAAGATGTGGGAAAGTTTGGAACTTCCTAGTGACTTGGAGGGCTCAGAAAAAGACAGGAAAATGTGAAAAAGATTGAAATTCCTTAAAGACTTGTTGAATGGTTATGACCAAAATGCTGATAGTGATATGGACAATGAAGTTTAGGCTGAGGTGGTCTCAGATGGAGATGAGGAACTTGCTGGGAACTGGAGTAAAGGTGACTTTTGTTCTACTTTTCCAAAGAGACTGGCAGCATTTTGCTTCTGGCCTACAGATCTGTGGAACTTCGAACTTGAAACAGATTATTTAGGGTATCTGGTGGAAGAAATTTTTAAGCAGTAAAGCATTCAAGAGGTGATAGAGCATAAAAGCTTGGAAATTTTCAGCCTGACAATGCAGTAGAAAAAGAACAATCCATTTTCTGGGGAGAAATTCAAGCCTGCTGTAGAAATTTTGCATAAGTAATAAGGAGCCAAATGTTAATTGCCAAGATAATGGGGAAAATGTCTCCAGGGCATGTCAGAGACCTTCACAGGGCCTCCTACCATCACTGGCCCAGAGGCCTTGGGTGGAAAATTGGTTTTGTGGGCTGGGCCTAGGGCCTAGAGCCCAGGGCCCCCTGCTCTGTGCAGCCTTGGGACATTGTGTCCTGCATCCCAGCTGCTTCAGTCCCAGCAGAGGCTAAAATGGGCCAACAAGTAGCCTGGGCTATTGTTTCAGAGGGTGAAAGCCCCAAGCCTTGATGGCTGACATGTGGTGTTGGGCCTGCTGGTGCACAGAAATCAAGAGCTGAGGTTTGAGAACCTCTGCCTAGATTTCAAAGGATGTATGGAAACACTTGGATGTCCAAGCAGAAGTTTGCTACAGGGGTGGAGCCCTCATGGAGAACCTCTGTTAGGGCACTGCAGAAAAAGAAATGTGGGGCTAGAGCCCCTACACAGAGTCCCCACTGGGGCACTGCCCCGGTGGAGCTGTGAGAAGAGGGCCACTTGCCTCCAGATCTCAGAATGGTATATCCACTGACAGCTTGCACGGTGCACCTGGAAAAGCTGCAGGCACTGAATGCCAGCCATGAAAGCAGCCGGGAGGGGGGCTGTAACCTGCAAAGCCACAAGGGCAGAGCTGCCTAAGCCCATGGGAGACTACCTCTTGCATCAGCATGACATGAATGTGAGACATGGAGTCAAAGGAGATAATTTTGGAATTTTAAGGTTTAATGACTGCCCTATTGGATTTTGGACTTGCATGGGGCCTTTAGCCCCTTTGTTTCAGTCAATTTCTCCCATTTGGAACAGGTATATTTACCAAATGCCTGTACCCCCATTGGATCGAGGAAGTAACTAACTTTTGATTTCACAGGCTCACAGGTGGAAGGGACTTGCCTTGTCTCAGATGAGACTTTCGACTTGGACTTTTGGGTTAATGGCCGGAATGAGTTGAGACTTTGGGGAACAGTTGGAAAGGCATGATTTGTTTTGAAATGTGAAGACCTGAGATTTGGGAGGGGCTGGGGCAGAATGATATGGTTTGGCTCTGTCCTCACCAACATCTTATCTTGAATTAGTTCCCATAATGCCCATGTGTTGTGGGAGGGACCCAGTGGGAGGTAATTGAATCATGGGACAGTTTCTCCCATGCTATTCTCATGATAGTGAGTGAGTTCTCCTGTGATCTGATTTTTTTTTTAAGGGGCTTCCTCCTTTGCTGGATTCTCATTCTCTCTCTCCTGCTGCCTTTGAAGAGGTGACTTCTGCCATGATTGTAAGTTTCCTGAGGCCTCCCCAGCCATATAGAACTGAGAGTCAATTAAACCTTTTTAAAAATTACCCAGTCTTGGGTATTTCTTCATAGCAGTGTGAGAACAGATGAATACAATTCTTAATACAACCAAAAGGATGAATAGATAATCTCATGATTATCTATCATGATCATCTCTTTTCTTCTGCTTTTGTTCATTCTTTCATTCATGAATGACTGAGAGTTTGCACTTTCAAGACCTGAGGGTGAGCACTGAGCAGGACATGTGATGGGGAATGAGATTTCAACAAATTTATCAGATGGCCACCTTTCCATAAATAATTGTATAGTTGAGAATTAGGACAGAGTCCTACAAAAATAAGAACTAAGGAGGCGGAAATGCACTTTACAAAATTTCACAGCTGAAAGCAGGTTCCAGCTATGGTAGTCCAGCCAGATGGAATGCCTAGCAGGATGCAAAGAAGTTTTCTCTGTAGCAGTTTTTCTGCCTCAAAGATTTTCTGTGCCACCCACATAATCCACTGGAGGATAAACACAATGTTGGATAGTCTAGAAATGAGCCTCTTGCATGAGGACTATCTAAATGTTTTTCTTTGTTTCACTTTTAAATGAAATGCTTTCCACAAATAAATCATATAGCTTTGTTATTTGACTCTGAAGGAAACAACAACACTTATACCAGTAATGATTTGGAAAGACATTGTTTGCAAGTAAGTAGATCTGCAGAAAATGTTATATCACTTTTTCAGTGAGTATGAAAGTCTTCTTGTGGGAGGTGGAGGGGAAAAAGCTTCTGTTTTTTTTTTTTTTTTTTTTTGAGATGGAGTTTCGCTTGTTGCCCAGGCTGGAGTGCAATGGTGCGATCTCGGCTCACTGTAACCTCTGCCTCCCAGGTTCAAGCAATTCTCCTGCCTCAGCCTCCCGAGTAGCATGTGCCACCACACCAGCTAATTTTGTATTTTTAATAGAGATGGGGTTTCTCCATGTTGGTCAGGTTGGTCTTGAACTCCCAACCTCAGGTGATCTGCCTGCCTTGGCCTCCCAAAGTGCTGGGATTACAGGCGTGAGCCACCACTCCTGGCCAAAAGCGTCTGTTTTCTAAAGGTGTAAAACTGTGCTCACACTGGGGACAAAGGAGGGGGAGGTAAAGTGCACTCAATATTAAGAGGGTGATTTAACAGATGGATAATATCAATTTTTTCCCCTAGGGTTGATGTCTTTTATAAACCATTCAAGGGCTTTGACTATATCTCCATTAAAAGCGACTTATTTTATCTTATTTTACATTACCATTGGAAGAGTTTCTGTGGTAATGCATTTTAGAAGCACATGGAAAAAAATAAGAGAGAATGATATTCAGTTGGTACAAAAGTAATCACTCTTGCACCAACCTACTAGTTTCCAGTGAGGAGACATGCATCAGCTATTTATTTCATATAAGAAGTAAAATGGGAGACTTATACCTACCTCATGTGGTTAAACGTCCAGACAGTCAGTGTTGGAACATAATCATCAGGCTCTGTAGATGGTTGCTGTCACTGTACTCTTTATATCCAGGCCCTGTAGGGTTTGGTACCTCTGAAAGGCAGACTGTGATGGGGAAGAAAAGTAAACCTCATAAAGTGTTTGATTCATGTGCTGGATATCAAGTGGTTGTGTCTCCATCTCCATGATAAAGACACAGAAAAGTTATGAGCATTAACATTTTTTCAAACATTTGTAAGTCTGAACTCTGCCAGTTTTATCCTAGAGAACGTTCCCTCATGAATGTTAATCAACTACTCACAGTGCAGTGTCATTCAGCCTTTGCTGCCAGAGGCTCTGGGAGGAGGTAGCTATGAGACTGAGGAGTAAAACGTGTCTCTATCAACCAAAAATGTTTCTATTATGTAAACTTTGAGTAAACTTAAAATACACACTGAGCACCTCCCCTTCACATGCCAAACCAATGGACAGGATGCCATGGTTAAAATCCCCTGTGGTGTATCCTGGCCTCACCATTTTTGGGGTGGAGCTCAGTGCCTGTTTGTAATATACAAGCCCTTCAGCCCTTGAATCTTTAGGGGAGTCCCAAAATGCATTTCCCTTTGCCTTTCAAGTCTCCTTTTTCCTTTATTTCTGTACATTTCCATATTTCCTCCAATGATTCCATCGTTTTGTTTCTTTTTTCTTTTTTTTGAGATGGAGTTTCACTCTTGTTGTCCAGGCTGGGGTGCAATGGCATGATCTTGGCTCACAGCAACCTCTGCCTTCCAGGTTCAAGCTATTCTCCTGCCTCAGCCTCCTGAGTAGCTGGGATTGCAGTCATGCACAACCACACCTGGCTAATTTTGTATTTTTAGTAAAACGGAATTTCTCCATGTTGGTCAGGCTGGTGATTCATTTCCTCTTGAAACTTCACAGTATGTGTTACAAACAATCCTCTTCTGTCTTCATCTTGTTCCCAGCAAGCTCTCTCTGCTGCTTGCCTTTGTGGACAACAGATCCCTTCTGAGAACCCTATGTCCATGATGGTCCTTTTGAGATGTCTGACGTTTCCTGGACACTCCACATACCCATAGCCTGTTAGGAGCAGTGGTGACTTCCTGGCTTCCCCTTGCAATTTCCTGGATTCTTCCAGGATTATGCAAAAACCCTTTCTTTCTGTTTCACAGATTCTGGCATCCCTTAAGATCACTTGCTACACTTATTAAGGATTTTGGAATTTCCTCCATCTTCTGCCATGCTCCATTAAGCTCTAAGGTAACTTTCTTCTTTTCTTTTCTCTTTTCTTTTCTTTTTTAGATGGAATTTTGCTCTTGTTGCCCAGGCTGGAGTGCAATGGTGTGATCTCGGCTCACTGCAACCTTCACCTCTGGGGTTCAGGTGATTCTCCTGCCTCAGCCTCCTGAGTAGCTGAGATTATAGACATGCGCTACCACACTCAGCTAATTTTTGTATTTTTAGTAGAGGTAGAGTTTCTCCATGTTGGTCAGGCTGGCCTCGAGCTCCTGATCTCCAGGTGATCCACCCGCCTTGACCTCCCAAAGTACTGGGATTACAGATGTGAGCTACTGCGCCCAGCCAAGATCTAGGGGAGTTTTCTATCCAACATTCAAGACTCACATTCCTTGCTTATTTAAATAAAATAATTTTCACACTGATTTGACTTCTGCCATCTCAGAACCATAAGTTTGACCAAGTCATAATCCAGGACCACTCCATGTTGACAAATTCAGTCTTCAGCAGCCTTTATGAGGCCCTTGGACCTCACAGAGGGGTTCGTCTCCAGCCTCTCTTGTGGCCCTCTTTGGTCTCTCTGCTCCCTGCTCTTTGCTGCTCTCTGACTCAGGTGCTGGGGTCTGGGTCACCAGCCTCTTCCCAGGCACATCCCCTTCCCCAGTCTCCCCAGCTCCTGTCCGGATGGACCTCCATCGCATGAACACATTCTGTTCCAGCATGAAACATTACTTTCATGAGCTCCTCTTTCCTGCACCTTTCTAATTTGCCTTTCTCAACCTCTTCCTTTTATAGCCAGCCCAAGATGTCCTAAGAAGAGTGATAAAAGCACTTTAGAATTCCAGCTCTAGGTCATAGGCATGTTGGACAGCAGAACCTAGTGAGATAAAAGGATAAAGACTGTTGGCCCTCCCAGCCCGAGGGGCCACCCCTGCAACTCCACACGCCCCATCTCATCCCAGGCAGAGGCTTCTCATTTGCAGGCACCCTCCCTTACTAAGGGCCTAGTTCAATTGTGTCCATTTAGAAACTTGAATCTCAGATCCAACAGAAACTCAATTTCCTTCCTCAACCCTTGCCTCCAATACTGGCCATGTGCAAACGGACCGTGTAGGGGAGTGCATGGCATGGATGAGGTGGTTGTGAAATGAGTGAGGGAAAGGCCTCAATCATCAAGGCTTATTCAGCCAGCTTCAGTGTGCACCGGGAAAATCACGAGCCACAGACACATGTGTGGCTGTTTTCCTGAAGAGGTTTTCGAGAGATTTCGTATTTATACCATTTCCTTAAATAGGGGAGGGCATGTAGGGAGATGGGCCGGCAGGTGGTAAGGTGAGTGATTACATTCCTGTGAGACTTTGGTTGGTGCCCGGTAAATCTACATTTCACCTAAGATAAGGTGGATACACGAAGAGAGAAGGAATGAGGTAGAGGAAGGGCTGATCTCATCTAGACCTGGTTCTGCACCTGGGAAGAGAAGCTTGTTATTGACGTTAGTGTGGAATGTGACTTTAGTTATAGGAGCTAGACTTAGATTGCAGACCTAACACTACAACTGGCATGTCCTTTCTTATAAGAGGGCAGACAAAGAATTGATTCATGAATGGTCTGTGGGGACAGCCCTGTGCAGACGCCTGAGGCTCTTCACCTTTCCCCGAGGACCTGGTTGATGCATAGCACTGGTCACAGCTATTCATTTGCAAGGGGGTGTTGCATGACTCAGCCTCCAGGCATAAGTTTGGGGATCCTGAGATTTTTAGACGTTCCTTTACAATTATAAGACCCAGGCAGTGAGGTCATCTCCAGGAAAGCCTAATCTATTTTCCTTCCCCCACCCACCCAGCTTCTATCTCTGAGCCAAACCACAAGGCCCCTCCTCCTCACCCTATAAAACTGCAGCCTTGCCTCCATGCCTCAGCCGAGCGAGAGCTTTAGCGTCCATTTGAGTCACTTACACACTTCCTCAGCATGGCTGCCTTGAAAACTGTGCAGGCATCTGCCCTCCACATCACGCGTCCCCGTCCCCTCTGGATCTGCCCTCCACATCAGGTGTCTCTGTACCCTCCGTTTCTTCAGGCAGCCTTGCCAGGTGTCCACCATGGTCATCTGCTTAAGGTGGTCCCTCCTCCTGTGGTGCTGCTGTTGTTTTATCGCAGTGCTGTTTTTCTTTTAAACTCTCCTTCTGCTTTTAGGCCTAGACATTTGTTTTTCTTCTAGGTTTCATGTTATGGATCCCCCAGAGTGAGAAATGTGAAATCAACAATTTCTGGGTCAATCAAAAACATTTGCTGTCCAAATCAATCCCGTGACCTCTGCCTTCTCATTCTGAAAGGAGCCACAGAGGGGTCACTACTGCGGCCTTTGGGTGGATTTCTGTGGACAGCAGTGATGCTGAGGACATCATGGCAACTGCATTTTGTTCCTCGGTGATCCTGAAATAGCAGGGGCAGATGGGGTGAAGCGCTCCTGTGTACCCCTTTTCTATGTGACTGGAGGCTGCCTCAAAATTCACATTCGTCTAAGGGAGCTCCTCTTTTTTCTCCAGTATAATCAGGGCTTCTCCTTTTGTCTGCAACTGCCTCTCTTCTGACACTAATGACAAAATCTAGATTCACACCCAGTCCAGCCTCTCATTGATCTCCTGAGGAAGCAGGATTCCTAGAGAAAATGTGTGGCCTACGCCCTCTTTACAGAGCCTTTAGCTGGGTAAACGGCCACGCCCTAGAGAAAGAAGCGGATTCCGCTATAATTATATAATTGGTCCCTTGTCATTATCTGCTCCTTGATAACATTGATCATTCCTTTATGGCTGAGCTCACTGTCTGAGTCCTTGAAATCCAAGGACAGGCTTCAGGCTTACAATTTGTTTGTTTTTAACAAACACTGCAACAGTGGAGTCCTCATGGGGGCCGTGTGACTTTAAAAAAAAGTGACTGTCCTGCATCTTCAAAGTCCAGCTGCAACGCAGTTTGAAATGAGAGGAAGACCAGTAAGATGTTTGAGGGAAGCGATGGAGTGGATGGCATTAACAATATAAAGGCAGGAACCTCAGTGGTGGGGTCTCTGCAGCCCTCCTGAAAAGGAACCACCGTGCCTGTTTAAGGCCCCTGTCTGCAGTCCTGGCTGAAAATACATTTTAAACGGAGCAAAAATAGTTCCCACGGCAATGGCTCAAAAGCCTGTGGTCTGTTTTGAGACAAGCCTTTCATCTCATTTCTGTCTCACCTCACAGGCTAAGGTCAAAGCCAGCGGTTGGCATTGCTTGTCTAGAGTTGACTAAAGTTTGTACCTTTTAAAAACAGCCAGGGGCCTATTAAACGCACAACTGGGTACCTATGGCTGCTGGACACAACAAGCTGCTGGGACACCAACTGGTAAGTAAGAGTCCCCAGCCCCACAGCCACTCTCCTTCCTTGGCCACCACTGAGACCTTCCACTTCCCACATGTGAAGTTAGTCCTGCATGTGGCTAGCTGCAAGGACATGTCTCCTTTTCAATTTCCAGTCAAAACCCCTTGTGATGAAGCTTAAAGAGACCCATAAACCACACCCCCCTTTCCCGCTAAATTCAGAAATGAATGAGAAATTGGCCAACATGAGAAGGGGTGAAAAATGAGCTGATTGTGGTGGCACTGGGCTGAGCAGAGCATAAACCAGCTTCTGGGGCCAGGTGGGCTTCCTTCTCCTCCCACCCAGGTCGAGGTAGGTAGCAGGAATGGGCACCTGTGGAGAAGGGCGTCCCTCTGCGTTCTGGCCTTGAAGAGAGCAGATGCCACTCACCCGGGAGTCTCGCCAGCAGGGAGAGAGAAGGTGGATTTGAACGCAGGGCCTCCAGTCAGCAGGGAAGGGTAGATAGTGGATGCCATCCCCATAGCGAAGCTCATTCTCCCCTCTTTGGGAGGGTGAGTGGGGAGCTAGGGAAAGGTGGAGATGTGATCCTCCTTGGCTCTTCCTAACTCTGAAAGTGTGGGGTCACCGGGAAGCTTGTTGGAAATGCAGGTTCTGTGGTCCCACCCAGAGGAATGGAATGAGACATTCTGAGAGTGAGCCTGGCAACCCGTGCTTTAACAAGCCTGCAAGATGATGCAGGTGCAGAGCAGAACTTCCCAACCTAGGTACAGTTAACATTTTGTGGACATAATTCTTTACTCTGAGTGTGTGTGTGTGCGTGTGTGTGTGTGTGTCCTGGATATTGTAGAATGTTTAGCAGCATCTCTGGTCTCTACCCACTAAATGCCAGTAGTACCCTTGACAACCGAAAGTGTTTCCAGCCATTGCTAAGCGTCCCCAAGGGGGAAAAGTCACCTACAGAAATTTTTCTTTGAAACAGTAGCCCAGCAGAAAAGCGTATCCCTTACAATACTCAGAGAAGTGGAAAACAAACAAGCAAACCAAAAACACTGAGGAGAAATTTCACTGGCGCTTAACAGCAGTTATTTCCAGGTCATGGGTTTTAAGTGATCTTTTTATTTTATTTAAAATTTTTTTTTCTGTATTTTCCAAATGTGCTAAAATATTTTACATGTATACTTTAAAGAAATTCAAATTTGCCCAGGCGCAGTGGCTCACACCTGTAATCTCAGCACTTTGGGAGGCTGAGGCAGCTGGATTACCTAAGGTCAGGAGTTCGAGACCAGCCTGGCCAACCTGGTAAAGCCCTGTATCTACTAAAAATACATAAAAAATTAGCTGGGCTTGGTTGGTGGGTGCCTGTAATTCCAGCTACTTGGGAGGCTGAGGCAGGAGAATTGCTTGAACCTGGGAGGCGGAGGTTCAAGCGAGCCAAAGTAGCGCCATTACACTCCAGCCTGGACGATAAGAATGAAACTCTGTCTTAAAAAAAAAAATTCGAATTTGAAAGGTTATTTTGACAGCTTCCCTAACCCCCCTCTGCAGGCGTGTTGGTTGGAGTCCTAAACCCAGGTTTCCTCTCCTCACTTCTCAGGGCATGCCTGGACATGTGCATTCTGGGGTTTACTGCGGTGCTGATGTATTCTGGGGTTTACTGAGGTGCTGATGCTATCCTACCGTACCCCATTCCCCATGAGTGCCCCTTGGCACAGGGTCATCCTCAAGCTAAAGCTTCAGAAAGACAGAATGTGGGTTCTAATGACAACACCGGATCTGTTCAGAGCACAAGAAGCAAATATAGGAGTTAAATAGAAAGTTTGTGTTATCCTTGTGACTGTCACTGTGTAACTATCAATTGTGGACAAATTGAACTTCGTGAAAATGAAAACACTTCTGCATCAAAAGATAATATAAACAGAGTAAAAGGACAATCCACAGAATGGGTAAAAATAATTGAAAGTCATACATTTGATAAGAGATTAATAACTAGAATAGAATTCCTAAAACTTAACAACAATAAACAACCTGTAAACAACAATAAACAACCCTACTCAAAAATGGATTGAAGGACTTGAATGGAACTTTCTCTAAAGAAGACATCCAAATGGTCCATAAGCACATGAAAAGATGCTCAGCATCGCTAGTCGTTAGGGAAGTGCAAACCAAAGTGAGAGGCTACCTCACACCCAGGAGGATGGCTAGTATCGAAAATCAGAGAGTAACGAGTGTGGGTGAGGAAGTGAAGAAATTGGAACTCTTGTGTACTCTCTGTGGGAACGTAACATGTTATAGCCATTAAAACAACGTGATAGTATCTCAAAAACTTAAAAAACAGAATTACCTTGTGATCCAATAATTCCACTTCTGGGTACATAGTCAAAATAATTGAAAGCAGCATATCCAAGAGACATTTGTATGCCATGTTCATAGCTGCCTTATTTACAATAGCTAAAATGTGGCAGCAACCCAGGGGTCCACTGACATATGAATGTATAAACAAAAAATGGTGTAAACAAACAATTTGACCTTAAAGGAAGGGAATTCTAAGACATAATCGGCATGGATTAACCTTGAGGACATTATGCTAAGTGAAATAAACCAGTCACAAAAAGGCAAATACTGTGCAATTCCACTTACATGAGGTCCCTAGACTAGTCAAATTCAGAAGGTGGTTTTCAAAAGCTGGGAGGAGGACGGAATGGGGAGTTTGTGTTTATCAGGTACAGAGTTTCAGTTTTACAGCATGAAAGGTTATGCAGATGGGTGGTGGTGATGGGTGCACAACATTATGAATATACTTAATATCACTGAACTGTGTACTTCATATAGTTAAGATGGTAAATTTTATGTTACATGTATTCTAATGCAATAAAAAATGGAAAAGTTTTAAAAAGCAAAAATAGAAATTATTATGCTTCTACTGCATGTCGTACCTCGATGAAAGGGAAACAGACTTCTGAGGCCATTGCAGTGATGGGAGAAGTAGCGCAGGGACACGTGGGAAGTGCAGGGAGGGATGTCAGGGGAGCAGCTTCTGGGGAGTCACAGAGCCTTCACAGCAAAGCTGGCACTTGACCTGGGCCTTGAGAGACGTTTGCCAGATAGAAAACATGTCGGAGAGAGAAACACGTATGAGTGAAGGCATGCAGGCCTCAGAGAGCACACGTGATCCAGCAATAAAGCAGTCAAGGGGTTTGGGTGTGGCGTGCACACTGGAGGATCTGGACTGTCCCACTCTTTCCATCCAAGTGACGTTCACAATTTATTTCATGTCTTAGCCTGTTAAGTGGGGCAGTTTTGTTGGAAATTAAATATGTGAAATAAAATCAGGCCTCTAGCAGGGTACCTGGTGGTGCTAAATTAGTGAATGACTTGCAACAAAGCTGCAAGAGATTTCATCCAGACTGCATCACGAGGTGACAGCAAGAAGGATGACAAGAGAAAGAGCTCTACGTGTCGTGTAACTTGAATCTTGTGGATTATGGACACGATTCCTTTCAGACAGATTATCTTGAGAGGCTGTATAGAAGATCAGCTTGAGGGGCTTCAAATGGAATCAGAGAAACAATTAAGAAGCAATTTTCACAGTCCAGGCAAGGGCTGGTGCAGGACTGAGCTGAGGTAATAGCAGTGGTTCAGGGAGACACAGCAGGATAAGAGATGCTTCTGCGCTGGGCTCTTGTTCTACATATTTCTATTTTTAGATCTTAGTGTAATGCCAGGTTATTTGCAAAAAGCACTGTTATGTTTACTAATTTCCAGCTTCTGGTTTATTCTGTATTATATGAATTGCTGGGTAAATGTATGCCCTTTCAAGTAATATAATGTTCTCATTCTCAGGCCAGAAAGACCTGCCAAGTCTAATCTGTTGCCATATAATAGACCTGTTCTTTCTGAAGTAGTTTTCTCATTTACAAATGCCCACATAACTAATGTGGCTATGTTATTATTCCTATCTGCACTCTTATAAGTGAAAAATAGACCTGTTTATTGTTTGAATGTTGAACACTAAGTAAAGGTGGCATGGCCTTGCTTAAAACTTCCAATCCAGGCTGGGCGCGGTGGCTCAAGCCTGTAATCCCAGCACTTTGGGAGGCCGAGACGGGCGGATCACGAGGTCAGGAGATCGAGACCATCCTGGCTAACACAGTGAAACCCCGTCTCTACTAAAAATACAAAAACTTAGCCGGGCGAGGTGGCAGGCGCCTGTAGTCCCAGCTACTCGGGAGGCTGAGGCAGGAGAATGGCGTGAACCCGGGAGGCGGAGCTTGCAGTGAGCTGAGATCCGGCCACTGCACTCCAGCCTGGGTGACAGAGCGAGACTCCGTCTCAAAAAAAAAAAAACAAAAAACTTCCAATCCAAGCACTCATATGAGATGGTCAAAGCCAAGACTCTGACTCCAATCACGTGTTTAAACCCCATTTATTCTTGTGCGGGTGGAAAATGCAATCTTGAGTGTTCCTGGGGAGCTCTGCTGTGTAAACCTTGGCTTTACAGTGAGAAGACAGGGGCTGATCACAGATGTGAACCATCAGGTAACCAGGGCTGCGGTGAGATCACAGATTTCACTGGAGTGGAAGAAGGGTTGGAAAGAGGTGAGTATGGTGGTGGGAATAATCACATTTAGGGTATAGAGTAAGCAGACAAGGAAGGTGGTGAGATGAAAACTCACATGGTGGACTTCTTAAATGACAATAAAGTTGTAGATGATGTACTTCCTGGCAAGTGATCCATTCTGTCCCCAGGTCTCAAACAGCCCTGTGTTAATTCACTGATCAGATTCACCGGTCTAATTCTATATTTAATAATGATTTTATAGAGATGTATACCATAAAATTCACCCTTTTACAGTATACGAACCAGCGGATTTTAGTCTATTTACCAGGCTGTGCAACCATCACTACTATCTAACTTCAGAAAATTATTAGCACAGAAAGAAAGACAGTACCCATTCACACTCACTACCCATTTACTTCTCCCCTAATCCCCTGGAAACCACTAATCTGCTTTATGTCTCCATGAATTTTTGTATTCTGGGCTTTTCATATAATGGAATCAACAAATGTGCTCTTTTGTAACTGGCTTCTTTCACTCAGCCTAACAGTTTCAGGGTTAATCCATGTAGCGTGAGTCAGTACTTCATTTCTTTTTATGGCTGAAAAAGATTCCATTGTATGTATATAATACATGATGTTTGCCCATTAATAAGTTGACAGACATTTGAGTTGTTTACACTTTTTGGTGGTTGATGCTGCTTAGAACATTGATACACAAGTTTTTGTGTGGACATATGTTTTTAATTATCTTGAGTATACACCAAGAATAAAATTTCTCAGTTATATGAAATTTATATTTAAGATTTTGAGGAGCTGTTGAACTATTTTCCAAAGTGGTTGTACCATTTTACACCCCACTAGCAATGTATGAGACTTCCATTTTCTTCAGGTCTTCACAAACACTTCATCTTTTTTACTTTAGCTATCCTAAAATTTAAAAAAGAAAGCTAAAAGGATAGTGTGAACTGGTATCTCATCATGATTTTGATTTGCATTTCATAGTGACTGATGCTGAGAAGCATTTTTTTCATGTGCTTATTTACCATTTCTTTTTAAAAATTAAATTAAATTAAATTTTTAAAAAATTTCCATAGGTTATTGGGGTACAGGTGGTGGTTGGTTATATGACTAAGTTCTTTAGTGGTGATTTGTGAGATTTTGGCGCAGCCATCACCTGAGCAGTATACACTGCATCATATTTGTAGTCTTTAATCTCTGGGTCCCTCCCACCCTTACCCTCAAGTCCCCAAAGTCCATTGTATCATTCTTATGCCTTTGTCTCCTCATAGCTTAGTTCCCATATATCGGTGAGAATATATGGTGTTTCGTTTTCCATTCCTGAGTTACTTCACTTAGAATAATAGTCTCCAGTCCCATCCAGGTCACTGTGAATGCCATTAATTCATTCCTTTTTATGACTGAGTAGTATTCCATCTCATACATATACACACACACACACACACACACATATATATATATATGATGGAATATATATATGAGATGGAATATATATCTGTATATATATGAGTATATATATGGAATATATATATGCCACAGTTTCTTTATCCTCTTGCTGATTGATGGGCATTTGGGTTGGTTCCATGATTTTGCAATTGTGAATTGTGCTGCTATAAACATGCATGTGCAGGTATAATGACTTCTGTTCCTGTGGGTAGATACCCAGTAGTGAGATTGTTGGATCAAATGGTAGTTCTACTTTTAGTCTGTTAAGGAATCTTTACACTGTTTTCCATAGTGGCTGTAATAGTTTACATTCCCATCAGCAGTGTAGAAGTGCTCCCTGATTACTGGATCCATGCCAACATCTACGGCTGTTTGAATTTTTGATTATGACCATTCTTGCAGGAGTAAGATGGTATTGCATTGTGGTTTTGATTTGCATTTCTCTTATCATGAGTGATGTTGAGCATTTTTTCATATGTTTGTTGGCCATTTGTACATATTCTTTTGAGAATTGTCTATTCATGTTGTTAGCCCACTTTTTGATGGGACTGTTTGTTTTTTTCTTGCTGATTCATTTAAGTTCATTGTAGATCCTGGGTATTAGTCTTTGTCAGATGTATAGATTGTGAAGATTTTCTCCCACTCTGTGGGTTGTCTGTTTACTCTGCTGATTGTTCCTTTTGCCATGCAAAAGCTCTTTGTTTAATTAAGTCTTGCCTGTTTATCTTTGTTTTTATTGTATTTTCTTTTGGGTTCTTGGTCATGAAATCCTTGCCCAAGCCAATGTCTTGAAGGGTTTTTCTAAGGTTATCTTCTAGAATTTTTATAGTTTCAGGTCTTAGATTTAAGTTCTTAATCCATCTTGAGTTGAGTTTTGTATAAGGTGAGAGATGAGGATCCAGTTTCATTCTCCCACGTGTGGCTAGCCAATTATCCCAGCACCATTTGTTGAAAAGGGCAACCTTTCCCCACTTTATGCTTTTGTTTGTCAAAGATCAGTTGGCTGTAAGTATTTGGGTTTATTTCTGGGTTCTCTATTCTGTTCCATTGGTCTATGTGCCTATTTTTACACCAGTATCAGGCTGTTTTGGTGACTATGGCCTTATAGTATAGTTTGAAATCAGGCAGTGTAATGCCTCCGGTTTTGTTCTTTTTGCTTAGTCTTGCTTTGGCTATTTGGGCTCTTTGGCTATGTGGGCTCTTTTTTAGTTCCATATGAATTTTGGAATTGTTTTTTCTAATTCTGTGAAGAATGATGGTGGTATTGTGATGGGGATTGCAATGAATTTGTAGTATGGTCAATTTTCACAATATTGATTCTACCCATCCATGAGCATGGGATGTGTTTCCATTTGTTTGTGTTGTCTATGATTTCTTTCAGCAGTGTTTTGTAGTTTTCCTTGTAGAGGTCTTTCACTTCCTTGGTTAGGTATATTCTTAAGTATTTTATTTTTTATTTTTATTTTTGCAGTAAAAGGGGTTGAATTCGTGATTTGATTCTCTGCTTGGTTGCTGTTGTTGTATAGAAGAGCTACTGGTTTGTGTACATTAATCTTGTATCCAGAAACCTTGCTGAATTCTTTTATCTGTTCTAGAAGCTTTCTGGAGGAGTCTTTAGGGTTTTCGAGGCAAATGATCATATCATCAGCAAACAGTGATGGTTTGATTTCCTCTTTACTAATTTGGATGCTTTTAATTTCTTTCTTTCTTTTTTTTTTTTTTTTTTGAGACGGAGTCTTGCTCTGTCGCCCAGGCTGGAGTGCAGTGGCCGGATCTCAGCTCACTGCAAGCTCCGCCTCCCGGGTTTACGCCATTCTCCTGCCTCAGCCTCCCGAGTAGCTGGGACTACAGGCGCCCGCCACCTCGCCTGGCTAGTTTTTTGTATTTTTTAGTAGAGACGGGGTTTCACCGTGTTAGCCAGGATGGTCTTGATCTCCTGACCTCGTGATCCGCCCGTCTCGGCCTCCCAAAGTGCTGGGATTACAGGCTTGAGCCACCGCGCCCGGCCGCTTTTAATTTCTTTCTCTTGTCTGATTGCTCTGGCTAGGACTTCCAGTACTATGATGAAGAGGAGTGGTGAGAGTGGGCATCCTTGTCTTGTTCCAGTTCTCAGAGGGAATGCTTTCAACTTTTCCCCATTCAGTATTATGTTGGCTCTGGGTTTGTCATAGACGACTTGTATTACATTCAGGTTTGTCCCATGTATGCTGATTTTGCTGAGAGTTTTAATCATAAAGGAATGCTGGATTTTGTCGAATGTTTCTTCTGCATCTATTGCAAATGATCATCTGATTTTTGTTTTTGATTTAGTTAGCTAGTATTTTGTTAAGGATTTTAGTATCTATGTTCATCAGGAATATTGGTCTGTATTGGTCTGTAGTTTTCTCTTTTAATTATGTCCTTTCCTGGTTTTGCTATTAGGGTGATGCTGGCTTCATAGAATGAATTAGGGAGGGTTCCCTCTTTCTCTATCTTGTCGAATAGTGTCAAAAAGATTGGTACCGATTCTTCTTTGAATGTCTGGTAGAATTCTGCTGTGAATCCATGTGGTCCTGGGCTTTTATTTTGGTCGGTAATTTTAAAATTACCACTTCAACCTTGCTGCTTGTTATTGGTCTGTTCAGGGTATCTATTCCTTCCTGATTTAAACTAGGAGGGTTGTATTTTTCCAGGAGTTTATCCATCTCTTCTAGGTTTTCTAGTTTATGTGCATAAAGATGTTCATAGTATTTTTGTGGTGTCATTTGTAACAGCTCTCGTTTCAGTTCTTATTGAGGTTATTTAGATTTTCTCTTTTCTTTTCTTGGTTAATCTTGCTAATGGTCCATCAATTTTATTTATCTTTTCAAAGAACCAACTTTTTGTTTCATTTATTTTTTGTATTTTTTTTTGTTTGTTTCAATTTCATTGAGTTCTGCTCTGATCTTGGTTATTTCCTTTCTTCTGCTGGGTTTGGGTTTGATTTGCTCTTGTTTCTCTAGTTCCTTGAGGTGTGACCTTACAATGTCAGTTTGTGCTCTTTCAGTCTTTTTGATGTAGGCATTTAGGGCTATGAACTGTACTCTTAGCACTGCCTTTGCTGTATCCTAGAGGTTTTGACAGGTTGTATCATTATTGTCATTCAATTTGAAGAATTTTTAAATTTCCTTCTTGATTTCATTGTTGACCCAATGATCATTCAGGAGCAGGTTATTTAATTTCCATGTATTTGCGTGGTTTTGAAGGTTCCTTTTCAAGTTGATTTCCAGTTTTATGTCACTGTGGTCTGAGAGAGTACGTGATATAGTTTCAATTTTCTTAAATTTATTGAGGCTTATTTTGTGGCCTATGATATGGTCTATATTGGAGATAGTTCCATGTACTGTTGAATAGAATGTGTATTCTGTGGTGGTTGGATGAAATGTTCTGTATATATCTGTTAAGTCCATTTCTTCCAGGGTATAGTTTAAGTCCATTGTTTCTTTGTTGACTTTTTATCATGATAACCTGTCTAGTGCTGTCAGTGTAGTATTGAAGTCCCCCACTATTATTGTTTTGCTGTTTATCTCATTTTTTAAGTCTACTAGTAATCGTTTTATAAATTTGGGAGCTCCAGTGTTAGGTATACATATGTTTAAGATTGTGGTATTTTGCTGTTGGAGAAGGCCTTGTCATTATACAATGTGCCTCTTTGTCTCTTTTAACTTCTGTTGCTTTAAAGTTTGTTTTGTCTGATATTAGAATAGCTATGCTCGCTCACTTTTGATGTCCATTTGGCATGAAATGCCTTTTTCAACCCTTTTACTTTACATGTATGTGAGTCCTTATATGTTAGGTGAGTCTCCTGAAGGCAGCAGATAATTGGTTGTTGAGTTCTTATCCATTCTGCAGTTCTGTATCTTTTAAGAGGGGCATTTAGGCCATTTACATTCAATGTTAGTATTGAGATGTGAGGTACCATTGTATTCATCATACTATTTATTGCCTGTGTACCTTGTTTTTTTTTTGTTGTTTTTGCTTTTTAAATTGTATTTTTGTTTTATAGGTCCTACGTGATTTATGCTTTAAAAAGGTTCTGTTTTGATGTGGTTCCAGGATTTGTGTCAGGATTTTAGAGTGCCTTTTAGCAGGTCTTGTAGTCGTGGCTTGGTAGTTGTGAATTCTCTCAGCATTTGGTTGTCTGAAAAAGACTATATCGTTCCTTCATATATGATGCTTCGTTTTGCTAGATACAAAATTCTTGGCTGATAAGTGTTTTGTTTGAGGAGGCTGAAGATAGGGCCCAAATCCCTTCTAGCTTGTAGGATTTCTTCTGAGAAATCTGCTGTTAATCTGATAGGTTTTGCTTTATAGGTTACATGGTGTTTTTGTCTCACAGCTCTTAAGATCCTTTCCTTCATCTTAACTTCATATAACCTGATAACAATGTCCCTAGGTGACGATATTTTGTGATTAATTTCCCAGGTGTTCTTTGCACTTCTTGTATTTGGATGTCTAAGTCTCTAGCAAGGGTGGAAAAGTTTTCCTTGATTATTCCCCCACATGTTTTCCAAGTTTTTAGATTTCTCTTCTTCCTCAGGAACACTGGTTATTCTTAGGTTTGGTTGTTTAACATAATCCCAGACTTCTTGGAGGCTTTGTTCATATTTTATTATTCATTTTTCTTCATCTTTGTGGGATTGGGTTAATTCAAAGACCTTGTCTTCAAGCTCTGAATTTCTTTCTTCTATTTCTTCAATGCTATTGCCGAAATTTTCCAGAGTATTTTGCATTTCTGTGTGCCCAATGTTTCCTGAAGTTTTGATTGTTTTTTCTTTAAGCTATCTATTTCCTTGAATATTTCTCCCTTTACTTCTAGTATCTTTTTTTTTTTTTTTTGAATTCCTTGCGTTGGGCTTCACCTTTCTCTGGTGCCTCCCTGATTAGCTTAATAACTAACCTCCTGAATTTTTTTTAAGGTAAGTCAGGGATTTCTTCTTGGTTTGGATCCATTGCTGATGATCTAGTGTGATTTCTTGGGGATGTTAAAGAGCCTTGTTTTGTCATTTTACTGGGTTGGTTTTCTGGTTCCTTCTCATTTGGTTAGGCTCTGTCTAGGGCTGAGGGTTATTATTTGGATTCTTTTGACCAATGGGTTGTTCCCTTGATGTAGTACTCTCCTTTTCCTATGGATGTGGCTTCCTGTGAGCTGAGTTGCAGTGGTTGGTAACTCTCTTCTGGGTTTACCCACCCAGTAAGTCTACCTGGCTCTGGGCTGGTACTGGGGGTTGTCTGCACAGAGTCCTTTGATGTGAAACCTCTATGGGTCTCTCAGCTATGGATACCAGTACCTGTTCTGGTGGAGGTGGTAGGGGGTGAAATGGACTCTGTGAGAGTTCTTAGCTTTGATAGTTTAATACTCTATTTTTGTGCTGGTTGCCCTCCTGCTAGGAGGTGGCACTTTCTAGAGAGCATCAGCTGCAGTAGTATGGAGAGGAACCAGCAGTGGGTGGGGCCCTAGAACTCCCAAGAGTATATCCCCTTTGTCTACCAGGATGCATAGAGAAGGCCCATCAGGTGGGGTCAGTGCCAGGCATGTCTGAGCTCAGACTCTCCTTGAGCAGTTCTTGCTGAGGCTGCCATGGGGGAAGGGGGGAAGTTCCCAGGTCAATGGAGTTGTGTACCTAGGAGGATTATGGCTGCCCTTGCTGAGTCATGCAGCTTGTCAGGGCCGTGGGGAAAGGTCGGCAATCACAAGCCTCACCTAGCATGATCTGAAAGGCTGCACTCAGTCCCACCATGCCCCGCCTAACAGCCTGAGTCTGTTTCCAGGCAGTGGGTGAGCAGGGCTTGAGTACCTGCCCCAGGCTACCCACCTCCCCCTTGAGAAAGAACAGGGCTTTGGTTCGTCCCCTGCCTGTGAAGTCTGAACACTGGATTCATGCCCTCCCTTGAGTTCTGGGCAGAAGGCTTTTCACCCAGTTCAAATGGTTACAAAATTGGTCAAATTGGAGACTTCCTTCTCCTTGTGGCATTTCCCCCCACACCTCTGGCTGCCCTCCCAAAGGGTCCCTGTGGTGCCAGGCAGAAATGGCCTGCTTGGGGACCCAGCAAACATGTTGGCATGAGCCAACATGCCTAGCTGTATATTATCTTCTTTAGAGAAATGTGTATTTTAGTCATTTGCTCATTTAAAAATTTGGTTATTTGTCTTTTTATTGTTGAATTGCAGGAGGTCTTTATACTATTTTGGATACTAGGTCTTTATCACATATGTGACATTCAGATTCTTTCATTCTGTAGATCATCTTTTCACTTTTTTGATTGTGCCCTTTGAGGAACAAAAGTTTTAAATTTATCAAGTGGAATATGCCCACTTTTTTCTTTTATTGTTTGTGCTTCCGTGTCATATCTAATAAAACATTGCTTAACCCAAGGTCAGGAGAATTTATTTCTATGTATTTTTTCCTAGGAGTTTTATAGTTTTAGTTTTTTCATTTAGGTGTTTGATCCATTTAGAGTTAGTTTTTGCATATGGTGTGAGGTGAGGATCTAACTTCATTCTTTTGCATGTGGATATCCAGTTTTTCCAGCATCATTTGTTAAAAAGATAATGTTTCATTCTTGATTTGTTTTGACTTTCCTGTAAAACTACCAAATGATCATAAATGTAAGAGGTCATTTCTACACTCTCAATTCTATTTCTTTCGCGTGTGTGTGTGTGTGTGTGTTTTCCTTAGAATTTTCTTTGTACAAATCATGTCACCTGTGAACAGAGCAAATTTTACTTCTTTCTTTCCAATCTGGATAATTTTTACTTTTTTCCCCCTAATTTACCTGAATGGTAAAATTTTGAATAGAAACAATGAATGAATTGAAAATTGCTTTTTCCTTTTTTAGTTTTTGGAAGACTTTGTGGCACATTGATGATTATTCATTAAATATTTGAAATAATTTACCAGTGACACTATCTTGTTTTGGACCTTTCTTTGTGGTTAGCTTTTCTGATTACTAATTTAATAACTTTGCTTCTTATAGATCTGTTCAAAATTTCTTTTTATGTTTTAGTCCACTTTAGTGTTTGTATCCTTTTAGGAATTTGTCCATTTATTAACATATAATTTTTCACAGTATTCCCTTAAAATCCTTCTTGTTTATGTATGGTCAATAGTGATGTCCCTTTTTCTTTACTTACATTGGTAATATATATCTTCTCCCATTTGTTTCTGGCCAGCTAAAGGTTTGTCAATTTTATTTATTTTATTCAAATTATATATATTATATATATAAATTATACATATATAATTATATATTATATATGTTTGTATATATAAATTTATATTTTTGTGTGTGTGTATGTATAGATATATTTGTGTTTTTTTTGAGATGGAGTCTTGTTGTGTCACCCAGGCTGGAATGCAGTGGCACCATCTCAGCTCACTGCAACCTCTGCTTCCTGGGTTCAAGTGATTCTTCTGCCTCAGTCTGCCGAATAGCTGGGATTACAGGTGTATGCCACCATGCCTGGCTAATTTTTGTATTCTTTTAGTAGACAGAGTTTCACCATGTTGGCCAGGCTGGTCTCAAATTCCTAACCTCAGGTGATCTGCCCGCCTCAGCCTTCCAAAGTGTTGGGATTACAGGCATGAGCCACTGCACTCAGCCAAATAATACATTTTTGGTTTCAATATTTTTTCTACTGGTTTTCTTTTTTTAAAATTTATTTTCACTATAATCTTGTTTTCTTCTGCTTGATTTGAGTTTTGTTAGCTTAAGGTGGATGGGTATTCATAAAAATCCTAGAGGAAAATCTAGGTAGTACCATTCAGGACATAGGCATGGGCAAAGACTTCATGTCTAAAACACCAAAAGCAACGGCAGCAAAAGCCAAAATTGACAAATGGGATCTCATTAAACTAAAGAGCTTCTGCACAGCAAAAGAAACTACCATCAGAGTGAACAGGCAACCTACAGAATGGGAGAAAATTTTTGCAATCTACTCATCTGACAAAGGGCTAATATCCAGAACCTACAAAGAACTCAAACAAATTTACAAGAAAAAAACAAACAACCCCATCAAAAAGTGGGCAAAGGATATGAATAGACATTTCTCAAAAGAAGACATTCATACAGCCAACAAACACATGAAAAAATGCTCATCATCACTGGCCATCAGAGAAATGCAAATCAAAACCACAATGAGATACCATCTCACACCAGTTAGAATGGCGATCATTCAAAAGTCAGGAAACAACAGGTGCTGGAGAGGATGTGGAGAAATAGGAACACTTTTACACTGTTGGTGGGATTGTAAACTAGTTCAACCATTATGGAGAACAGTATGGCGATTCCTCAAGGATCTAGAACTAGATGTACCATATGACCCAGCCATCCCATTACTGGGTATATACCCAAAGGATTATAAATTATGCTGCTATAAAGACACATGCACACGTATGTTTATTGCAGCACTATTCACAATAGCAAAGACTTGGAATCAACCCAAATGTCCATCAGTGACAGATTGGATTAAGAAAATGTGGCATATATACACCATGGAATACTATACAGCCATAAAAAAGGATGAGTTTGTGTCCTTTGTAGGGACATGGATGCAGCTGGAATCCATCATTCTTAGCAAACTATCACAAGAACAGAAAACCAAACACCGCATGTTCTCACTCATAGGTGGGAACTGAACAATGAGATCACTTGGACTCGGGAAGGGGAACATCACACACCGGGGCCTATCATGGGGAGGGGGGCGGGGGGAGGGATTGCATTGGGAGTTATACCTGATGTAAATGACGAGTTGATGGGTGCAGCACACCAACATGGCACAAGTATACATATGTAACAAACCTGCACGTTATGCACATGTACCCTACAACTTACAGTATAATAATAATAAATAAATTAAAAAAAAAAAAAAAAAAAAAAAAAAAAAAAAAAAAGGTGGATGGGTATTTATTCGAGATTTTCTTTTTTTAAACATAGTTGTTTACAGCCATGCTTTTCTTCTAAGCATTACTTTAACCGCTTCCCATAAATTTTAGTATGTTGTGTTTTTGTTTTCATTTAACACAAAATATTTTCTAATTTCCCTTATGATTTCTTCTTTGATGCATTACCTATTTAAAAATGTGTCATTTAATTTTCATTTATCTTTGAATTTCCTACACTTCCTTCTGTTACTGATTTCCAATTTTATTGCTTTGCAGTCAGAGAACATACTTTTTATAATTTCAAAAATTTGAATGGATTGAGGCTTATTTTATGTGCTGACACATGGTCTGTTCTGGAGAGTGTGCTATGTGCACTTGAGAAAACTGTTTTCTGCTGCTGTTCAGTGGAGTGTTCTATGAATATCTGTTAGGACTAGTTGGTTTATAGTGTTATTCAAGTCTATTTCTTTGATGATCTTCTACCTATTTTATTCTCTGTATTACTGAAAGTGAAGTACTGAAGTCTCCAATATTATTGTTGAATTGCCTGTTTCTCCCTTCTTTTCTCTGTCTTTGCTTCACATTTGTTGAGGATCTGTTGTTAGATGCATGTGTTCATAGTTATTATATCTAATGGATGGATTGACTTTGTTATTATTATAAAATATCTGTTTTAGTCTCTAGTAATAACTTTTGTTTTAAACTATATTTTATCTGATAGTAATCTAGCCTCTCTGCCTCTCTGTTTGTTACTGTTTGCGTGGTATCTCTTTTTGGCATTCTTTTACTTTCAACCTAGTTTTGTGTTTGATGCTAAAGTCTCTTTTATATAACATATAGTGAGACCATGTTTTTGTTTGTTTTCTTAACCTATCTGCCAATATCTGCTTTTCACTGGGGGTACTTACTTTATTTATATTAATGTAATTATTGTTTAGGTAGAATTTACATTTGCATTTCACTTTTTGTTCTTTTATATCAAATTTGTTGTTTCTCTATTTCTTCATTACCGCCTCCTTTTGTGTTAAATAGGTTTTTCTAGTCTATCATTTAATTTTCTTGTTGTTTCTTTATAAATATATATGTATTTATGTATATATGTGTTCATATATATAATGTGGAATTAGTTATTTTATTAATGGTGTTGTTCTGGGGATTACAATTAACATCTTAACTTAAAACATCTAGATTAGAATAATGTAACTGAATTTCAGTAAGTTTAATACCATTTTGCCCTAATGGTATTTATTCTCACTCTCTTTAGGCTAGTATCATCACACAATTTATATCTGTATTTATTATAAACCTATCAATGCAGTTTAATAATTATTGTTTTATGTAGTTTTCTTATGTGTAAGATAGGAGATGAAAAGAGTTATTATATAAATATAATTATATTTATACTGCTTTTTATATTTTCTTTTATCAATGCTCTTTATTTCTTCCTGTGGATTTCCTCTTCATGTGAACTTCCTTTCATTTCTGTCTACAGGCCTCCCTTGAGTATTTCTTGTAAGGCAGATCTGTTAGCAACAAATTCCATTTTTTTTTTAAATCTGGGAATATCTTAATTCCTTCTTTGTTTTTAATTAATGGTTTTGCTGGAAACAGAGTTCCTGGTTGATGGTCTTTTTCTTCAGCACTTTAAGTATGTCATCCCACTCCCTCTGGCTTGCATAGTTTCTGACAAGAATTTAGCTGTTATTGTAATATGGATCACTATATATTCAATCACGCCTCTTTTGATGCTTTCAAGATTCTCCGTTTGACTGTCTTTTGACAATGTAGATTTAAATTTTTCTTACTTGGATTCTATTGAACATCTTAGATGTGCACATTATTATTTTCATTATCTTTGGAGAGTTTTCACCATTATTTATTCAAATATTCTTTCTGCACCTTTCTCTCTCTCCTCTTCTTTTCTCTGGGACTCCCATTCATGTGTGTATTGATGTGCTTAATGGTGTCCCACAGATCTTTGAGGCTTTGTTCATTTTTCTTATTTTTTTCTTAGTATTCTTCAAAATAAAAGAACCTCAGTTGGACTCTCTTCAACTTTGCTCTTGCTGTCTTCTGTCAGTTAAAATCTGTTGTTCAGTCCTAATAGATTTTGCACTTCAGTTCTTATGGTTTTCAAGTTCAGAATTTCTATCTTGTTCTTTTTATAATCTCTATTTCTTAGTAGTCATCTCTATTTGATCAGGCATTATTCTCATACTTAAAAAAATTCTTTAGACATGATTTTCTTTAGTTCTTTGATCATATTTACTGTTTAATTTTTTATTATTTTTTAACATTTTGTGGGTACATAGTAGGTGTATATATTTATGGGGTACATGAGATGTTTTGATACAGGCATGCGATGTGAAATAAGCACATCATGGAGAATGGGGTATCCATCCCTTCAAGCATTTATCCTTTGAGTTACAAACAATCCAATTACATTTTTTTGAGTTCTTTTAAAATATACAATTGAGTTATTATTGACAATAGTCACCCTATTTTGCTATCAAATAGTAGTTCCTAATGATTCTTTCTATTTTTTTGTACCCATTGAGTATATTTGTAATAGCTGATTTAAACTTCTTGTCTTAAAAGTTCAACATTTGGGTTTCCTTAGTGTCAATTTCTAGGGACCACATTGTTTCCCTGTGTGTAGCCCCCAGTTCCTTTTCCTCTATGTATCTTGTAACTTTTTGTTGTGGAAAAGCTACAAATTAAAAATAATACAATGTGGGGGAACTGGAGAGTCTATTCTCCTCCTCTGTCTCCAGCCTTTGTTGTGGAGGCTGTTGGTTTTCAGGCTACTGTGGAGGTAGGGACAGGGGATGATAATAGAACAAGTTAAAATACCCAAAGCTTACTTTTCTTACAAAAATTCAGATTTTTTCTTGAGTAAACACCTTAAGATTGTTGCAAGCCTGTCTTAATTTACAGTGTCCTGAACAAATCAATGTTGGAAATTTCCCAGGTGCTCTTGCTGCATTCACCAAGGAACATATTTTCAGAAGTGCTTCCATCACCATTCTGGAAGTGCGTCTGCTGCCTGACTCAATTTTAGTGGTGTATTTGGGAGTGTCAGGGTGATGGTCATTCCAGGAGATCCTTGAAGAGTAGGATTCGGTCATGCTTGCCTATAGTTCCAAGCTTCTTGCTCAGTGCTTGGCCTGCAGCAAGAGGGTAGTAGCCATACAGTAGATCCCATTCATCCAGGGGAACACGTTTCAAGACCCCTTGTGGATGCCTAAAACTGCTGATAGTACTGAACTCTATATATACCATGTTTCTTCCTATACACATAAATGTATGTATGATAAAGATTAATTTCTCAATTAGATTCCAGATAACTGAAACCATGGAAAGTGAAACTGTGGATAACAAGGGACTATTGTATGCTGAGGTGAATGAGAGATGGCTTAGAAATCTAAAGATTTCTTAGAAATGAAATCTAATGAACAATATGAGAGAGTTCCATGAAATAGCAACAGAAAGAATGATATTTATTTTTCTCCCATGTTTAGAAGAGCAATAATGGAATTCTATAATTTGCCAATATCCAGCTTATACAACTCTTTGTGCATGATGCCACTTCTGATATTTCTGGATAGGCCTTTGAGAGAACACTGTGTTTCTTTTGTCTGCGTTTCCTCCACAGCCCATGCCAGGTAGTCAGAGGCAACAGTAACTCAGGAGGCAATGGGGGAAACTTGCTTCCTATCCTTCTCTGCTCCCTCTAATTCATTGCTTTCGATTGCTTATCAGTGGACGTCACCATATCTTGTAGGGAAAGCCAAGGCAGATGTGAAGAGAGAGGAACTGAGTCTTGAAGGATGAACAGAGCTTAGCCGGAGTTTAACTCTCTAGTCAGGGAGCTTCAAAGCAGGAGAGTAGGGCAAAGCAAATTGTGCTTGGGCCAGCAGCAGAAGGTGGAAGAGGAAGAGGGGTGCAATGAAGCCAAGGCTACAGAGAACATCACGACTAGATCTTGAAGGGCCTAAGATGTCAGGTCAAGGATGTCGAATTTTATTCTGAAGTCTCTGGAACTTCAGAGAAAGAGGAGGATTTTAAACAGGAGTGTGAGCAGATGTGCAAATTAGTAAATGCGACATTCTGGTAATTTGGAGAGTTCCTTAAGAGCAGAAAAGCTCAAAGGGTGCTGTGGGAGTAACCAGGGGAGAAATGCTGAAAGATCAAACCAGGGAAGATTAAACAGATCAAAGAAGGAAAGAGCTTCAAGAGATACATAGAGGTGTAATTAACAAGACTTTGGTAATTTACGTGATATGGAAGACAGAGAAGAGGAGGGAAGCACTGACTCCAGTTTCCACCTTTGGAAAATGGGTGCAATTCACTGAGGTAGACCCCAGGAGGGAATATCAGGCCTTGTAAGGGAACACAATGAGACTGCAGAGTCTGTGGTGTATGTACCCCAAGTGACATTGGCACCCAGCTATTGCATTTCCAGGCTGGAAGCTCAGGAGACAAGTCTGGAGTGGTTATATTTATTTAGGATGTATTATATGAATTTTAGCTAGATGAAGCCATGGAAGAAATTAGATCAGCTAGTGGGAGCATCAGATTGAGGAGAGCTAGTGTCTGCAAGACAGCTATGAGGGAAAAAACAGTATTTGAAACAGGTGGAAGAAAAAAACCTAAGAAAGACGTCAAGAAGCACACCCATCGAGATTTCTCTGGCTCCTTCTGGCTGTGTGGTGCAGAGCACACACACACAACATTGGGCTGGTGGTCAAGGCTCGGGGCTGGCCCACAGGAGCTTCCTGAAGTCCTGGGCTGGGGCCGCAGTGGGTGGAGTCTCTCTTTTAACAATGTTCTTAATTCTGGCTTATAAACCTTCAGAGTATGCATCATGGCTGTTATGTAAGCACTTGGTAAGATGATAGTACGGTTTTGGGATTGATACAGTGTTCCTCAGCTTTGCTAAAATTGGGACTAGTGACTACACCAGCCTAGCCACAGGAACATATGAGATCAGAACCTTTTCCTCCTTTAGGAATCCTCCCAGGGCCCTTGAAGTTGCCATCCCTGCTTCCCTTCCCTGCCCTGTGAATGTAGCCTATGGCCCATCTTCTTTCCAGGTAAACTTCATCTGATTCCTACTGTGTTTTTAATGGAGTAATGCAAGTTAAAGCTATAAACTAATATTGGAAAAATATGCAGAACTCTGCCCACATCAAAGCAGGCAGTTAATAAATATTAACTATTATATCATGATAGCAACTATTAATATTATTAGATGGAGGCTCACCAAGCCTCGAAAAGTAAAGTCATCAGGTAGGACGGTGCCATGGGGTGTCTGCTCACTCTGCCTGGTCTACCAAATGCCCACAGCTCACATTTCTCTACAGGGCACTTACGGGGCCAACAGACCCGCCAGAGAGAACAGGTGCAGGGTCTGAGGGGTTGTGAGGTGCCGGGCCACATGGCAGAGTTGCAGGGGTAAGGCTTCTGAGGAAATGGCAAGGGTGGTGACTAGATCCAATCTCACTCAAAGGTGCCTGTGTGGATGGGCCAGCAGCATGGAGCTTTTTGCTTAGGGTAAACCAGACTCATGAAGTGGGTCTGTCTTCTCCATGCCATGGGACCACATCCCAGAGACAGTGTGTGCCCTGCCTGCAGCAGAGCAGTGCGCCCCTTCCATAAGGTCCTGTTTCCCATTTAGTTATTGGAGACCTTGTGACACCTCCAGTGTCCTCAGGTGATGTGTTGTGGTCAGTTGGGCATGGTTCCTGGCACTCCATGGACACAACTCACCGGGGAGCAGTCATGTCTGTTAGGAAACAATTCACTAATCATGGGTGAGGAGTGCTTTCTCCAAATTTTCACTCCAAGTAATGTGAAAAAGAAAGTAAAACGGACTTGATTGATTTAATATACCCAAATCATCTATTTATTTGGATAGAAGAAGAATAGTAATGTAAGTAAATTTGGCCAGGGTTAGAGTTGAAGCAGCTTCCTAGAAATCATCAAGCTGTAAATCCTGCATTGTTTTTCTACTTTGCAGCCTCTGGGGAGCTATAGTTTACCCACAGGCACAACATTTCTCTGTTTGACTGTTCTCTTGGGTTCAAGTCTGGGTGACAGGGGAATCCTCATCAAGTCCACAACATGAGTTCTTGCCACGAAACCAGAACCCCCAGGGCCCAGCCTTGGGTATGGGCTCTGCATGCTCAGAGATCCAGCCTCACTCTTGCTACCAACCCACAAGTGACAGCCAATTGATTGATCAGTGAAACCATCCAGGAAGTTCTCCAGCGAATGCTGCCCAGTCCTCTTTCAGAGATAAAACCTAATGAGGATTGAAAGATGATTAGCATGTAGTTTAAGGAAATTCCCAGAATGTAAATGGCTCTTAATAGCAATAAATTTCCTGAGAAAGCCCATAGACTGCACAAGCATTTATGTGTTCCTAAACTTGGGGTTTTCTAAAAGTCTTGGGACTCAATCTTTCTGAATGTCAAAGAATGATCATAGCCTGGGTAGGTTAATGTACACAAAACTGCCTAAATTTCTTATTCAGTTTTGTGGGGTTAGCAATTTTCAGCAAATCCTTTTCTCTTTGTCATAAATATTGAATTAAATAACTCTTTTGAGGCTGGAGTAAAGGGATTCGAGGGATGGGGTGGCCACATTTGCTGTTGTTGACCGGTCCCTGGTGTGGAGAGAGGCACAGTGGCCTGCTGTCTGCATGGGGTCTTTCTGTTTCTGTACCACCTGCTGCCCCGATGCAGATGAGAGGCAGTGTTGTGAGGCCCAGTGGACTGGGAAGATAGGCTTTGTACAGCCTACAACCTGCTCTTGTCCTAACCATTCATTTTCACAGGTAACCTAACCAGTTGCCCACCTGACTCTCAGGGCCATGCCCTGACTTTCCCAAAGCAATTCCTGACTCCTTCTAATTTTGCTCTTTAACATTTGTGATATTTTAAGGCTCACTTGCTGCTTTCTCTGGGTTCTTTTGTTTCAGGATCATTGTTCTTACTGAATATTCTCCAGGCTGGGCACTTCCACTAGAAGCTTCCTCAGAAAATGAGCTGTAGTCGTTCTTTCCAGTCCTCACCAGCCTGAAATGCCTTTCTTCCAGTCATGGAGAAGGGGCTTTGGACAGATGAAGGTTTCTTTGCAGGAAAGCCAAATGGATTGCAGTCATGTTCCAGCTTTTAGTGGCATGTCAGGAGTCCATGGAGTCCCATGCCTTTTACTTGGTAAGCTGTCTAGTCACTCCGGATACTGATGAGGGCCCCTCATGGTCAGTCAGTGCTTTATTTTCATTAATCCTTCTGGGGAAATGAACTGTTTCCATTAAAAATTTAGGCTTTCTTCACCTCAGGGAAAATTTCTTCTATTTCCTTTACTATCCTTTGTGCCTCTTCTGAACCACCGTTATTCACAAATTAATTCTCCTTGCTAACTGTGGAGCATTCCCAGGAGTCTGTTAGAAAGGCAGACTCCCAAACCCCTTTCCTGAGTCAGAATCTGTGCCTGTACCAAGATCCCAGGGACCTGTGTGCATGTTAAAGATTGAGAAGTGTCGCCCTCCATGGCCTGTCCTTCCCATCCAAACTTTTTGCTCATATTATTTGAATGTTTGAATTAAGTGGATGTTCTTTACCCAACGCCCACCTCAGTTTACCATATTTAAAAAGTAGATAACAACAGTACCAATCTCATAGGTTCATTATGAATGTAATTGAGTTAATACTGTTAAGGTACTTTAACAGCGCCTTGCACATAAGTGCTAGATAAACATTTTTTAAATAAATAAAAATGATTTCTGGTGCTCAATATACTTTGTTGTGAGGAAGCATCCCCTTGGTCCTTCCAGGTTATGAATTCATGACTTTCCAGTTCTGTTATTACATTTAAAAAGTCAGAAACAATGTTTTGCAATATCTTCTTATAGGTGTGCTTCTCAGCTTTGGCTAAACTCAGGAAGCTATTAAAAACCCCAGTGCTCAGGCTGCTGCCCACACCAATTAAGTCAGAGTCTCTGGGGTGTGAGCTGCATCATTATTTTGTGTTCCCCTGCCTGCCAGGTGATAGCATGCAGCTACATTGCCCTGTACAGGCATTCTCCGCCCTCCTACGCTAGCACACCAGCCGTGTCCTGCCCTGTTCTCTGCAGTGTTTTGCTTCCCTTACAGGTGAACGAGCTCTAGGGCGTTTGGGGCTCTCTCCTGGCTTCTGCATCTTTGTTCAGGCTGTTGGGGTCTCCAGGGAATGGGGACATTCAAAGTAAGAGAAAAGTTCAGTTTTGTTTAAGTGGGTTCTTTTCAGTTTTCTTAGGCTGGAGATAAAGGGACAGGCAACTGTTGGCTGATAGGCTGCATTTCTTGGTTTATTTTCAGTTTTTGATTGAGAGGTGTGCGGCATAGGCAAGGGTTTTCTCGGGCTTCTCTAGGTGCAGGGACAGGGAAGAGCATTCCTTTTCCAGATGTAGGGGAGAGGTCTGTTTCAGAACTGTGCAGTCCCTCTGGAGGGCAGGGGCCGTCATTGGGGTCAACAAGTTTCTCACTGGTCTTGAAATTGGTCCAGTTGTTTCACAGAAGTAATATTTACAGGTTTTTGAATAAACATAGAAATTGACCCTTCATCTTAAAACTTGAGACTTACATTTGTCTCATCTGAGTTTCTTCCTCAGGAAACTGACCCCGGCAGGGGACTGAAACTCACTGACTCATGGCATCCAGACAATAAACGCTAGGCCCCTCATTCCTCATGATTGCTTCCTTACCCCTCCCTGAGTCCTTCCTGCACATAGCCACATTCATTCCCTGCTATATAAACCCCCCAATTTTAGTCAGTTGGGAAGACGGATTTGAGACTTTTCTCTCAATTTCTCTGTTGACATCACCAGAATAAAAAGCTTTCTTCCCTTGCAATACTCATTGTCTCAGTGATTGGCTTTCTGTGCAGCGAGAAATGGGACCTAGCCTAGACCAAACCCTGGCATTCTGGTAACAGTCTGTGTGTAGGGTAAGAGAGTTAAGACAGGGTGCTTGTGCTGACCAGGAGAGTGCAGAGGTCTGCTGGCTGGGACGTTTAGGATGATGTGCTGTCCCTGGGAGGCAGGCTCATCCTGGTGATGAGCTAGTGATTTTTTACAGACCGTTGAATAACAGGGAAGGTAGCCCTTTACCTGGCTTACAAGTCTTCACAAGGACTTTAGTCTGCAAAAGTGTCAGGGATCCTTGAGGAAAAGAGGAAGGTCCAGCCACCTCTTAAGTTCATTTTTTAAATTAGAATTTTCTTGAGAGGGTTTTGGGAGAGAGGTTAAGGGTCTGCTCCTTGGTTCAGTTTTCCAGAATTCACACAACATATGAAAGAGAACACCTTTCATGTTTTTCAGATAGCAAGAATTGTGAAATGAAGTGTTGGCAGTGAATGGCAGGCATTTTTCATCTAGAAACTTTCCTGGGGGTGCCTTAAATGGACAGACTGGCCTTACTTTCGTTATCAGCACATTCTGCAGGGTTTCATCCCTATGGGAAAGCTGGGACCTCCTTTGCCACCTAATATGAGGCCCCAGAGCACCCTTCAGACACCCATGCAGGTGTTGAGGGTGAGCCATTAACTATGTGCATTAACCGTATCTTTTACTGTCTGTATTTGGTTGCTTTGACATTTGGGGCTTTGAGGACTCTGGAGGCTAGCCAATTCCTGGAGACATTAAGGGCTAGCCAATTCCTAGAAACACCAAGCAGCTCACACATGAGCACGCTTTTCAAATGCCAGCTAACTGCTGTGAACTCAATGTATCACCCCAAAATTCATATGTTGAAACTCTAATCTGCAATGGGCTATATTAGTAAGTGAGGACTTTGGGAGGTGATTAGGTCATGAGGGTAGAGCCCTTCTGACAGGACTAGTGGCCTTATAAGAAGAGACATGAGGGACTTTGCTTATTTCCTCTCTGCTCTCTGCTCTGTGAGGATACAACGAGGAGGTGGCCATCTGCACACCAGAATGCGGACCCTGACCAGACACCCGATCTCCTGCCACCTTGATTTTGGACTTCACAACCTCCAGAACTGTAAACAATAAATATTTGTGGCTTAAGCTGCTCAGCCTATGTAAGGTATTTTGTTATGGCAGCCTAAACTAAGACAACAATTAAACTGGAGCCCACACCCCCAGCCCCACCTTTATGGGGCTCTGACACTTAGGTCACCATCCTCCTGCCCTATTCACCCCAGGGCCAGACACCAGACAAGTAGGCACAGCCCTATCTGATCCTAAGCCTGTGTACACTGCCATACCCATTTATTCCAGTGGATACCAAAATGAAGGTTCCTACCCACGTTTCCTCACTCCCTCTGCCTCTGGATGGCCCTGGTGCTTCCTTGTGTGACTCTCGATGGAGTGCCATATTCCTCATCTTGGGATCTGTGAGAATAATAATCTGTCTTTCTCGTGGCAGTCAGTCATCTTCCAATCTACTGGCCTTCCCATACCTACATAATAATAAACCTATATTAAAACAGCGTATGTGTTTGGGAGCATCTAAAGGCAATGTATCAGGAAGAGACTGGGCTCTCAGGCATCTCAGATTTAGAGATGTTCAAGGATACCTTTTCTATTAACACTTGCATGGTCAATCCAGGGATGCAGAATCTGTAGCTCTACTCCTTCCTGCTTGACAATGATGTACAGCCACGGTGCTAGGCCCTTAAGTACAATCCTCTAAATCTATATATCTTACTGAGCCAGATTATTTGTCTTTCTGACAATATTAGGCCCTGGAAATGTAATTTTTTAAATTAAAGAACTTCATAACATGGTCTCCCAGAAGAGCTTCATCCAGTCCAGATGAGGACATTTATCTCCAGTTCTGTTCCCTTGGTGATATTTTAATATTGTATAATTACTTAACAATGTGCCTATTAATTTTAGCAGAATCTCACAACTGCCTTCTTGTGCTACTGCAAATTGGATAGTTTGAGAAAAGTTTTCCTCTGTTAAAATACATGCCACTTTTTAAAGATAATTCGCATGAAATTATTACCAAGTTAAGACATTTTTTCTAGAGGTTTTCACAATTTAAACTGTGCATGATAAAGAATTTCGGAACCCATAGGAAGCAGGCTCCACTGAAATTCTAAAGGTATTTCAGACTTCAGGATTGAAAAACGTTCTAGAGTGAAGAGAGACCAGCTGTCAGGCTGGTTGAACTTGGAGGCTCAGAAGATGTCCCCAGCCTGCAATTTCCCCATTTGCATCTCACATCTGTCTCTCTTCTGTGTTGGTTCCATTCCCCATCGGGCTGATTCCTCATGGACACAGCAGGCAGTAGCAGCTCTCTTCCCCAGGCTCAGGCAAGTGAGATCTTCTGAATGTCTTCCTAGAGGGGAGGAGGCAGGAATCCCAGGAGAAAATGGAAAAATCAGTACTGAAAAAAGAAATAGAAGCTGATTACAAAAATCACATATATTACTATTTTTTTTTTCTGAGAGCAACACTAGCCTAATTGTAGTGTTGAAATAATTTCTGACATAAACCAATATTTTGTGATTCCATATTTTATAAAAGAAGGTGTTTGTATGAATTTTAAGTAATTCCTACATCTGACCCAGGCAACTAAAGTGTGTCTTGTGCTCCAAATAGAATACCTCACGTAAAGAAGTGGGGAGGAATCCTTCAAAGGAATCCTTCAAATGAAGATCGAGTTTTAGTGGTCATGAGAAATAATCATCAGCTCATTCCTTTTATTTATGAATTAACCTTTTCAAGGAAGAGAGATCAAAAGGAAAAATAAATAAGTCTTCACAATGGGAAGGCTATGAATGCAAACAAAAGCCAACCTTTGAACTAGATCGAATACAGAAAGGGGACTGTAACAGCCTAAAGTAGAAAAACAAAAAGAATAGTAGGAGGGTAGAGGACAGAAGTACAGATTAGCTTAGCAGTCTTCTTCCTCTGAGATGATATTTCAGCACAATCTACAAATCTACTTGCTTATAAATAAAGGATATAAATGTAAATATATAAAGTATGTGAGTAAGCTTGATATTTTAGGTTATGAAATAATCAAGAGTATAAATTGTTGACTAGAATTTTTAAAACATATCTGACTGTGACCTGAGATTTTTCTTTCTTTCTTTCTTTTCTTTTTTTTTTTTTTTTTTTGAGTCAGAATGTCTCACCATTGCCCAGGTTAGAGTGAAGTGGCACCAACATGATCTCAGCTCACTGCAGCCTCTAATTCCAATCTCAAGTGATCCTCCCACTTCAGCCTCCCAAGTAGCTGGGGCTACATGCACATGCTACCACTCCCAGCTGAGATTTTTCAATTTTAGTTGACTTTTTTGGGTGAGAGCACTTGGTAGTTTCCCCAAAGACAAATTAAAGAAATTGCTAAATTATGCCATGTTAGATCACATCTTCCTAGGCCCAAAACGACCTACAGTAGCTCCCTTATGATTTTTTTTTTCTTTTTCTTTTTTTTTTTTTTTGAGACAGAGTCTTGTTCTGTCACATGGGCTGGAGTGCAATGGCATTGATTTCAGCTCACTGTAACCTCTGCCTCCCAGGTTCAAGCAATTCTTGTGCTTCAACTGCCTGAGTAGCTGGGACTACAGGTGTGCACCACTACACTCGGCTAATTTTTGTATTTTTAGTAGAGACAGGGTTTCACCATGTTGGTCAGGCTGGTCTTGAACTCCTGACCTAGGGTGATCCACTGACCTTAGCCTCCAAAAATGCTGGGATTAAAAGTGTGAGCCACACCCCCCTGCCTCTTAAGGTATTAACACACAAAGAATGTTTCAGTGCTGGTTGTGTACTCTAAGTCAAAACCAAAAAGTAATTTCATGGAGTCAGGGATGGTCAGTCTAGATCAGTACTGTCCAGTGGAATTTTTGATGGTGATAGAAATGATTTAGATCCACACTGTCCCAGTTTGAGGTCCCCAGTGCACCCACCATGCATCTATCCATTCCCTTATCTATGAAATGCCAACTAGTGAGTACCACCACTACAGGGCACTTGTAATGTGGCTGGTGCAAAGGAGGAGCTGAATTTTAAATTTCATCTAATATTACTGTCAATTTAAATTTAAATTTAAACAGGCACGTGTGACTACCCCTTTTGGGTAGAAAAAAATATGATGCCAACAGGTAAAAAATCCTGCATCTGGGGTGCATTTTAACCACTGCGCAAAAATACTTTGTACTGTGTCTTTATGCAACATTATTAAGCAGCAAGTGGGAGTCAGACACTGAAAGTAGAGAACATCATATCTGCCCCACAGATATGACGCTGACCCCTCTCAGGCTCAGCAAGGTCACACTGCCCTGAGACTCCCCAGGGATCAGCAGTCCTTACTGATGCAGTTGTCCTGCGAAGGATTTTGAGGTTGGCTACTGTGGAACCTCCATAGGCTCCTAACTCTCCATGGATTCAGCTCAGGCATTTGCCAGCTCAGCCAGTGCATTTGGACGTAGGGTGTGTTGAACGCTGTTGCTGGAAAGAGGTGACACTGCTGAAGCAATTATGCCCCTTTTTTTTTTTCCCAAAAAAACTCTCATGCTTAGCAATTTTGAAAATTATTTTATCTGAAAAAAATTACATCTCCTAAGTGTGTTGTAGAAGGCTGCAGAGTTGACCTTACAGAAGTGTTGCTAAATAGGAGGATTTTAGAACTGGAAGAAAATGTAGAGTCCATCTGCCTGGCCCCGTGTTTGCATTTCACAGATAAGGGAATGGCACTCAGAGAAACTCACTTGCCTCTAGCCATATGGTTAATAAGTGACAGAGATGAAACTAGAATTCAGTTCTTCTGGTTCTCAGTTTCTTTTTACTACAGAATGTTGTGGCTTATCTCTGTTATATCTGGAATACCACATCATATTTTTGACAGCATTTCAATATTAGGGACATGCTACTTTATTAACAGTCCTCACCTAAATCTTCATTCTCTTCAAATGCCTCTTGAGTAGATAAAGCCCATTGCTGATGAAAGAATTTAACTTAAAGAACTCACTTTACTGCATTCAAATAAGCCCGTTAAACATTCTGCACTTTAAGCTTTTATTCTAGGTTCCATTGTGAGGTGATAATGAGGTGCTGAAAACTAATTAGATCATCAGACAAAACTGTCTGGCCTGCCATCTGCTGAGTCTGGAGAGTGATAGTCCCTGGTTGAAATGAAAACTAGGACTAAAAATAACCACCTCCACCCCTTTTTTCTTCCTGTTCCTTGCCCTGTTCTTGTCTTGGTGCATGGTGGAGAAAGGATTATGTAAGATTCAAGGCTGGTTTGCCCTATGTAGATGTTAGATCTTATATATCCATATAGTATTGCAACTGCAGTATTGCAGTGTTCTTAATCTTCTAGTAGGTTTCATCTCCACCTCCATTCACCTGCCCTACTCCATCATATGTTTAGGGGCATGGAAGATGGTTTAAGTGGCATAGTATTCACATTAACCAAGTTGTCGAGAACCCAAAGCATACATGGGCAGAATGTCTCCCACTTGGATTTTGGAGTGAATTCCTGGATCCTTTCTTCAGGTGAACTTGATTTCTAGCTCTTCTTTTACCATAGATTCAAATGGCTCATCCTTCTGGAACCAGCTAGGCAGCCTTTCTTTGTTCACAAGCACCTGATTCTATTATTTTCCAGGAACAAAGAACTAAACTTGATGGCCAAGTTTGCTCCTCAGATTATTAAAATCCTAGTAACTGTTTACTTTGCATGCCTAGTACTCACCCAGAATGCAAGTCCGGCCCAGAGCAGCTGGGACTTCATTTTTTAAAATCTATGTACCCTAGGCTTCCACTTCCAGAGCTCTCTGGGGGAAATGGCTGAGCTTTTGGAAGTCTATACTAGATGACAGGGCATGAAGTTTGTGTGAGGGACTATTTTGTCAAATTATTGTGGCTGTCGCTTTCAAGTTATGATTCAGAACTGAAAAGTCAGGTTCCTTTTGAAAATCAGTGAAACCACGTGCTGTAGCATAAAGCAAACAGTAAGAAAACAAATTCAAAATTGGAATTCAAAATTCCAACACTCAGTAAGACATACGCCAGAAATTAGTCATATTTGTGTTAATGCTAAATAAATAATAGTACTCTGGTATTGAATTAAGATTGTACTTTATAGGGTATTTTTTCTCTTACAAACAGGGGGCACTCTTAACTGTCCAATTTATGTTCTAAAAAAACCCCAATGACTAATGCTTAGGTTGTATTTACACAGCACTTTTGACTCAACTCTTTCATTCAAAACAGATTTGTGTTGGCCCCATCCACAACATTAGCTACGAGGTCTCTCTGCTGCCGAATGTAACTGACATCTCCAAACTCCACCATGACCAAAAATAAATCAAGACAAACCTACAACCACCACCATGGAAACAGACAACCAATGAGTTGAAGAGATGAACAAAATTCAACTGCTCCAAAATAATAGTGGATGTATGTGAACTTGGTCCCAAATCTCTTGTTTCTTACTGAGGCCGGAATCCCTGAGTTTCCTGTAATAGCTCCATTTCCAGTTATTTTTTTAGACTAATTATTTTAAATGAAAGCCCTGAATGATGACCTGTCCCATCATTGCATGCTTTAAACTGGCTCCTCCACCCACCTTTTAGTGGACACAGAGGAATGACAGTGAATTTGTGGTGTCATGGCCAGCCGGATGGTGTGAATGGGAGCCCTCTGACTTCCACTTCATCCTTGTCTTTGCCTACTTGTGTGTCCCTCCATGACCTGCAAGCTGCTGGCCTGTTCCCAGCTCCACACTCACACGATTGAACTTAAAATGTTGACCTTTGCTACTCAAAATGTTGTTCTTGAAATATCATCCCAGGCCTCGTGTATGAGTTTGTTAGAATCACAGAATTTCAGGCCCACCTTAGACCTGGGGAATCATGAGCAGCCCTTTAGTCAGACGGCTGTGTACATTACAGTTCTAGATATACTATTGGGCACCGTGAGTTTTTTCTCTCTTTGGTTCCAGTACCTGATTCTCCCTGGTTCCACTTCAGTGCCTGCTCCTGCCCCAACAGCCACTTGCATGGGGATTGCCTGACAGTGGCCTCCCAGTATGATGCGGAGCACAGGAGAAAGCCTCAGCTGTTCCTTGTCTTGGATAGAGCTGTACTGCTGCACAAGTTTTAATTATTATATGTGTGTTTTCCTCCCTCTAACAGTTTATAAATTCCCTTAAGGGCAGAATCCATTTATGATTCAACTCTTTATCACACCAAGTGCTCTGGATGTGCCTCATTTAGCAATAGATTTAATTTATTAAATTAAGGAGTGCACGTACATGATGGGAAATGGCTGAGACTCAGGGTTTGCATTTGAAACATCACTGGAAGGGATGTGAAATATTTGATGACCAAACAGCAAACCTTGAGAGAAGAGGTACTAATTGGAAATATAATAGATCCCACATTAAGGCAGATATCATTCAACCCCTCATTGGACTAACCCCACTGTATCTGAATTTCATTTTTCTTCTGCCTTTCTGAAATGAGAGGTTAGTACCACAATCATGGGATTATTAAAATAATCAATTTAAATTATATACATAAAGCAAATTACAAACTGCTTGACACATCATAAGGATTTAATAAATCTGTGTTACCCCTTCTCCATTTCTAACCCGGCTTAAGTAAGAAATGCAAAGCGTAGATGCTTTTTTTGTGAAGGAATTATAGAGTAAGGACATTTGGATAAATTATTTGAAATAATTAGTATTTGTTTTCTTTCCATCATGTCAAAACAGAGAATTTGAAGTAATTTCAAAACTAAGAGTAGTGGGCCAAAAGAAAAAAAAGAAAAACTTCTCATAGTTTAGCCATAGTTTAAACACAATATTCACTAATGAGCAGAACTGTGTCTATAATATTTCTGGAGTTCAAGGTGGGTAGGGAAACAAGTTTGGTAAGTCACAGTGCTGGAAAGGAGGAAAATGGTAATTCTGCTGAGCAAAGAAGCAGCTCTGAAAGAAGTTTCTTATAAGAATCCTTTAGTGGATCATTCCACCAACATATTTCTATATTTCATACAATGACATTTACATGTCATACAATGGAATGTGTTTATTTCATAAACAGACTCCACATGGATTTGTCTCATAACAATTACATTGAAGGCATAATCACGAAAATCCATTAATGGAAGTTCATTTTCCCTAATCCTCTCCCTCATTTGAAAATCTCTCTTCCTCTAAAGGAACTTTGTGCTCTCCTTTAGCAGGTGTAGTACCCCGTGTACACGATTCCATCTCAGGACCCACACCCATGCTGTGATAATTTATTAACGAAGGCCTTATGCATAGTTCGCTGCAGGTTGTGAGAATGAGCAGCATCTCATTTACGTTTTTGTCTTCGTTGCCCACAGCCATACCTGGTACCTAGTAGTCAGTAATAAATGGATGAACAGGGAGTGAGTGACAGGCACACTGGTTCCCAGCTCTGGCTGTACTTTAGAGTCCTCTGGGGAGCTTTTATATAATATTGATGCCTGAAAACTTCCCCTAGAAATGTGGACTTAATTGGCTTGGGGTAAAGAACTGTCACAGGTACTTTATAAGCTGGTCAAAGTGATTTAAATGTACAGTCAGTGCTGAGAACTAATAGGACAAATTATCTAAATATACTATTCAACTTAGTGAGATTATAGCATAATTTTAACCAGTTACTATACGATGTAGGGTAGTGTGATGGATATTGGAATGAGGAAGACACAGTCCTTGCCCTTGAAAAGCTGATCATTTGGTAGCAAGAGATGGGATGGACATTCCAATCAGTATCTGGCATGATGATGACGATGACAATAAGAGCATGTTCTATCAAATGCACATATGGTGCCAGCCACAGGGAGCTTTACAACCTACATTATCTTATTTAATTTCTACAGCCACCCGGTGACAGAACCATTGTCATTTACTTAATCCCATTTTGCAAGATTACAAGACTGAGGTTGAGTGAATGGAAAGGTTTTGGACATGACTTCAAACTATTTTAACGTGTGCTTTTCCTTTTTGGCGGGATGGTCTTCTGAATTTCCCTTTTTAGTTTCTACTGTACCATGAAAATGGAAGGGAAATATGCTGAGGCCTGCTTGGGGCTATTGGTGTGGCCCCTGGTGCCCATGTTGGCTGTGCCCACCTGTGGCTAGGGTGGTGTGGCTGTGTGTCCCTTGGTGCCTGCGTTGACTGTGCATGCCCGTGGCTGGGACGACATGGCCGTGTGGCTCCCGGTGCCCGTGTTGGCTGTGGCTGGGGGTGGCTGGGTGGTGTCTGTGTGGCTGCCCGTGACTGGGGGTGGCGTGGCAGTAGCTGATTGCCCTCGTGGTGCCGCTGGGTGGGCCCGGATGTGGGGAAGCCGGCGGTGACTGCGGACTGAGCGGGAACCCTCACTTTACAAATGTGGGAAATGAAGGGGTCATGGTTTAAGAACTTTAGTCCGGGACTCATAGCTGGCCAAAGTATGCTATGTGCCAGGCGCCATTTAAAACCCTTTATGAGTATTGACTCAGTCCTCATAAAACCCTGTGAGGAATGGACCATTATCTCCTTTTACTGTTGACAAAATGGAAGCAACGCAGTTAATCCACTCGCCCAAGTCATAAATCAGTAAGGACCGGAAGGCCCACTAGGCGGTCTCTTCTCACCCACAGCTCGGGCGGCCCTTAGCAGTAGGTGATTGAGTCCGGATTCCACAGAGGCCTGGCAGAGGCTGGAGGGAACGCGGCGTTACATTTTATTACGTGGTGAATTGCCGCTGTTAGCATTAAGATTACTTCTCTTAAACCCAAGCCTGTCCTTGGTGGCCAGGGAGGTATAATTGAGGGGGTGGGAAGCAAGGTGTCTCTGGCCTTCAGCTCACTAAACATTTCCCGATACTCAGCAGCCTCCTTCCTCAGAAACTGTTTTTAGAGTCACAAAAGGTTTTAAAGACAAAATTTTATAAACTGTTAAAATAGCAGAGTTCTCTGTTTTACTTTATTTTCCTCCTCCTCATGCTTTACTCCCACAGCTTCACTCTTCTTCACAGCCAGATCCACAGAGAATTAAATTCACAGCTTCCCAGGGCAGACCTCCAGCTTGTTCCATTTGGGCAGACTTTCTTTTCTTTTTGCATTTCACACACACACGCACACATACATGCACACACCCACATGCACACACGTGTGCACACTTGCATACACACGCACACATGTGCACACACCTATGCACACACATGTACATACACACACGTGCACATACACGAAGAGGCACATGTACAAACACAATAGTTTGTGATCCTTCATTCACATTTAGGTGTGATTCTTCGTCCTTTTCAAGCCTTCCCAGGCATTTGTAGAAAAGTAGATCTGGAAAGCTTTCTGACCCAAGTTCTGGGACGGGAAGGCACTTAGAGAGAGATTGCTTGTTGATTCCCAGTGTTTGGAAAATAGTTGCAAAGGGGTTTCATGCCTTGCCCACCTCCCACAGCTCCTCGAGGGTGGCACTTGGACCAGTGCTGGGTCTCTCCTCCACGTACGGATCCTTCATTAGGAAGCAGACTCTGCTCTATAAGCTTGGGTCAAGAAGAAAAAACCCATCCTTCGACGTGTTTATAACCTAGCAAGGGGAAGTTTCTAAAAAGCCAGAGATCTACATATGAACTTTTATGACAGTTTTCTGCTTTCATTTCCTGGGGACAAGACTTGGGGAAGATATTAAGACAACTCTGGAGAAAACCGAGTGTAGTAAGGCTGATGTCTCTCCGTATGTTCCTGAAGAACCCCCAGATGGGGAGAGTAGAAAGGGATGTCAATGTAGCCCCATCCCAACTCAGTTCAACTCACACAGACAGAGGCAAGGCTACTGCACCTCCACCCTGCCATAGCCCTTGGCCACATGCGAATCCCAAGAGGAGATATGGCCTAAGCTCAAGCTGGGACCCACCCTGGCTGCCTAACCTTGTAAGTGAAGAGGGTATGCCCCTCTTCACTAGTGAGAAACCAGGACGGTTGATGGTGAATTCAGAAGTTCTTGCAGGCTGACTCTCACCTGTACATCCCAGGGTGCTGAGACTTCCAGCTCCGTCCCTATCCCTGTCCTTCAGTGTTAGATTAGACATTTCTGTGTCTCTCCACGATTCTGTCGGGATTCTCTTGGGGTGGCGCATGCGCCAGGTACCTTCAGTGCTCCTCCACCATCGAAAGCTGGCTGTCCTCAGCTCCTTTCTTTCCACGTTGGGGAAAGCTATGTGTTCAGCAACTCACTTTCTGAGACTCATCCATTCTGAATCTTTCCAGGTGTAATAAGTTAACTTGGGTAATGGTGGCTAGAGTAGTCTGCAGAGTTCTCCACCTCTCTCTTCTCTTAGGGATGTCATGATTTACATTTGTCAATGATATATTGTTTGTCCTTTCTCCCCACTTTCTTCCAGAATGGACTTAATACATAAAAATTATGGGTTGAGAATTGACTTGATTCAGATGAAGAGAGTAGTTTACAGGCTGGTGGAGGTTGGAAAACAATTCAATTTGCCCCCGAGTCCCTTACTGAGCAAAGACTAGTGAAAGTTACCCTGATAAAATTTTCAGTAGTTTAGAGAACATCATTACCGGCACCTTATCAGTGGCCTAACCCACAACCCCTCTGCTTTAAATAATTTTTTCATAGTGTTTTCCTAATGATATTCTTTTTTAAATATAGCACACATTCCCTAAAGTGCACAGAACACTAAGGGCAAGTTTATACAGCAAATACCCTGTAACAAAAATCAAGAATGGCTATGTTATTTATGGAACTCAGTGCAAAATGCGAGTGTGAGTCCCCTTATTAAAAAATTATAAAAAATTTTGACCATGCACGGTGGCTCACGCCTGTAATCCCAGCACTTTGGGAGGCCGAGGCGGGCGAATTACCTGAGGTTGGGAGTTCGAGACCAGCCTGACCAACATGGAGAATCCCCATCTCTACTAAAAAAATACAAAAATTTAGCCAGGCTTGGTGGTGCATGCCTGTAATCCCAGTTACTTGGGAGGCTGAGGCAGGAGAATTGCTTGAATCCAGGAGGCGGAGGTTGCACTGAGTGGGGATCATGCCATTACACTCCAGCCTGGGCAACAGGAGTGAAATTCCATCTCAAAAAAAAAAAAAAAAAAAAAAAAGGAATTTCAAGATGACAGAGGCAGAGTGTTAAACCAAATACAGTGTCTTCTAAGAATGGGCTTTGTGCAATGGTGCTGGTTGCAGCCATAAAGTCAGCCTTGATGAGAATACAGCACACACACCCTTTTGTACTATTTCTTCATCACGACATCCTTCCTCTCTCTAAAGGTAATCACTGTCCTGAACATCTACGTCAATCAGTCTCATGCTTTCTTTATATTGCGTTACCTCCCTGTGCATATCCCTAAGGATGCAGTCTTCCCTCAGTATTCATGGGGGATTTGTTCCGGGGCACCTTGTGAGTACCGAAATCCAAGGATGCTCAAGTCCTTGATACAAAAGGGTGTATTATTTTCATATGACCTATGCACATTCTCCCATATGCTTTCAGTCATTTCTAAGTTCATTTTTGATACCTGATACAATGCCATTGCTGTGTAAATAGTTGATATATATTTTTTGCACTATTTTTGATTGTTGTATTTTTATTTTTTATTGATATTTTTCCCAAAAGTTTTTGATCAACCATTGATTGAATCTGTGAATGTGAAACTCATGGATACAGAGAGCTGGCTGTAATGTTTTTATTGATTTTATACAATAGAAGTGGGATCACATGGTAGATTATTTTCTTCTAAATATGTCTTTTGTTAAATTCATTCATATTGTTGTGTGTTGCTCATTGATTACAATTGCTCTATATTATTTCATTGTATGAACATAACACAACATATCCACTTTAATGCAGATAGATATATGGGCTGCTTTCAGTTTTTGGATATTTTGAATACTAGCTTACATATATTTGGGTGCATTTCCTATAAGTTTCTCTGGGGTACATAACTTTATATGTTTTCAGATATGGACTTGCTTGGCCGTAGGGTATATGCATCTTTAAATTTAGCAGAAAATATCAAAAAGTTTTCTGAAGTATTTATATCAAACTCCCAAGAATATTAAATGGGAGTTCACATTGTTCTGCAATGTTATAAATACTTAGTGTTAAAATACATTTCTATTTTTCTAAATCTAATAGGAGTATAATTGTATCTCATTGTAACTTTAATTTGCATTTCATTTATTACTAACAAGGTTATCAACTTTTTCACATATGTACTGACTCTTTAGATTTCCCCTCTTGTAAAAAACCTGTTCAAACATTTTGTCTATTTTTTATTGCTTTGTGTGTCTTTTTCTTATAGATGTGTACATCTTTATATACCCTAGATATTAATCCTTTCTTTTAACTAGAGGAAATATCTTCTCCTACTTGGTGATGTGAATTATCTCTCTCTCTCTCTTTTTTTTTTTTTTTTTTTTTTGAGACGGAGTCTCGCTCTGCCACCCAGGCTGGAGTGCAGTGGCCGGATCTCAGCTCACTGCAAGCTCCGCCTCCTGGGTTCACGCCATTCTCCTGCCTCAGCCTCCCGAGTAGCTGGGACTACAGGCGCCCGCCACCTCGCCCGGCTAGTTTTTTGTATTTTTTAGTAGAGACGGGGTTTCACCATGTTAGCCAGGATGGTCTCGATCTCCTGACCTCGTGATCCGCCCGTCTCGGCCTCCCAAAGTGCTGGGATTACAGGCTTGAGCCACCGCGCCCGGCCTTTTTTTTTTTTTTTGAGACAGTCTCGCTCTGTCACCCAGGCTGGAGTCCAATGGTGTGATCTCTGCTACCTGGGTTCAAGTGATTCTCCTGCCTCAGCCTCCTGAGTCACTGGGATTACAGGTGTGTACCACCATGCCTGGCTAATTTTTTTGTATTTTTATTAGAGACGAGGTTTCACCATGTTGGCCAGGTTGGTCTCGAACTCCTGACCTCAGGTGATCCACCCACCTTGGCCTCCCAAAGTACTAGGATTACAAGCATGAGCCACTGCACCTGGCCTCTTTTTGATATCTTTTATGAATGGATGTGGATCAATTTTTGTGTCTGGTGTGAGGTAGAAATCCCATTTCACGTTTTAAAAACACACGTGCAATTTTCCCTGCTCCATTTGTTGCAAAGACCCCCTTCCCTTTGGCATATGGGGCCACTTCTGTCCTGTGTCCGGTTTCCACATACGTGAGGTCTGTTTCTGAGCAGTCTCTTAGAGCCCTTAGAAGCCCTTCATGAAAGGCAGAACTGCATTATGTAAGAAATCAAGGGTTGACTGTCATTCCTTTGCTCTTTAAAACCTTTGTCTATAATAAAATGAGTTTTTAGTGGGGCAATAGGCTGTTTTAGTCAGTCGTGGTGTTCATGAATCTTTTTTCTGTACATGTTTATGGATGGCAAAGTGAAGAAGTGACAGGGTAGAAGTCATAAGGCCCAAGTTCAAAGCCAGCTGGATTATGCTTACAAGGAATTCTGCGTAAGTAACTTCTGTATGTCAAATCTTTTTAATCAAAGATAACAGCTCTCCAGCTGACTTAATGGAGCTGTTAACAGGATTAAATAATATAATTTAGATTTTAAAATATTTGTTAACAATAGCAGCACATGTAGTGCAAATGCAGGAGGAAGACAAGAAAGTAATAAATACCCATTAACAACACAACCGTGTTGAGGGTGGAGTTGATTTGGCCTTGTGTAGCAGGTAGACACCGGGCATTATTGTGTGTAGTATCAGTAGACTGCGTGATTGTGATGCATGACTACTTAACACTTTTCACCACTGCCTACTTTCTGCTTCTATTATTATTACCAGATCCAGAAAGCAGATACTGGTCTTGTGTTTTAATGTGGAATCAGTAAGAAAAAGCTCCCAAATTTCTTTTCCACTGATGCTTGAGTGTTTTTCATTCTTACTTAATTCTTTTAACTTAATCTTCACTCTTTCCCTGGGGATTGTTCTTTATGAGTGGTGGTAATGCTGAATTCCTGCACATGAATGTCACCACGTTACAGAAACTTCCTAGAAAGCAGCAGAGAGGGAAGGAGGGAGGGGGAGAGAGAGAGAGAGAGAGAGAGAGAAAGAGAAAGGAGAAAGAGAAAGAAGACGGGGAGAGAGAGAGAGAGAGAGAGAAGCTAACATTACTGAATGCCATTTGTGTGGGGTTTGGATTCCTGAGAAGAGGAGAAGGAGAAAATAAGATGGTGCATGAAGGCAAAAGTCATACTTCAGCTTCTTCATTCCGAACAATGTCACACATTAATTAACCAGTTTACCTCTGTCAGATCCGTAGTTTGTTCCTCTAACACAGGAAGAGAAGCAGTGCTCTGTGCCTCTGCCCCTTCCCTCTTATTCAGCCTCTTATCCCAGTGGGTCACAGGTGGTCCCGAACCAGCATCATCAACATCCCCTGAGAATGTTTTAGAAGTGCACATTCCCCAAGCCCTGCCCTGCCCTCCCTAATCAGGGGTCTGAGGTGGGGGTAGGTGGGAGGAATCTGTGCCTTAACAAATCCTCTGGTGCTTGTGTGTGTGTGCACGCTGTCTTAACCAAACTCCAGGATGAGGACTGTCTGTCTCAACAGGTGTGCAGTGCCCTCCCACACTGATTCTGCAGAGGTTTTGTCAGAAGCACCCATGCCAGCCACCCAGAGTCACCTGCGTAATGCTGATTTGTCACTTGAGGCTGCACTCAGGGAGCAGCTGCCTCTTATTTCTAGGGGTTGTTCTGCCCTTTTGCCACCTTGTACTGGGGACTGTGAGCACCTGTGGACAGGGATGAAACTACTATACTCATCTCTGGATTCCAGCACCTACCTTAGTGACTGGTCCAGCATAGCCACCTGATAACCTCTTGCTGAAATACTACAGAACAGAGGCAACATGATATAGTGGGAACTAGTGTTAAACCAGAAGCCACAAAGCTTTCAGTTGAAAACCAGGCTCCATCACTGTGTAGTCAAGTAGCCTTAGGCAAGTCATATCTAAAGGAAAGATCCATTTGTCTTTTTCTTCACATTTTCCACAAAGCTACTTTCCGGTGAGGATTGCGTGAACTTGATCTCTGAAGTTCCAAGGATGTCCATAGACCTTTATCTGTGAATCCTAGTAAAGAGAAAAACGAAAAAGGAGACAAATGTTCATTGACAGGCACTATTCTAAGTGCAGTGAATAGAGCCTCAAGCTGATCAGAATATGCTATTTTTCTTTGGTCCTAGAGTTATTAAATTTGCTTCTTCAAGTAAGTTAAAATAGATGTATTTCTTATTGATTTATCATAACTAGAAACCCACCTCTAATGAGTTTGTGTAGGTGAGAATATTCCCATGTGGAGTGAACTCAGAGTTGAATTTGTAGGTGGACCTCAGGGGTGTGCTGGCATTGCTGAGTACGAACCCGGGATCAAGGTTAGATGTGGGGTAGGCAAGGTTCTAATGAAAATGTGCTTTGATACCTGGCTACATTTCTTGGCCTTTCCTCTCAAATGGCAGCTGAGCTGGGGCTAGCATCAGCTGTCATCACTCTCATAGAATCCTGGTCGGCACAGCCATCAGGAGCACTCAGAGGGCAAGTAGGCGGAGATTGGCAAGTCCTGGGAGCTTGTCCTGTTGCTGATGTCTTTGCCCACAGAGAACTGAAAATGTCCACTCCAAGAGTCTTGTCATGCATGTTGAATTCTGTTGGCTTTTGTGGGTGAATTAGGAGGGATTGACATTAGTTCTTTCCTGCATCTTATTTCTTCTGCCTAGCCCTGAGTCTGTCTACAGAGAGATGCTGGAGACGTGATGGGTGGGTCTCCTCCAGCTCCCCCTTTCCTCCAGTCTAAGGGGGCTTCCCTTGTGGTGGGCTCTTGGATACCCAAGTACATGTGTTGCCAGTGCTGATTAGTCACACGGCGTGTAGCTGTGGTGGCTGTCAGAGCCTGGCATGGAGCCTTGTTTTCTGGTTCTGCTAATGAACCAAGCTTGAGCCAAGGAAGACAGATTATTCCTGATTTGTTTATAAGCTTACAGGAGAGTGGAAACAATCTCTCCAGCCAAGCCTCCTTGGGCCAGTTGAAGTGAAACCAAGGATTGTCCACTTATCTCAGTAATTAAGGCACAAAGAGACCCATGCTGTTTGGGTCTGACTTTTTCAAATCTGAGGGATGATGGTTTTAGCAAATTCAGTGTGTACCAGGTCTTTGATTCATTGTGGTCATTCAGTCGTTTCTGAGTCATTGCTGGACAGCAGAAGCAGACAGCTGAAGCACAGCTCAGAAAACCATAATGTGCTGAGCAGCATTACAGCTTGTTTTGCTTAATATTTATTCTTAAAATATGACTTCATTTCAGGTACAAGTCCAGTGTGTTTGCTGTAACAAGTTAGCACGATGAAATATGGAAAAACCTATTTGCCTCTGTCTTCACAATTTGCACAAAGCCCCTTTCTGGTGAGGATTGCGTTGCACTGATCTCTACACATTTTCCCGGCATGCAGTGCTGTTTGGCCCTTTATGGGATGGGCACAAAGACCCTGTGTCTACCTTCCCAGTGAGCTGCATAAGAGACTAGGCACAGTGGAGACACATACAAGGGTGAGTATTTATTCTATAGAAAAACCAAGATTCATAAATAAAAAGCAGAGACCAGTCTATTTTTCTTGATGTTTTATTCATGATGCTAGAAAAGAACCTTTAGTAACCATGAATTGTATAAGACAAAAGAGTAGGTAGACTTTTCTCAAAAAGCTTATGGCCTTGTTAAATAGCTACAGAAATTGATCATAAATGCCAGGTGGAAATGCTTGTTTCTTGACAAGAGTCTTCATTGTCCCAAACAAATAAACAGCAGAGAAGTGATTTGTTTACTGGGCTAAGCACTCTGCAAAGCCTTAAAAAGGCTGTTTCCTTGTAAGGTAACTGGAAAACGTGGGGGATAAATGTCAAAAGGTCTCACAAAAGCCTTGAATTAAATGGTAGAAATAAAACAAAAAAAGAGGCTGAAGCACATGTGATATGACCATGGGGCATCTTTAACCAAAGGAGGAAAATGTGATTTTGTCTACACTTTGGCTAAAAAGAGCAAAAGCCAGTAGACAGGAAGCTGGGCAGATGGAAACGTATTAATATAATGGAGAGGGAAGCTGAGGCCAAATACTGAATGCTGGACAGTTAGCCAACCCTTTGGAAAGCCTGAGGCAGGGACACATGTGGAGAAGCCTGGCATTCCTGAGAGCTCATGGGCTTTTAATAGGAAAATCTGTGAATAGCCCAGAGACCTTGTATAGCCCAGAGAGGCATTTGAGGCTCTTTTGCAGCCGCCACTCATGGTCAGTGACTTGCTTATTTTCTGAGGCCCCGGCATGCATGCCAATGTGAAGTGGTTTTCATTAAACCTGAGGATGACAGAAAGATACAGACAGTCCAAAGGCATTGAAGGACATACTTGTCTTGCCCCGAGTCTCTACTTCCTCAATAGCTCTTTCTATGTCCTCAATCTGGGGACCATGTCTACCATCCCCTGGGAACATGGGAGAGAAGGGAGAACTGAAGGAGATGGAGAGAGGTCAGAGACTACTTGGCCTGGAGTCTTGAGGGGCTTCCTTTTTGAAGAAGTGGAATAAAATTAAAACATTTCATGGTAAAGGAAATTGGGTCAACATTTCCACATCCATCTTTCCTTCTGCTTTTGCCTGAATTTCCAGGTGCTTTCTTTGGTAAAGTTTTCTGGCCATCTTAGGAGGGCTCCATGCATGATGTGAGTGCTTCAAGAGTTTTGAAGTCCCCTGGGGAAAAGGATAACAAATAAGCATGCTTTTGGAAGAGTTTTGTGAAGAAGCCAATATCCTGGAGATAATGGGATGCCACAGAGCAAGTGTGTTCTGGGATCAAAAGAGATATAATGTCACCACCAGGGAATCCCAGTGAGGAGGCGTGGGATTGTCTTGGATTCTCCTCTGCATGGTTGGTAGCCTTTTAGGTAGGACCACCTCTTTGCTGGTCACTGTTTGCAGGAGCATTTCTTCCCCCATCTTCCTTTTTGATGGGAATCACCAAGTCACCTACTTCAATGCAGTCTCTGCAGGTAGATTTGGGAGTCAGAAGCTGCAGGTGAAGCAAGAGACAGTGCTGCCACTGTGGTCAGAGTGTGAAAGGAAGGCATTGTTCTAACATCATTTCTGTATGCCGGGCTGTGCACCCATCAAATTTGGGGTGGCGATCCTTTAGTGGAATCTCTCGATTCTACAAATAAGAAACTGGGTGGTGGTGGTGAAGTAGTTTTCTTTTTTTTTTTTTTTGAGACAGAGTCTCGCTCTGTCACCCGGGCTGGAGTGCAGTGGTGCGATCTCCGCTCACTGCAAGCTCCGCCTCCCAGGTTCATGCCATTCTCCTGCCTCAGCCCCCTGAGTAGCTGGGACTACAGGTGCCCACCACCACGCCTGGCTAATTTTTTGTATTTTTAGTAGAGACGGGGTTTCACCGTGTTAGCCAGGATGGTCTCGATCTCCTGACCTCGTGATCCACCCATCTCGGCCTCCCAAAGTGGTGGGATTACAGGCATGAGCTGCTGCGCCTGGCCTAGTAGCTTTCTACGAGACAGTCATAGGCATTTCCCTGCCAGAGACTTGGACAGACTTTCAGTTTATGTTGGTGGAAACTGAATGTTTCAGTCTATTTTCTGTTGTTTACAACATAATACCTGAAACTGGGTAATTTATAAGGAAAAGAAATTTATTTCTTACAGTTATGGAAGCTGAGAAGCCGAGGGTCAAGAGGGCTGTGTCTGGTGAGAGCCTTCCTGCTAGTGGGGACTCTGCTGAGTCCTGAGGCTGTGCAGGGCATCCCATGGTGAGGGGGCTGAGTGTGCTCATGTGCTAGGTCAGGTCTCTCTTTCTCTTATTATAAAGCCATCAGCCCCACTCTTGTGACAACCCATTAATTTATCCATTTATGCAGGCAGAGCCTTCATAATCCAATCACTTCTTAAAGGCCCTATCTGTCAACACTGGCACGTTGGGAACCAAGTTTCAACATGCATTCTGGAGGGACCATTCAAACCATAGCTCTGACGTTATGGAAACTCAGTTCCCAAGGAGAGCAAAGGAGCTATTTTCAGGAGTAATTCCCATCAGAACCCGGGCACAGAGTGACCAGCAAGAACTGGGGAGAACAACATTTAGGGCCTTGATGTGACCTGAGTGTTGCTAGAATGAGAGGCTGTTTTATAAAGAATGGGCTTGTTTCACAGGGAGGAGAGAAGTCTTGAAAGTTTGAGGAAAAGTTGAGGAGAAACAAAATTGTGTAGAAATCCATGACCAGAAAGAGTGGGTATAATGGGAAGGGCTTCCACGGTGCTAGTGCGCAGATCACGCAAAGTAGCCCAAGGACAAGGTCACATCTTGAGCAGTCTGCAGACATGTCTTTGGGCTAACAGCGAGGACTCTGACAAGGTTTTAAATTAGCTTAGTACCTGTTGCTTCTCCTAAAGGGAGAATGAAACAAACAATAGCAACAGCGAGGACAGGTAGGGACACTGTTGTTATGCCCTATGCTGAGGAACAGGAAGCCCAGCATGCCTTTCTCTAATGCACCTGCCTTCAGATGTAGGTGGACTCTCAGTTGTCACAGATGACCACACCCTTTCCCCTATCCAAATTCTTGTCCTTTCCCAGACTCCAGCCATCTTCAGAGATGTCTCATGTGTGTTCCTAAGCAACGCCAAGCTCATCCTTTTGGATGCTGTCACTTGACTACTGCTGTCTGTTTCTACAGGAGCCTGTTGACATTGCTGCCCAGGGCTGCCCACAGGCCATGTGGTCAGAGCTGTAGACCATACAGCTGCTGCATCCTCACAGAAGCAGAATTGCTGACCACTTCCAATCTGTGACAAGTGCTGTTTACTGGAGCAGGAGCCTCTGCCTTCCTCCCAAAATCTCTTGTTGTTTCGGCTCCAAGCAAAGGCCTCCTCCTTCTAAATGGACTCAGGCCCTTGGGCTTTCAGAATAGGCAGGCTACACACTTGCCAGGGGCTCAGGCTTGCCTTGGTCCAGTTAGAACCCAGGTTTCCTGCCCCTGAGTCCCTGCCTTGGTCAGCGTTACTAGGAGACAGGGCAATGACAGGAGGAGTCCAGAGGGCAGTATGCAAAGCTATGATTAGTGATCATCCCCAGGAGGGAGACGGCCCCTCAGCTGAGTCACCAGGACTGCAGGAAGACATGCTTCAGAAAGATCCCAGGACAGGTAGACAAGACTCCAAGCAGTGATACCAGGAATGGGAGAGCAAAACGCCCACGAGGTGAGAAGATCCTTAGAAGGGAATTTACTGCACAGGTACAACAAGGAGAGTCCCCTTTGAGTCCAGGGGACTGCACAGGGAACCTGCGACCAGATGCACTCTTCCCTTTTCTGCCTTTTCTTAGAGTTGACTTTGTAGGAGGCTTCAACAGACTCCCTCTGGGTTCTTGCATGTCGTCTGAAATGATAAAATTTTGTTCTTCTTTATTGCTGAATAGTACTCCATTGCGCATATAAGCCACATTTTCTTTTCCCACTCATCCACTGATGGACACTTAGGTTGACTCCATATCTTTACTCTTGTAAGTAATGTTGTGAACATGCACGTGTAGGTATCTCTTCAAAATACTGATGTCAATTTCTTTGGACACATACACAGAAGAAGGATTGCTAGATATGTTTTCAGATTTCTGAGGAACCTCCATACTATTTTTCCTAGTGGCTGTACCAATTTACATTCCCACTAACCGTGTGTGAGGGTTCCCTTTCTGTACATTCTCAGCAACACTTACCTTTAATCTTTTCAATAATAGCCATTCTGACAGGTGTGAGATGGTATCTCATTGTGGCTTTAATTTGCAGTTCCCTGATGACTAGTGATGCTGATCATTTTTAAATATAGCTGTTGGCCATTTGTATGTCTTCTTTTGAGAAATATCTATTCAGGTCTTCTGTCCATTTTTAAATTAGATTATTTGGTTTTTTTTTGTTGCTATTATTTGAGTTCCTTATATATTTTGGATATTAACCTCTTGTTGGATACACTGTTTGTAAATATTTTCTCCCATTCTGTGGGTTGTCTCTTCCCCTGTTGACTGTTTCCTTTGCTGTGAAGTTTTTTAGTTTGATGTAATCCCATTTGTCTATTTTTGCCTTCGTTGCTGTGTTTTTGGAGTTCTATCCAAAACGATCATTGTCCAGACCAGTGTCATGGAGCTTTTCTCCTATTTTCTTTGAGTAGTTTTATATTTTCAGGTTTTACATTTCAGTCTTCCATTCATTTTGAGTTGATTCTTGTAGATAGGGTGAGATAAGGGCCTAATTTCATTCTTCTGCCTATAATGAAATAACCTAGCCACAGAAAGACAAATACTGCCTGGTCTCACTTATATACGAAAGCAAAAATAGTTGAATTTATGAAAGTAGAAAATAGATTGGTGGTTATCAGAGGTAGGGTATGGCAGAGGGTGAGGGGATGGAGAATAGGGAGATGTTGGTCACAGGGTACAAAGTTTCAGTTAGGCAGGTAGAATAAGTTTTAATGATCTATTGTACAGCAGGGTATTGTAGTCAATAGCAATGTATTGTGTATTTAATAATTGCTAAAAGGATATATTTTGAATGTTCTTACCACAAAGAAATGATAAGTATATGAGGGGATGGTTATGCTAATTAGCCTGATTTAATCATTCCACAATATAAACATGGACCAAAACATCACACTGTATCCCATGAATGTTACAGTAGTCCCTGTTGTCCATAGGGAATACATTCTAAGACCTCCAGTGAATGCCTGAGACTGAATAGCACCAAACCCTATATATACTATGTTTCCTATGCATACATACCTATGACAACGTTTAATTTAGAAATCAGGCACAGTAAGAGACTAATAACTAATAATACAATAGAATAATTTTAAAAATATACTGTAATAAAAGTTAAGTGCATATGGTCTTTCTCTCTCTCTTCCTCTCTCTCTCTCTCACAATATCTTCATATTTTTATACTGCAGTTGACCATGGGTTACCAAAACCTGGGAAAGTAGAGCTGAGAATAAGGGGAGTGCTTCTGTAGATCTATTATTTGTCACTTAAAATACAATAAACAGACCCCGCGCCCTATAGGAGAACAGCTGGAGGGAGGTGGATCAGGCAGGGATTTATTCCCCTGGCTCTCTCTAGCACTGTCGAGGTCCCTCCCTCACAAGTCACTGCCCACCTCCAGGCTACCACTCTCTGGGCTCTAGGGTTCTGGTACCTTCCTCCTCCCACCGCCTTTCCTAGTCTGAGGGTGATAACATCTGTGCTGCTGCTGGTCCTGTCACCCCCCACCCCGTCCCCCCATCTACACCTACACTGTCATAATTGGTCCCTTTGTAAATAACCTTCCTTGAATCATCCTGTTTCCTGTTGGGATTCATCCTGTTACAGGAGCTATCTAATGACCTCTGATTATAAAAAGGAGCATACAGCATGGAGGGTACATAACTAAGAAGTCCTATAGAGACTGGAGGGACCTTGTGATCAAAAAGAAGAATCTTTGAATGACATGGATTAGTAAATGCTAAACACTGTGGAACTTTTCTAAAAAAAATGTAAAAAAAAAAAAAAATCATGGAATTAAGGAGAGATCCACTGTTTGAGAAAAGTAAAGAGCAATTTCAAATCAATACCAGGAAGCATGTTTTCATAAATCTGTGGCAGATAGAAAGAGCTGTCTTGAGAAGGAGCATCGTGGCCAGGGGTAGTGTCGTTTAACTCCTTGGCTGGGATGCTGGAGAGGTGATACTAATTAGATACCTCCTTGTTCTTCAAACTCTCCAAATCTGCACGTTCTTTTACAAGGCTGGAGGTTCTATTTCTTCAAAGAAGGCCGTCGACCTGCTATAAGTGTGTCAAAATAGTATTCCATGATGCTAATCCTGAAAACAAACAGGACTTAGATTTTGTAGGGCCTCTGTCTGTTGTGATCTTTTGGTCATGGCCAGGATGAGGGGAAGAGTGCCTGGGGGCGTGTCTGTGGCATTTCAAGACAGGGCCAGGTGTTTGGGAGAGGTAGGGGGAGGCCAGTCACCAGCTTCCTTGGAAAGGGCTGGCTTTGTTTGATTCCTCCAGCCTCAAGGGAGAGGTGGATGCCTGCTCAGAGAGACTTGCTTCCTACTAAGCCCCCTGTTGGCTGTGCGTGCCATTCGGCTCATTGGATTGTTAAATGAATCTGTTTAATGTGACTGAGCTGCCTGTGCCTGCCAAACCCAACTCCAGACAGCAGCGATATTCCACACACCAACTGCACCCGTGTTAAAGGGCACTGGGGAAGCTGTGAGAGCCGCAGAAAGAATTGTTCTTTATCTGAACAACCTTTGGTGAATGTCGTTTTGTTTCAGAATCAGTTTTTTGATGTTCTACTCCCTCCTGGCTTCCCCCGGGAAGCAACACAATCAATTTCTCCCGGGAATGGGAAGCCCAATATAGAAGATGGTTTCCTTTTCCTGAGAATGTATGGAGAGCACGTTTTTCCAAGTTTTTGTTATTATATAATAATGTTTTGGCTTTGAGAAAAGGCAGAACGTGTTTAACTTGTGTATAGAATATTTATCCTGCAGAATACTGTTGTTTCTCTTTCATGGGTCCTGCTCAGTGTCTAGGAAGATACAATTTGTATTAAAAGTCCCACAGTCTGACCAGAAAAGATTTAGATTTTTGTATTGCCAGTTCTGTTGACCCTAAGCAAGATAAAGGCGTTACAGCCAATGGCAGTTACCTTCCCCACCACAGACCCCATTTACTAGGTAGTGGTTTTGGAAGGCCAGGACCAAGGAGCAGCAGGCCCCTGGCTGGGAGTGGTGCCACACTTGAGCAGTTGAGGCAAGACCCAGGTGGTGGGTGCTGCCCCTGTTCAGGTGTTACAGGAAAGGGGTCCCGATTCAGATCCCAAGAGAGGGTTCTTGGATCTCATGCAAGAAAAAATTCAGGACAAGTCCACAGTGAAAAGCAAAAGCAAGTTTATTAAGAAGGTAAAGTAGTGAAAGTACAGCTACTCCATAGACAGAGTAGGGTGTTCCCAAAGTAAGAGGAGGAATGTGTTCACCCTAGATACAAGACTCATTTATATAGGATAAAAAGGACCATGGGGAGATGTGCTCTGCTACAAGGGTTTGTGATAAAGGATTAATTTTCTTAATCGCTATATTTTGCAAGAATCGATACTATTTTCTTTAAAGCAAAATTAGGAATGTGTTTGTTTTCAAGATATTGAGATATCAGGACACTCCCAAATCTGGGTCTGTTTAGTTGACATTATCAATCTGTTTCCTTAACTGCAAATATCTAAAGGCTAGGAATACCTAACTTTCTGGGAATGCAGCCCAGCAAGTCCAGCCTCATTTTCCTAGCCCTCACTCAAGATAGAGTCACTCTGGCTCGAATGCCTCTGGTGCAGGATATGCTTGGAGATCCATATTAACCCCCTGGTTTTCCATGTAGAGTAAGGAACCAACTCTTGGTCAAAAAGATTAATATCATAGGATCTCTAGCCAAATTCACCCTTAATAAATAAGTCCAGAGAGTAATAAAAAAAACAACAACAACAACGTGGGGATCAGGTAGGATTAGGAGGAAGGGCAGAGGGTACTAGAACTATTTTTCCTTTGGAGCCTCTTCCATTAGTGAGGGTGTCTCCTTCATATTTATTTTTAATGCTAGGTTTTATAGTGCTCAACCAGACCAGGGCTGGAGGCTGTGGAGAAAGGATAGAGGCCATGTGCAGCTGTTTATCCCAAAAGTCAGTTTCCAAGAGCTGGCCTAACCCTGAAGGTGGATGGTTCAAAATATCTCTTTTTTGTGAGAAATAAAGGTTCATGATGCATGTCATTATCTCTACATTCACTCCAAGCCCTCTGTGGGTATGGCAAGACCACTTAGAAATTGTTATAACGGTGAAATGATGATCAACCATTCATTACTTCTGTAAGTAGGAGGTGCTAGTAAGTTGAATCTAGGTCAGTATTTTCATTGGGATGACTGGAGACTGAGGTTCCTCCATCCTCATCTGCCCTTATGCAAGAAGGCCATAAGGAAATGTGTTAAGATGTGTCAATTTTCTTTAAGAACATTCCTGAATTTTACATAAACCCTTTCAAATGTAGACCCCAGGTCTTATTTAAATGATAAAAGTTTAGATGCATGACAACAGGAAGGCCTTTGAGCCCACTAACGAACAGCTACATGGTGGAAAATTCCAGCCGCCTAATTCCATTCACCCCAATCCCATGATGCTTTTACTTTTTCTCTTTTTGCCTCCTGATAGGGTTTGGCTGTGTCCCCACACAAGTCTTATCTTGATTTCCCACGTGTTGTGGGAGGGACCTGGTGAGACGTAATTGAATCATGGGGGCAAGTCTTTCCCATGCTGTTCTCGTGACAGTGAATAAGTCTCATGAGGTCTGATGGTTTTATCATGGGTTTCTACTTTTGCATCTTCCTCATCTTCTCTTTGCCTGCTGCCATCCATGTAAGACATGACTTGCTCCTCCTTGCCTTCCACTATGACATGAGGCTTCCTCAGTCATGTGAAACTGTGAGTCCGATTAAGCCTCTTTCTTTTGCAAATTGCCCAGTCTTGGGTATATCTTCATCAGCAACATGAAAACGGACTAATACACCTCCTTTCTTCAATTAAAACCTCACATACCTGACTTTATAATGCTTTGTGCTGATGAAGCTCTCTCTATTTATAAGATATTTCCCTAGGTATGTCCCTAAACCCAAGACAGCAGCACCAGGAGGGAGGTGGCTGAAATCTCTATGGGACTGACAAGTGAGCTGAGACTCAGAGCAGTTAAGGTGACTAAGATGACACCACCAGTCAGTGGAAGGGCCTGGGTTATGGCTGGACATAGGGGCTGAGAAGAGTGGATGACAAGGAAGCACGTGCTAGGAGGAACCTTGGGTGTCACAGGGAGAAGAGAACACTTAGGGGGTGTGTCCACCTAGGGTCTTTGGCTGCAAATCACATCACTGGACACGGGTTTTCTTTAAAAAAAATTCACTGAAAAGATACTGAAGAGCTCCCCAAACTGAGTAGAGTTGAATGACTTGGCCACACGAAGTACAGGCCCTTGGCAGCCTGGCCAAGCAATCACAAACAACCTCCACTGACCTTTTTGTGCCTCTCCTTCTCTGGCTTCCACCAGCATCTACTGGGCACCGACCACATGCCAGGCATAACCGTGGGATCCAGGCAGACAATAGGGAACTGTAAAATGCCCTGTCTTCAGAGAAGACAAATGCCAGGAGATGGGAAGAGCTAAGATGGAGGATGATCAGGTGAGTGTGGAGAGGTTACAGCCCCAGCGTGTGGTCTCCTGGAATGGCCAGGAAGGCCTCTCTGATGAAGTTTAAGCTGAGACCTGAAAGGAGTGAGGAGCTACAGCTACAGGAGTGGCTGGGGAAGGAGTGTCCAGGCCTCCAGCAGGACTGAGGTTGGCTTGTATGTGTATAAATATATACATAAGTGTGTGTGTGTATAAGTCAATATAGATATATAATTTGAGTTTCATGTATGTGTATAAACATACATATATATAAATATATATGTTTAATATAATATACTATATATATAATATAAATATATGTATATTTAGAGAGACAGAAAAGAGGACTGTACATACCCAGTTTTTCCTTGATATCTTGGGGAATTGGTTCTAGGACCCTCAAGGATACCAAACACTGGTGCTCACATTCCTTATTGCTAATAGTGTAGAATTTACATATAACCTACATTGTTTAGGAAATGATGGCAATAAAAAACATGTACATGTTTAGTACAGACACAATTTTTTTCACATATTTTTGATCCCTGATTTGTTGAATCCACAACCGGAAATCCAGGGAGATGGAGGACCGACTGTGTGTGTGTGTGTGTGTGTGTCTGTGTGTGTGTGTGTGTGTGTAGAGAGAGAGAAAGAGAGAGAGAGAGATTTAACAGAAAATAGACTTACTACAGAAGAGCATTTACTCCAACTTTAATGTTAGGAGTGAGAGTGTGTGTGTGACTTCCATAGATCTTAATAATATATATTTGAAGCGTACAACAAGATGTTTTATATGTATACCATGGTGATATGATTACCATAGTCAAGCAAATTAACATATCCATCACTTTCCATAGTTACTTTTCTGTGTATATGTGTGGTAAGAGCACCTAACAGCTACTCTCTTAGCAAACTTCTTTTATCTAATGCAATATTGACTGTGGTCTCCATGCTGTACCTTAGATCTCTAGATTATTCATCCTCCCTAACTGCAAGTTGTAACCTTTGACCTGCTTCTTCCCATTCCTCCCCCTCCTCACTTCTGGTAACCACCATTTTACTCTCTGATTTCATTTATTTGACTTATTTTTTAGATTGTACATTTAAGTGAGATCATGCAGTATTTTTCTTTCTGTGTCTGGATAAGGAGAATAGATTTTGAAGGCGGTAGAAATTTCAGGAAACCAAGAGACAGGGCTCAGTTGTAAGGCTCTTAGTGCCCCTCTGTTCCCTGAGATGGTGCCAAGTACTGCAAGGACAGCTTCTGGTCTTGTGCCCGGGAAGGACCTTGGCGGCCCAGCCAGGCACGCTCCTGTTCATCTGCTGGGGGGCTGGATGCCGAGAGCTGGTTGTCAGCTCATTTCATCCCCATGGACAGAACGGGGAAACTGTGTCAAAGGGTGGAATGAACTGCTGACAGTCTGCAGTGCACGCTCCACAGGGTGGACTCACTGGTGAACCTCATAGCACTAGGTCTTCTCATTTGGCCCTGAGAGGCACATTTCTTCTTTTTGTCTAGTGCTGAAGAAACACAGCAAACACACTGCTCACTGCCTTCAACATGACTTTGATGAGAGATCCTTCTTGTGCTCCACTTGCGATTTTCTCAGTATAGACCTATTTTATGAAAAAGGGGCCACACAGTTTTTGATGCCATTTACTTTAAAAAGAATACAAACAGTTACAGTTTTTAATACTTCAATCTACTTTCAAAGGGAAAGAAAGAACATTCCAAAGAGTCAGTCAAGGGTCTCATGAATTTCCCAAGGGTTTCTATGACTCAGAAGTAGGAAGATTATAGACTGGTGAGCTAAGTGTTGATTCCAAGAGAAACCCATGAGAGATTTTTAAGGACCCAGACTATGAATACACCAAGAGGAAGGAGTGGCAAAAAGAGATAGTCGCTATTCGGAGCAGAAGTCAGATTTGAGTTCTGTTTTTCTGTTGTGTCTTGTACAATTTTCTCAAAGCACAGAAGAAGCAGTGATGTTTGCTGTCTTTACTGCTCATTCACTTAGTCCCTCGTTTGATCCGTGGGTTCAGGCCTGCCCGTGTCCCAGGCTTCGCACCGATTTCTTGGTTTAGAGACCAAGACTTGCGCGGGCTACCCTGATGGTGCATCCACACCATGGTAGTTTGAACCTATTTGTATTGAATTTAAATTATTAAATATGACGAATGTCAGTAGTTTTGTAACAAAATCAAACTCCAAGATAGGCAAATAGCCCTGTAATTGACCTCATGTGCCTGGGCTTCTTCAGTGTCATGGCTTCCAGTCATATCTTGTGTGTGGGAAGCCCTGCTTATTCTCTGACTTGTTAGCCTCTGTCTGAGCTGAAAGACCCTTCCTCCTACTACTGCTTCCCTTCACTCCATGCTTCCAGGTCTGCCGTGGCCATGGTCGTGTGAACTCACCCCACTTCATGTCTTGCTCTGAGTAACCTTCCTGCCCACCTTCCCCATGGTGAGTCATCTGTCACACGAATGGAGCTCCTCTACCTGCCTCCCACCTGAGAGGCATTGGGATTGGTCTGTGGGGCTGGCGAATAGACAGAAAGGGCTGGGGAGGTTGACTGGTCCCCATGAGGATACAGAAACTGAGGACACTGAAAACTTCCCATGAGTCTCCTACCAAACTCACTGGCAGAACCACCCATATCAAGCATTCCAAGTCAGAGCCACAGGGTGATTGGAACAGGTACGAATAAAGTGATTGAGTGCATCATTGAGTAGGTGGGGAAGTATTTTCTGGACAGCAGAATCTTCTTGCCCATCCCCAAGTCATCGATTACTGTTGGAAGCCTAGCCTGCCAAATGAGAAGTATATTGCCTGAAATTTCTTTCAGGACTAACGCTAATCCTTGTTCTTGTATTCCTCAGTTCTTACGTGGTTGTTCTGCTTTGGAGGAAACTATACGACCAGCAGTTAGGTAAGGTATGTTTGAAAAATGACATGTGGCACAAGGAGGCTCCATTGTAGTTTGCTGAAGAATTTTGGGAGCTCATGCAGTGTTCATTTCATTCTCTATATATCCCGATAATTACTCATTATGAAGAGACTTAACAAAAGGTGTGCCGTCAGCTTTGCCAATTAGTGTGTCCATCTGCCTTTGTTTTTGAATTCAATTTTGCCTGTGGTAGCATGCTGTACAGTAAATGTCCCTTTTTGGCCTGTTCTGTTGTATTTGATTGACAGTTTTATTTTTTTAGTTCAGCATATGCATAATGAGTGTGAGCAAATAAAGAGATGTCTGATGATAGTCTTAATGAAGGAGACATTGAGAGTTAGCTTGCTGGCTCCTGAACAGTTTAAGTTGTGTAATCTAAGGAAAAATCAGTAAATAGTATCAAAACAGGTAGCTGATTGAGCAGCTAATGGAGAGGGGGCACTCTATTAGGAGTTTACTCACATTATCTCACGGAAACCTTCTTTTGACCTCTTGGGACATGCACTGCCATCTTCATTTACAGAGAAGAAAATTGATGTCCAATAATATTAAGTACTTAAATTCAGTGTCATAATGGTTTGAGTTGTGCACCAGTAACGTATGGATCAGATCAATCAAAGAGCATCATGTACTCAAAAGTGTTATCTATGTGAAAGTGTGTATGCATGTGCACGTGTAGCCATCTGATACTTAAATTAGCATGGCCTCAAGGTGAAGAGGGATAAACAGAGGAAACAGAAAAGGCTAGTGTCAGCCAGGTGGGGTGGCTCACGCCTGTAATCCTAGCACTTTGGGAGGCCGAGGTGGGTGGATCACCTGAGGTCAGGAGTTTGAGACCAGCCTGGCCAACATGGTGAAACCTCGTCTCTGCTAAAAATACAAAAGTTAGCTGGGCGTGGTGGCAGGTGCCAGTAGTCCCAGCGACTTGGGAGGCTGAGGCAGGAAAACCATTTGAACCCGGGAGGCAGAGGTTGCAGTGAGCCAAGCCGAGAGTGTGCTACTGCACTCCAGCCTGAGTGACAGAGCGAGATTCCATCTAAAGAAAAAAAAAAAAAAAAAAAGAAAAGGCTAGTGTCTCCTGGCATAGCATTTCCCTGTTTAGGACCCCTGAAGATGAGAACAAACCTATTGGAAGATGAGAGAAAGAACAAGAAACCAGAATGGAGGCCTATTGTGTAACTGAATTATAACAAAACAGACATGTGGCTTCATGATCAGTGGGAGCCTAGGTTATGCTATAGTGAAAACCATGGCCTGGATGGAGACCTTGGTACTAAAGAGAATAAGCCCAGTCCACAACTAAATTTTATTTTGAAAATCATTAATTTTTGTTTGCTCAGCAGTACTTTGTTCAAAATATTATGGGAGAAATCTTGCAATTACAAGAACTAATAGACAAATGTGTCCATAGAATGTCTCGCTGTGTGCGATGTGGGGATTGTTGCTAGGCAAAGGAAATTCTGTGCTGATCCCTGGGTGACTACCACTGTATCTATGGCCACAATGAGTCTAACACTATACATCTCTCTCTAGGGTGGTGTGATACAAAGCTGTGTAAGTTGTAAACACAAGGCAGTGAGGGGCAGCGATGTTGCCTTACTGCTCTTCATGTTCCATGGTGATACCTGGCCCCGGAGGCTGGAGTCTGTGGTGCTGGACGCAGGGCTGCTGCTCTGCAGGGCCTGCTTGAAGCTTACTCAGTGATGTGCCATAGGCCAGACAGCTCAGAGGTTCTGGAGGCTGATGGGCTGAATTCAAATCTTGAGCTTAGAGTTGACAGGTATGTGAATTTGGAGTGGCAAATGAGGGACCATTTTATTAAATGTGTATGAGTCAAGCACACTATTAGGTCTTGTTTTCACAACACGTCTGTGTGGTGTATGTTAATGTATGTTATCATACATATATGTTGTCTTACATGTGAGAAACTTGGGGCTTAGAGTATTTCAGTGAATCAAGTAGATTCCACACCTATTAAGGAGCAGAGACAGGACTCAGTTCTGTCTGGGCCTCCAAAGCCTTCATGCTCTACACTACTCTGACCTTACTTAATGATGTGTCATAGGCCAGACGGCTCACGGTTGCTGGCCTTAAGCTCCTGACTTTAAATGCTGATGCTTCCTGTAGGGTGAGTCAAACAGCCTGATTCTCCATCTGTCAAGGAGAGCTGATGACTGTCCCTCTCAGCAGCACCGTGAGGAGGAAATGAGGAAACATGGGTAACTGTGCCTGAGCATGACACATAGTAGGTGCTCAATGAAAGCAACTTCTCTTGACCCATCACTGCCATGATCTCCTTTAGTGTGTTCTCAATTTTACACACCCCCGCCAGTCCCCAAAGGAGAACATCTTTAGGGCTAAGTTCTTGGGTTTGATTGGCTTCACGGTCATTTTGATCACTCTGTTTCAGAACCACAGGACTTTTAGGCCTGGGGTAGGTAGGAGATGGGTATATTAGTCTGTTTTCACACTGCTGATAAAGACATACCCCAGATGGAGAATAAAAAGAGGTTTAATTGGATTCACATTTCCACATGGCTGGGGAGGCCTCAGAATCATGATGGGAGGTGAAAGGCACTTCTTACATGGTGGTGGCAAGAGAAAATGAGGAAGAAGAAAAAGTGGAACCCCCTGATAAGCCCATCAGATCTCGTAAGACTTATTCCTTATCACAAGAATAGCACGGGAAAAACTGGTCCCCATGATTCAATTACCTCCCCCAGGTCTCTCCTACAACATGTGGGAAATCTGGGAGATACAATTCAAACTGAGATTTGGGTGGGGACACAGTCATATCAATGGGGTTCTGAGGGGCAGGATATGTTAGATAATCTTGAGTTCAGCTGTGTTACTAGAAGAAACAATGCAATTGATTTGCTGTAATGGTGATGGCACACGAAGTCATCTTTATGACTAGGGTCATGGAGCTGATGCAGGCCATGGTGTGTGCCACCACATCTGGCTAATTTTTGTATTTTTATTAGAGATGGGGTCTCACCATGTTGGCAGGCCTGGTTTTGAGCTCTTGGCCTCAAGTGATCTGCCCACCTTGGCTTCCCAAAGTGCTGGGATTATGGGTGTGAGCCACCATGCCCGGCTGAATATGAACCTTTTAAGTATTTCCAATAATGATATTTATCCTATTTGTACTCAGAAATACCAAAAAAAGTGTTAAACCCATATGAAGTTAAATCTTTAAATATATTTCAGCACTTAAAATGTCAGGAACAGAAAAGTTAAAAGTTGTTCAGGTCAAGACTTAGAAAAGTTAAAAGTTTGTGTGTTTGGGAGGGACACAGAATGTTTTCCTCTAGTCAAGGAAAGACTGAAAATGGGTCTGTCCCCGGTCTCTGTGGCAGGTCTGTGAAGTGCTATGGAGGGGACCCCCCGGCAGCCTCTGCTCTCATCATATCCACCGCGAATCAATTTTGCCCTTCCCTGATTGCATCTGCCTGAAAATAAATCCCTCTCTGAAAGCGCTCGTTGGTGATAATCATTTTACTGGACGTTTTATCAGGAGGCAGAGCCAACTGATGTGGCGTCACACAGAGCCCTGATGAAAACACCGTCATGCTGCTTCCCGCTTCTCTCTTTCCTTCCTCGAGGTTCTATTTCTGCCAGCAATCTCATCTTTGCCACCAGCATTTATGATAACAAAATCTCCTTATTGTCCTGTTGCTTTTGGCTTCTGACGTGCCTTTTGGAGGGCCACCCAGCTCCTGCTTGCCACCGCGGTGCATCCCTTGCGGAGGCCACTCCCACACCCAGCTGGGCTGCTGCTGCGGCATCCTTTCCGTACTCTTCCACTAAGGTGTTCTGTCAGCGCTTTTTCTTCTTTTGAGGATCTCTCTCACCTCCGTGCCTCCGGGCCACTGACCTAGTGAAGGATGGACACGTGCTGCAACAAGCCTGGCCTTCCTCCCTCTCCCGGGAATGGGGCTCTCCTGGGACCCTGTCAGTGACCCCGCAGCCGTCTGCTCCTGGGGCCTTGAGGCCTGCCCCAATCCTCACCCGTGTCCGTGGCTCTGCATTGTCTTTAGCGGTATCCTGTATCTGAGTATCAGTTTTAGCTAGAATATTTTGTATTGCTGGAAAACAAAGAAAATTAAGTGATGGAAACATTCATGAGGATAATAAAAACTTTTGGAATTGATATATCCTCGTTGTACGTAGTTTGGGGGGTACATGTGATATTGTGATACATTTATACAGGATGTAATCATCAAACTAGGGTAATAGGGATATTCAGCACCTCAAATATTTTATCAGAATATTACTGAAATGAACGTTTTCCCATATTTCTGCTTTTACCAATTAAGTAAAATTTAATTTCCTTGGCCATAAAACAAGTGTTTGCTGCAAGAGTAGACAAGGAGCTTTGGGATGAATCCATGCTCCCTGCATGACTCGATGTTTGAGGAGAAAGCAGCCACCACACACAGGCACACACAGTTGCACTGAGTCACACACAGGCACACACAGGCACACACTGGTACACACAGCCACACACAGGCACACACAGGTACACACAGCCACACACAGGCACACACAGTGGTGCTGCGTCCTGGCTCAGGGAGGGATGTGTGAGCCGTGCCCCTCAGAGGTGAGCTCCTGCTGGGACTGCCAGGTCAGGCCCTCCTCCAAGACATCCCTGGGACCTCACTCAGTTGCTCTCACCAACCTACCATCACCTCACATTGTCCCAACAGTGATTCTGCCCTTGAACTTATTTCTGCTTTCTCCCATGGTCCATGTCTCAGCTTAGCCTGGCCTGCACAGTGGCCTCATGCTGGTTAGTCTGGTTCAGCCCAGACAGCCAAGCCTCGCCTTACATGCTGCTGTCATGCTCCCCTGGGAAACTCCATAAAATCACACACATTTCATACCAGAGGGACATAAAAGATCATAGAAGTTTGAAAGTTATATTTTGCTTTGCAACTTTCTTCCCCAAATGTTTTTGCAAAAGCCTAAGTGGCTCTCGGAGCAGCGGGGCTCCCAGGAACACAGCTGCAGCAGGGCCCTCTTCAGCCTCCCTTAGAATGCAAGGAGACTGAGGAGCAGATGAAGCTCAACAGCAGCTGAAAGGCTGGTGGTGGAGTGCAGAAGAAAACTCAAAGCTCTTTTTTTCTACCATTATTCCAATTTTTATTAACTTACAATTTTTATTTTTTGGTCTGTGAAGGATTTTTCATTTATACGCTATTATGCCCCAGTCTAATATTTTGCAAAAATTTAACCCAGCAAAACTAGGATAAGTTAATTAGATATGTCAGGAAAATGAAACCAGTTAGCACTTGATATGGTTTGGCTGTGTCCCCACTCAAATCTCATCTTGAATTGTAGTTCCCATAATCCCCACCTGTTGTGGGAAGGACCCAGTGGGAGGTAATTTAATCTTGGGGGCAGTTTCCCCCACGCTATTCTTGTGATAGTGAGTAAGTTCTCATGAGATCAGATGGTTTTATAAGGGGTTTTCCCCTTTGCTCGGTTCTCATTCTCTCTCCTGCCACCCTGTAAAGAAGTGCCTTCTGCCATGATTGTAAGATTCCTGAGGCCTCCCCAGCCATGTGGAACTGTGAGCCAATTAAACTTCTTTCTTTTATAAATCACCCAGTCTCAGGTATGTCTTTATTAGCATGAGAATGGACTAACACACTAACACAGCACTTTTATTGGTCCTCTTTAAGGTCAAATTTGAGAAGATTCTAAAAAGTGCTGACATTAAAAAAAATCACAAGATCTGCAAATTTGGAAAAGAGACTTTACTTCTTATAAAGAGTTACAGCCTGCAAGGTAGCCATCCTGACAGGCTGGGAAGTGTAACCACTGTTAGCAGATGCTTCAAGGGAGGGAAGGGTGGAACAGGGATTTGCGCTGAACAGGTTGGCCTCATGTACACATTCAACAGGTAACAGGAATAACTGTGAATACTCAGGAAAGGGTCCCAATGAATGCACACAGAATAAACGTGCACAACACGCATGTTACATGTGACCCGTATTCCCTTTGCGGTGGAATCTTCACATTTAAATACATTCCCATCAGGTCCTATCCTTCAAAAGGTGAAACATGAGAGTGCATGCAGGTACTCAGTCTGCAGCCTCTGTGAACCATTCAGACTCAGCCCATGGTTGGTGGTCTTTTCCATGAGAAAGTCACTGAAATCAGCCTGTGTCCAGTCAAAGCTGTGGTTATGGTTGTAGAATGAAATCAGTCAGTCAGCGTCGGGCAGTGGATGTGCTGCACTTGTTTCAGTGTGGCTCATCTCCAGGCCAGCGCTTGTTTAGATGCTGGAGAAGAAAACCCTGTGGCAGTTAGAACAGAGGTGACTCTTTAAGTATAGAGATGAGTGATGTAACCCTTGCCTGGTGTGGCCTTAGGTCCTGTTTATGATTTGGTATCTTACTGCCACAAAGAATTCGTTCTGTCAGTCCCATGACCTCTATTTTAATTTGAATGCTGGTCGGTTGTTGTGTCTAAACTGAGAAAGGCAGGGGGCATGATAAGGTGGGTCTGACCTCCCATCCCATTGTTACTGGAAAAGGGGTCTTGATCCAGACCCCAGGAGAGGGTTCCTGGATCTCCTGCAGGATGGAATTCAAGATGAGTCACACAGTGCAGTAGGAAGAGAGAGTTTACTAAAAGCTCCTTAGTTACAGAGTACGGCATCTTCAGAAAGCAAGAGAAAGGACACCTCGGCTTTGTTTTTTGTTTTTCTTATATAGGAGTCTTGTCTATGTAAAGACTAAACTAAGCTGTGCCTACATGTGGATTGGCTGGCAGCATGACAAAACTTATTATTCTATTGATTTAGAGGAAACAGTCCTTGACATTTTAGTGTGTGAGTCCATCACAGCATAACTATAATTACCTTGAAAGCATATATTGCTATGGGCATTGAGACATCTGGACTTTCTGTTTTGTAGGAGTGTGTCCTTGCAGGTATCTTTAGGCTGTTTCTTCCGCTATAAACAGCTTATGACCATGGGTCGTGACTGGCAAGGTATGGGCCTTGTTAGTCTCCAGATGGAGTTGAGCATGAAATGGACTTGCTCTCCTAGCCTCCTGCTTCCTTAACACTGCCATGGACAGGAACTCAAGGTTTGTAGTTTCTCTGCAGTCCTCTTGGCTAAGAGGGGTTAGTTCAGTCAGTTGGGGACTTTAGAATTCTATTTTTTTTTGTTCTCAAATGTAAAGAAGAGAAGGAAAAATACTATAAGAAATAGATGTCAGGGCACTTCCAATGTGATGTGTACAGACATGGAGGACAAGGGGGAAATTTCCCAGTAGAATTGCACCGAGGGATGGTCCTGGGGGAGATGAGAGTATGTGGAGGATTACTGGAATGTAGAGAGTTGGGGAAACCACAAGACAGACAGCCGGGTGGTGGGAAGGAGGGTCTGCTGGGGCTCAGTCCTCTGCAGAGCATGCATGTAATTTCTGAGAGTGGCTTGCAACTTGAGCCTCACTCTAGAGTTCCTGATTTGGTAGGCTTGGGTGGGGCCCAAGAATCTACATTTCTAACAAGGTCTGAGCTCATGTGGATGCTCATTTGAGAATCTACTGCTTTATAATATTTATGGTTATATATTCATTGTGAGTTTTTTGTGTGTTTGTTTGTTTTTGAGACGGAGTCTCACTGTGCAACCCAGGATGGAATGCAGTGGTGTGATCTTGGCTACCTGCAACCTCCGCCTCCCAGGTTCAAGCAATTCTCGCTTCAGCCTCCCGAGGAGCTAGCATGCACCACCATGCCCAGCCAATTTTTGTATTTTTATTAGAGATGGGGTTTCACCATGTTGTCCAGGCTGGTCTCAAACTCCTGACCTCGGGTGATCTGCCCACGTTGGCCTCCCAAAGTGCTAGAATAACAGGCATGAGCCACTGGGTTCGGCCAAATTGTGATTCTTACAACAGGACTACAGAAAGAGTACTGTTCTGCCTTTTCACATATTCCCCCAAATTCTGGAAGAATTCCAACAATATTCCATGAAATTTGTTGACTGCAGAAATTTGTCACCAAAATGCACTGGCTATCAACAATAAAAGCTAATGTTATTATTTTAATTATGGTTACATTTATATGTCCTATTAAATTTCAGACCTCCAAAGATGCAGGAAAAAGATGGACATCAGTTTCTACTCACAAATGTAAATTTTCCCAAAAACCTCATAAAAAATAATCAGACTTGAGATATAAAAGGAAGAGATACAAGAAGATACAAGTTCAAAAAGTTCAAAGTACAAGCTGCCTCTGACTTACCCTGGTCCAGTTTATAGACATATCCTATAGATAGTGATCTTGTTCCTCTAACCAGGAATCAGAGCAGAGTGAACAGAAGTGGAACAGATATTTCAATCCTTCCCTTTGAGGCAATCCCCTCCTCTTGCTAAATCCCCTTCCTGTGGGCTGCTGGGGCTTGTCAGCTTTCTTCTCTCTCCTCCCCTTGTATTATTCCTGAGGTCTGAGAACTGTGTCTGAGACTGTAACCACCTGGTGGGTTCTTCCTGCTTGCTGTACAAAGAAAATCAATACTATAGCATTGCAGGAAAAAGAGAGTTTAATTGATGTGAGGCCAGCCATGCCACATGCAAGACGGAGTTATTACTCAAATCAATCTTATCAAAGGCTCATAGGTTAGGGATTTTTCAAAGTTAGTTTGGGGGAAATGATGGGGGAGGCTAAGCAATGGGTGCTTGCTGCTGATTCGTTGGGGTGCAATCATAAAGGTGTGGGAAATTGTCCTCCTGTGAGCTGAGTCACTTCTGGGTGGCGTTACAGGAGCACTGGCAGGTCCACATGGAGCCATTGGATGTCAGACACGCAAAACACCTGGAAAGATATTGCAAAAGGCCAATCTCAGGTTCTACAATAGTGATGCTATTGGCAGGCATAATTGGGGAAGTTGCATATCTTGTGACTTCCAGAATAATAACTGATGACTATTTATGTCTACATCTTAGCAGGATTCAGGCTCCTCACCCTTCTAGCCTCATGGTCTCTCACTAGCTTTACAAAAGCAGCTGAGTTTTGGGGAAAGGATATTATCATTTAAACTATAAACTAAATGTCTCCCAAAGTTAGCCTGGCTGAAGCCCAGGAATACACAAGGGCAGCTTGAAAGCTAAAGGCAAGAGTGGGGTTGTTTAGATCAGATCTTTCCCACTGCCATAATTTTCTCACTGCTATAATTTTTGCAAAGGCCACTTCAGGACCCCCCATGGGTCTTCTGCAGCCTACTCCCTTCCTCTTGGTGCCTGCACCTCTCAGTGGAGGACAAGGAGCCTGGGTGAGAGCAAGGGGAGGTATCCCTAGCTGGGGGAAGGTACGTGGGAAGGGGAAAGGAGAGGACAGGCTCCTCATCCCGCTGGTCTGGTTGTGCAGAGGAGAGGAGGAGCCAGGAACCTGCATCACCTGGTCAGACTCCCCTGACCCCTCTAAGCTCTTCACACTCTTCGGGGCCCCTTTCCCACTGCACCAAGAATAACAATGAAACCTGCAAGCCTATGAAGATGTGAGACCCTCCATGGTATTTTGTGGGCTAACAGCTAGCTGAGTCTCTTGCTACTGACTGGGTTTCAGATAGTCTTAACACTGGTTGCATATTAGAATCTTCTGAGATGCTTTAAAAAATATTAATGCATAGGCTAGTTCCAGTCCCACAATACTGATTTAATTGGTCTTAGGTAGGTTGTCATGGCCTCCCACTTTTTAAAAAAACGTGGGCTTACTCTGTCACCTGGGCTGAAGTTCAGGGGATAGTCACAGGCATGATCATAGCTCACTGCAGCCTTGAATTCCTAGGCTCAAGTGATGCTTCTGCCTCAGCCTCTTGAGTAGCTGGGACTACCATCACTTTTTTTTTTTTTTTTTTTTAACTTCACAGATGATTCCACCATGCGGTTAAGAACTACTGCCAGTTGTTGAAGCATGGTGCATGGAACAGCAGCATCACATCACCTGGGAAGTTAGTAGAAACGCAAGTACCGGGGCTCGCCAGAATCAGAAACCCTGGCAACACGGCCAGTCATCTGCAGCCATTTGCATTTTTTACACACTCTCCAGGTGACTCTGGTGTGCACAGTTGAGAAACCACAGCTGTAGATCAAGGAAAAAGCCTTATGGAGAGAGAACAGTATGCATCCCAGGAGAGAGCAGAACAATGGACAAGAACTCTTTGAAAAAGGAGTGGGGCAAAGAACACTTTTGCCACTGACATTCTCCTCATTAGCTTCACATAGAATCTCTGTGTGGCATTTTTATTGACCAATAGCAACAGCTGTAAAGGAACAAGGTTGCTGGGGTTGGAGCTTAGGCAGGGAGGAGACCAGGCCTGAGGTAAGTGGGAGCTGGGCACTGGAGTCCCTGGGCCCATCGTAGCCTAGGAGACAGCACCGTGCAGTGTGGAACTGTCACATCTTTGACATGAAAGAAGAAGAATCTGGGGACCTGGCATGAATGTAGATTGCCACTTTTTCCTTCCTCGGGATTCAGGTCTGGCACCTGGGCTGATATGAATACCCAGAAAAGGATGGGGGGTTAGAGGCAATATCTCCAGAGGAGTCAGAGAGGAAAAGAGGTAGAAGGGTAAGCCACTGTGAAGTGGATAAAGGCCATTTCTCAGAACCAGGGGATCCCTACCCCTCATGGCTTCATGGATAACTTGGGGTCACCAGGAAAGATGTAATGTGTCTGAGAGCATGACGTAATACCTCCTGCTTTGTAGAATGAGCGTGATAAATGTCCGCATCCTTTGCCATTGAAGTATGTTGACATCTTCTAATGCAGCAGGGCTCAAACTTTTGCCCGCATGGGCATCGCCTGGAGGGGTGGTTAAAGCAGCTTGTGGGGCTCCATTCAGACCCTTGGATTCTGTTGGTCTTTAGCTGAGACCTGAGAATGTCTGAGAATTCTGAGACTGAGAATTCTCAGTCTGAGAATTGGGGCCTGAGAATGAGCATTCTCCACAAGCTCCCAGGTGACCCTGGAGCTGCTGCTGAGGGAAGTGTAAACCAGTGCCCTGGCATCCTTCCTCAATCTCACCAGTGCTACTGTGGCATGATGCCAGTGGGGCCTGTGGATTTTCATTTTATGAAGCTCCCAGTTGATGCTTCTGCAGATTGGCCATGGATGTATTCTCAGAAACATCATGAAATGTATGACTTGTAAAGGGAAGCCAGGGATGAAAAGTCATCACAAGAGGGCAAAGTGCCTGCAGAGGTGGCACGGCATGGGGCTGGAGGAGCAGATGGGGCAACAGGAGAAGCTGGAAGGAGGAGGTGAGAGACCAGAAACTCTAGAGGTCCCATCCATTCATTTCCTTCCAGCCAGTGTCAGGTCCTCACCTACCTGTCTTCTCCTTACCCCTGGCAGTTCCAGCTGCGCCATCCTCAGCAGGCCCCAACCCTACTCCTCAACCCAGATGCCCTGGAGCCTCTCTCCTCCTCTGATTTCTCCCTCCCCTGGAGGAGGAGCTGTGTGACAGCAGCCTGTTCCTCTGTGGTGTGGCCAGGCAGGGGAAAGGGGGTTCCTAGAGCAGAGTCTGCCCAGCATGGCTGGTTTCTAGGTAGCTCAATTCCCAGGAATCAGAGCTAGGAGAAGAGGCATTTAAAAATATTTTCCCTTAAGAAGTCCATGGGGAAACCTTCATGTAACTATCCAGGTACAAAACAATATTATAAATATGCTCATAGAAGTGGACGTTCCCAGGAACTGGGGGAAAGTAGAGGTGCGGACTGCCCATGTCTTCTGAGAGTTTCCATGAGGCTTGGTGCCACTTCCTGTTCAATATTTTCCCACCATTAGGAGCTGGGGCCAGCTCTCCTCTCCAGAACATACCCAAGCCCCTTAGAAAGACAGGGAAAGGAAGGTAGGATCCTCAGATACCGGAGATTGGTGCAGAGACGAAGACAACTTCCAATTTAAGAGTATAGGTACCTCCGGAAGGCTGAGCACATGAAAGCATCAACTTATTCAATCCTTAAACGGTTTCAAGAGAAGATCCTATTACTGATCTTCCTCAGTGTGTCACGAGGCTTAGTGATGTTAAATAACTGGTACAAGGGGGTAGCTAATCTATCAAATCCAGGCTTTTCTGATGCAGAAGCTGCTGTTCTTAACCATTCTGCTGTTTTCTTGCTACATCTTGCTACTCAACAAGAGCACAGCTCTTGGGGAACGCGATCTTCATTGTGCTCACCCTTACCCATGGTGGCTCCTTCCCACCCCCTGGCAACTGTATCGCCTAGGACTGCCTGCCCAGTATGGTAGCCATCAGCCACAGATGGGTCCTGAGCACTTGAAATGTGGCCAGTCTGAATTGAGATTTGCTGTAAGCATAAAGTACACCCTGGATTTAGATTTAGTTGAAAAAAGATCACTACTATTTTTCATCTTTATTATAGGTTGAAATGATAACATTTTAGACAAACTTGGCTAAAAATTTATGGTGAAAATTAATTTGACCAGTTCCTTTAAAATTTTTAGAATGTGGCTCCTGGAATATTACATGTGACTCACATTGTGTCTCCACTGAATGGCACTATTCTAAGACAAGGGGCTCAAAATAGGATTATTAGAGAATTACGTATACAGAAGAGCAGGGCATTTGCGTGAAGTTCCTCCTTGGGAATTTGAGTTACAAGCTGCAAATCATTGCTGCTGAGGAAAATATAATTTAGGTGAGAAAAGGAAAGGGCAGAAGTGGAGAAAATGTGTGATATGGACTTTGGAAGAGGAGGCGGCAGCTGGGAGTTGGTCCTCCTTTCTCCCTCTCCCATAATGCTCTGTGACCCCCTGAGGCCCAGGGAACAAGGCAGTGAGTAATGGAGCCATGAAAACATGGCTCACACCCCAACTCTCAGCATGACAGATGCCTGTCCCTGCAAGGTGACAGGTGCCAGTGTCCCATTTCTAACAACCCCTTTCCCAGCTTTAAGGATGATGCCGTCTCTGAGGCTCTAATTCTGCATCACGATAATTCTGCTTATCCTCCTAAAAATAGGTAAAGACCTAATTTAAAAAGAAATCTCTCTGGCAGGAATAGGAAATCAAGTACAACCCATAAATCCAAACTTAATGAATTTGCCTATCAGGGGTCCTACAATAAGAATCTCAAAATCCCCGGATCTAGCTGTGTTTCTGGGAAATTGGCATTAGCTCATTTTTAGTATGAGCAGCCTTTCGAAGGGAGCTCATGGAACCTATACAGGCAAAACTGAGTTCTCCTTAAAACCCAGAGGAACTTCAGTGCTTTCTATCAAACAAACAAACAAAAAAATGTTTCTGCATGGCCAGGCACCTTAGAAAAATGTTTACTGGCCCTTGGAAATGTCAGCAACCACTCACTGCTTCCTGCAGTCTAAGCAATAATATGTCAGAAGGCGTTTTGTCTTCGAGTTGGAAGCAAGAAGCACTCAGGGCTGAATTTTTGGCTTTTGTGTCTTTCTTTACATCAATCACGCTTCTTTATGCTGAGAACATAGGCTTATATCAAGTCGCCTGACTAATAGTTTTACTTGGAGGGAGGGAGGCTTTTATGCTATCTAAGGAGAGAGTAGAACACAAAATGTTCAATGTGAAGCATTTTGACAGTTGCTCAGGGTGAAGATGCAGGAAGAGCACTAAGATGTTTATTGACCGTTTCTCATCGCACCAGCCTTGGAACCAGGCCTTTTACCCAGATCATCCTGAATTTCATGACGGTCTTGGGAGATAAGTGCTATTATCTCTATTTGATAATACAGGACATCAGCATTTCCTTTTCTTACATAACTTACCAAGGCCACCATGTGCATGGAAGTCTGCAGGATGCAGGCTGAAGCTTCCACCTTCCTGAAGAGCCCTGAGAAACAGAGAGGAGGAGAAGACAATCCCATCTTTTTTTTTTTTTTTTTTTTTTTTTTTTTTTTTTTTTTTTTTTTTTGAGACAGAGTCTCGCTCTGTCGCCCAGGCTCAGGCTGGAGTGCAGCGGCACCATCTCGGCTCACTGCAAGCTCCGCCTCCCGGGTTCACGCCATTCTCCTGCCTCAGCCTCCTGAGTAGCTGGGACTACAGGCGCCTGCCACCGCACCCGGCTAATTTTTTGTATTTTTAGTAGAGACGGGGTTTCACCGTGGTCTCGATCTCCTGACCTTGTGATCCACCCGCCTTGGCCTCCCAAAGTGCTGGGATTACAGGCGTGAGCCACCGCGCCCGGCTGACAATCCCATCTTAACTGCTGACACAGGGGCCAAGCAGGTGGCACACTTGTAGGAAGCACCCGTTGTAGATTCACTGGGACTGTGGGACTCATGTGAATTGAGAGGGCATGACAGGCTACAGATGCAAATGTATACTTTTAAATTCTATGTTCCAACAAACCAAAGGCTTATGTGAGCTCAATATGGCTTGCAGAGCTCTGGTTTGCAAAACAGTTTAGAGTTTGGTGACCACAAACGTGATCTTTACATCTGAATCCATGATCTGCTCCATGGAACCAGGCAGGAAGTGGAGAAATCTCCAGACACTTCATGTGGCTCTGAGCCATCTGTCAAGGAATACGGCCAGGTAGGGATCATTTTGGCAAGGCCCACTTCAGAACAATGCAGAAGAGGGCTATGTCAGGTGGGCTCCCCTGTCTCTGTTCTCCCCTCTTATCATTCCAGGCTTGAGCAGGTAGGGCAGCTTCCTGGCATCACAGAACACTTACTAAGCAGTCATTACACTCCTTGCCGTAAGCCTGACCCTTCCCCATAGACACTGCTGGCTTCAGGACTGTAGCCCAGCCTCACACCAAGAGCTGTATCATGAAGGTGGAGTTGACCTTCCCTCACCCCATCCTTTCTAGCAGAGGAACCTGAGGCACACTGTCATGGAGCCTGTAATTCTGTGTGAGTCTAGACCCTTTCCCACAGAGAGGCAAAGGGAAGAGATGGGGAAAAAAGGCCCTGGCCCCAGCACTCGTGGCAAGCATCTGTGGAGATGGAATCAGCTCAGGCGACAAGACCCTAATGGGCTGAGCAACAGTGTGCCACACCACCAGTGTAGGGTAACACAAAGGTGGACAATGCCTCCTCCACTAAGATGTGTTTGAGAGTCAGTGTCACTTGCACTGAACAGTGTGAAATCTCTGCTGGGCTGTTAGAATCCTAAGAGTCCAGTGGACCCTGTAAAGCGGTGCCCATGGTGATTTTCTCCAGCATTTCCTCCTGCCCCTGCGCAGTTCAATTGCAAGAACATGGATACATCCTATGACCTGGATGAGGTGGTGAAGCCATCCCAAGAACACCCCTTTCATGGAGAGCAGAGGTGCTTTCCAGATTCTGCCTCTTGCCCCTTTGTTCAGCAAAGTCCATTGATAAATCGGGAGAACACCACCACTTAGACTGATGGCTTCCAGACAAGGAAGAGCTGTCCTGTGTGACTGACAAAAATCCAAGGAATGGGAACTGCGCAAACGCCCACCATAAGGCACTGGCTGTGTCATGGAGGGTTGTCATCCAGTGGAATGCCAGACAGTCATCGCAATCAATATTGCAGCCTTCTAGGAGCTGATGGGAAAGAGTCTCCAAGATTTATTGTCAAAATAATGAACATGGAGCAGCTCAGTGGGTAAAACGTATTCACATTTATGTCAATAAGATTATATATGTACATATTATTATTAACATTAGTTGCCTCTGGGAGGAGGACGTGCTGGGGCTCAAAAAAAAAGAAGCAAGATTTCCTTTCTACTATATAGGCTTACATATAATTTTTATTCTGTACCATGAAGCACCTCTGGAAAATAAAATAAAAACATCTGTCCTTGCTGCCTTTAAACTTTTTGCCCACTTTCTGATTCGTCCCTGGAAAGGCAGGCGTGAAGAAAACAGGGGAAGGGGTGGAATTGATGTGAGGTCATTACTATATGGCTTGGATTACAAGAAGAGAAACTAAGATCTTCTTTAATCTCTTGCTGAACCAGAGGATATAATTTAGGGTAATAATAAGCAAAACTAGTTCATTGAATTTGAATACTTTTAATATACCACCATTATAAAATTAAATGTTGTATACCCACGACTTTATAGGAGCCTCCATCCTTAATATAATTTAGAAGGAAATTTATCCAGATTGACCAAATCATCTTGACAGCCAATTGCATTTATTCTATTGAGTATTTGACCGAGGAAGGACTTATTTAAATCTGAGATGATATAGAAAAGGGAGTTGGAAGTAAGATTTAGCATGAATAAAGTACAATGCTGAATATACTTATGGACAATGAGAACTGATTGTTCATGGAAAAAGTGCTGGAAATAGAACTGTGACAGTGTCTTTTTGTCTTTGCCAAATAAAGTTAATTTTTTCATTGATCCTGTTATTAAGAGAGCAAATTAGTTTTTCTGTATCCTTTGCACTGAATACTTCCAGTATCAATTCACCACTTAAAACTTTCTTAATGTATTAAGAATGTGACTCTCTATAGAAGCCAGAGGGCAGGCTGTGGCAAATGGTGTTTTAAAAAAAATAGCCATGGCAGTAGTTCTGGTTCCACATGCTCCTGCAGAAGCTTGATGCTCCCCATCAATAAATCAAGCTTTTTTTTTCTTGAACCTGGGTGGGCTAGTGACACTTCAACCAACGAGTGTGATGGAGGGATGCTGAGTGACCACTGAGGCCAGGTCATAATAGGGTACAGTTTCTCCTGTCTCTCTCTGTCTCAGTCTCTACCTCTCCTTTTTTCTCTGTTCCGTCTCTCTCTTTGCCTGTCTTTTTCTTTCTGTTACTCTCTGTCCTACTCTCTCTCTGTCTCTCTTTATCTTTCTCTCTGCCTCCCTCTGTCTCTCTGTCTCCCTCTGTTTCTCTCTGTCTCTGTCTCCCTCCATTTCTGTCCTTCTGTTTCTGTTCTTCTGTTTTTCTTTCTCTGTCCTATTCTCTCTGTCTCTCACTCTCTTCTGGTCTCCTCACCCTGGAATCTGGCTGCCATGCTGTGATTAAGCAGAGGCCGCATGAACAGCCCCAGTGGATGTTCCCACTGCCAGCCCCGCTGAGTTGGCTGTGCCTGTGGCCTGCAGGAGCCCCGTGTGTGTGCGAGGCATCTTGAGACGCTTCCACCTCAGCCCTCAGCCACACCAGTGACAACGAGCAGAGCAGGGATGCACTGCCTGTGCCTGGCTCACGGGCTCCAGGATCGAAGTCCTGCCCAAAATGCAGATTCATGAACAAGACCAATGTTGCTGTTTCATGACTCCAGATTCTGGGGTGCTGTGTTCCACAGCAGGGTAACCTTCTCCCAGCCCTCCCGCTGCGTCCACATCAGCCTCACCCACCCTCCTTTCATCTGGCTCCTGACCCTGAGCCAGTCTGGGAAGTTGTGTTAGTCTTCTTAGGCTGCCATAACAAAGTGTCACAGGTTGAGTGTCCTGAACAACAGAAACATATTGTTGAGCAGTTCTGGGAGCTGGAGGCTTGCCATCAAGGTGTGCCCAGGGCCATCGTGCTCTGAAGGTGCTAGGAAGGAGCTACTTCAGGCCTCTTTCCTGGCTCCTGGTAATTCCTTGCCTTGTGACAGCATCACTCCAATCTACACATGCCCTTCTCCCTGAGTATGTGTCTGTCTTTGGACTTGCCCTCTTTATAGGGACGTCAGTCATATCAGAATGCGGCTGCCCTAGTTCAGTATGACCTCATCTCAGCTGATTACCTATTCAATCACCTTATTTCCAAATAGGGCCATATTCTGATATACAGGGGCTTAGGACTTTAACATATGAGTTTTGGGGACACACAGTTCAACCCCTAATGGCGGTGCTACTCCACACTCTGTTAGGACCCACAGTCCCCCAATGGTGCAGAGCCCAGCTCCTACACGGCCTCCACTGCACCCACTTCCCCTGCACAAATTGAGAGGTTCCTGGTTGTCTTCACTCCAGGGTGTTAGTTCCTGCCCTTGGCTTTGTTCTCCTTCCCATTTCACTTTCCAGTAATCTTTCCATTTTCTCTGCAAGGTGAGTGCACCTGCCTGGGACTGCAGCCTGCTCAGTTTCTGAATAGCCCTGCTCTGCTGTGGATATTGCATGCAGTGACTGCCTGCTTACTCTACCTTGGCGTATTGAATCTTGCTGGGCCAGATTCACCAGGGAACCCATTGCTCCCTATTCTGGGACTCTGCTTTGAAGGTGGATCGCCACTCTCAGGTTTCTGCATAAGGATTATTGCTATGGAGCTTGTGCCCTCTGAGTGGGCAAAGCAGGTGCCACCCTGTTCAGGCTCCCCCAGACTGGTACAAAAGCAGTTGCATCTCCTGATGTGCACGTGGCATTGGGGGGTGTCCAGATGATCTCTGCTGATGTATGTCTGGTGTCTCAAGGTTTAAAGCAGCTAAGTGGCTTCATTTATCACTCTGCAGCCTTTTGCATTTATCCCTTATATAAGGCCCCCCTTCTAGCACTTCCAGACACTTCAGATGAATATCAAGCTATAGATAATTTTAATTGCGTTTGTTTACTGAGTGCTTGCTGTGAGTCAGACTCCGGGCCGAGTGCTATTCGTGCATTAATCCACGGAATGCTTTGTGCGGTGTTGCTCTCCACATTCCCACATGAGGAAACTCAGGAATGCAGCAGCCCCTTCTCCCTGGGTCAGCCAGAAGTAGCCAGGAAGCCTGCGCCCCACTGTCTCTTGTGTATGTTGATTTACGTACCTAAAAAAATCTGCCTAGCTCCTCTTCTCCTATTGAAGCCTGAATAAGAACCTGAATCCTGAATGTCTGGGGGCTTTGCCCTGCACTCCTCAATCTCCAGAGGTGGCATTTCTCCCCTGCTGATTCTGTCCCAGTGCGGGAGGTAGGTGAGAAGCAGCAGGAGTTGACTTGTCCCACATGATCCTGATCCTTGGGTGTCCCTCCCTCAGGTGGCAGTGTGCCACCGTCCTGGCCCCGCGGACCCCACCAGCCTGCAGTCAAGCGCTGGATCAAATTCTCTTCCCCCATGTCTCCAAGCAGTTTTCCACCTTCATAATGACAGGGCTAAATCTGGCCACTCAGGATTAGATTTCTGTGAGACTGCAACAGAAACTCCCCGGAAGATGGGTGGGTGGGGGTGGGGGGTGGGGGCACAGGCAGCCTGGAAACCTGGAGCAGGAGGAAGGGCGGGATCAGTAAGATCAGCGATGGGAATGAGAGACAGAGGATGGGAGGGGAGGCAGGCTGGTGCAGGTGAACGTGTTCTCACTCATCGCCTGTGGACATGCTGCAGCTGTAATGGGAGCCCAGGGCAGGAGCACACATGTGCGAGCTGACTCCTAACGGCTCTATGTCTGGCCCTGGTCTCTCAGGGTGGTGGGCAAATTGAGAGAGGTCAATCAGCAATGCGAGCTCTAGGTTCTATTACTATTTCAATTTTACTGATGAGGAAAGGAAAACATAAATTATATTAAGGAAACAGGTGGAGAGATCATAAGGCACCTCCAAGGAATGAAAAGCGTCTGCAACATGGTGATGACCCTTGCGAAGCTCAACCTGGCTCAATATGCAAGAGACCTGAGAGCTTGGGGACCATCTATGACCCTCCCCACAGAAGTTCCTCTCTTTCCTCGGATGCACCAGTAGACAGCCCTCAAGGGATTTGAGTGAAAAGTAGAAAGCCACATCTGAACTGTCTCTGCATGGCCCTTGACTCCTGTCAGCCACCTTTAACAGAAAATCATCTTCCCGGGAGGATTTTGAGAACCGAACACAATCAGGACATGAGGCACAAAGTGGAAACTGGACTTTGCTTGACTCCTAAGATGTAGTTGTTCTCTTAAGAATTGGGAAAGATAGGAACAAAGACAAAGAAAAGTAAAAATGTAACACCTGAAAAACCTGAAGAAGCTAATGAAGTATAATTTTCTAGAAGATTCCTGTGAAATCAGTATGGGATTCAGGGTGTTCAGATGACTCATGGGAACATTTACCTTTAACATTTTCATGCACAGAACTATAGCCCAGCCCTTTCTCAAAACAAAGGCTTGTTTGTGTCTGAAATTGCCATTGAGAGAGAAGGTATCCTTACAATCGGCCATTGGATGACCAAACACCAAAATGCAACCATCAGAAAACAAAACCAATTTAAACTGGATCTAGTGAGAGTGAACATTCTGGAAACCCAGCTCACAAATGGGGTTTGGTAAGGAGGACTGGGGAGTTAGTTAACTTGAAAGTTCTGGGTAGCTGAAGGTCCTGGGTGAGGGTAGGTAAGACCAGGAAGGACAGTGTGGCCCTGCAGGCAGTGGGCTTGGCATCTGCCCCAGTGCTGATGAAGGTGGTCTCATAGCCACAGAGGTGGGCAGTGGGGCACATCTGGTTGCATCCACCAGCCCCTGCTCAGACATCTCTGAATCACATCGAGTGCCTGTGGGCGGCTGTTACCAAGTACTAATGCTCTCTCCTGACATCAACTCCCACTGTACGGTTTGATAAATGGGCCACATCACCTTCTTTCCCCTCCTTCCTCCTCCTCATCCAAGGCTGCTAAAAACTGTAATGCTTCTCAGGATGTTGCTCGTTATTTCCTTTGTCTGTCTTGGTCCCTAGCAGTTTATTTTCTTTTGTTAGAGCCTCTTGATTTTTCAAAGCACACCAGCCAAATGCCTTGAGATGCTGTAAGCCACTGATTTTGCATCGGCATGGCTTTGCTCCCAGCCTGTTAGCTACAGTTGCTAGGCTGGCTTCTGCCGCACGTCACAAAGAACTCTGCTAAAGCCTCGGTAAACACTATTAAGCCCTAAACGGATGATGATAGTGAAATCGGCTCTAAGCTGTGGGCTAATGGAATGATATATTCATTGTGCTGTGTGAGAACAAGGACAAAGAACTGGACATATGCCAGAATTTCATAAGCAAGTTATGCAAAAACCATGCGAGGTAACAAATGGCTTTGTGTTTCCTAGAAGCCGTCTGCCTTAGCGGAGCAGGGCTTAGTGGGTGCTGCCTCGTCTGCGAACCGCTACAGGCAGACGCGAAGTTGTAGTACAGCTGTCTTGGCTTGCTCCTTTCGGCAGCTTCCGACATCTGCCTCTGGCATTTGGAGGTTGTTGAAATCCTTGTGGAGCGCAGAGGTAAGTTGTTTGGAAGTGGGCGACCTGGAACTGAAGCTACGTGTCAGGGATTTCTGAGTTATCCCAGTAGATCTGGCATCCCAAGGAGCACCCCAGTTTAAGGAGGATCACAGGTCCTGCTGTCCTTCCTCAATACAGGAGTAGGGGGTGAACTTAAAATTTCTTAAAGTACTGATGATAAAAAAACCAAACAACAGTATTTCAATCAGATGCAAAAAGGAAAACTTTGTCTTATTCTCCCGAATGAGCCTGGTGGGCATTATAGAATGTGCTGAAGATATGGGCTGAAGAATAATCCAAAATGAGCAGAATTTACAGGCAGGGAAGACTTAGATCATTATATTTTGCTCATTGAAAGAGTGGCAAATTACTATTATTCATAAGTTGAATTGATAAGTGACTAACCTGGCCCCTTCCATGGCTTCCACAGCGCTTTCTTCAAGACACCCCATTCTGTCTTATTCCGTAGTAGTTGCAAGCTCGAGATAAATACAAGAAGCATATTGGAATCCACAATGAATGTTTTTCCCAACAGGACACCCATGCTGATGTCTGGACCTATCCATTTCTAAGTGTCTCCTTCGGGCTAAAAATTCCTAGACCAATTCATCTGGGGAGTCAGTCTTTTTCCTAACCATAGACATCAGTTGTGACCGTCTGATATATGATGCCCAAGTGACCGAAGTAGTAGGTAAAATTCCAGACAACTCGCTATCTTGTGGCACTGTGGTTTGAGGGACACAGTAGGACCTTGACAGATTGAAGATCCCTGCAACATTGACCTGTGACTCTATGGTCCCACCTTGCTATCTGCTTGGAGGTGTCCTCCATGGGGGCCTGTTTTTATGGTGCTGTGTTAGAATTCTGTAACTTCTCAGATGTAAAAGGAAGCCTCAAGGTGACCTAGCTGAGGACTGTGAGGTCATTATGTGTCATCTGCCACATTCTCGCTAAGTGGCCGCACAGTTTCTGCTTGAATATGTCCATGAAGAACTCACTGCTTGCTGAGATAACTCAGTCTACATTTCCACCTCTCTGGCTCCTTTTTACACTCAGCATAAATATTTTCTCCTATGCCTTGTACTCAGTGGTCCTAGTTTTAGCCTCTGAGGTAATATAGATCAAGCTAATGGCACCCTTTCTTCTTCTACATGAGAGGATTTTTGGCTTTAATTTTGGCTTTAGTCCTTGCTCATTTGGAGACCAAATACAAATGATTCAGATATACTTCTGATCAAAATCAGCACAAGATATATTTCGATCACTGTGATTTCTGTCAAGGAATAGGCAGGTAATGGTGCAGACAGCTCAGTTTCCTTTATGCCACAGACTTCCATGCTGTTAACCCTATAGATTTCTGGGCATTGCTCAGGTATTTCATGGATCATCAATTATTGATTTCAAATATCTCTGATTCTTAGAACCCCTGAATTTTAGGTGTCAGAGAGACAGCAGCTATAGTTCTCTTAGGCCCACAGCTGAGGAAATGGCTTCCACCGTCCTCTGGCGAGTCAGTAATGCACTCTTAGAACACAGTCACTATATCCTTATGGAAAATTACTGAACATAAATACTCTCAAATATGTCTCAAGCTATGGCCCTTGAAGATGAGGATTATAGTCTTTTGAATCTTCTCTCCTCTTAGCTCCTCAGCACAACTTCTGCAGTTATTTCACATGCAGAAAAACTACGAGTTTCATCTTACTGCTGTATTTCCTTTCAACTTGTTCCAGCTTGTCTAGATAACTCCAAAGCATTGCATTTGAAAGCAAACAGACTGATAGTCCGAGTAGGAGGCTGACAAGTTTTCTTTCACGGGCATATTGTTGCCAACAAACATATTAACTTATGATATTACCCTTTTGCAAGGCACTGAGCAGCTGATCCAAAGGAGGTGATATATAAATCCTGAAAGTTCACACCGGGAAACTCCAATGTGAGAAATGACCATGATATGAACACTGGTGGGAGCCTAATGGGTATTAAAAAGCTCAGTACAGGTGCTACCAATAGGAGGAATGGAAATTCATGTCCATGAACCACCAGCTATGTGCCATGCACTGTTCTCACCCCCGGTATAGTTTGGATGTTTTTCCCCTTTCAAATCTCATGTGGAATTTTGACCTACACTGTTGAAGGTGGGGCCTGATGGAAGATGTTTGGGTGGTAGGGGATGATCCTTTATGAATGGCTTTGTGCCATCCTCCTGGCAATGAGTGAGTACTCACTCTATTAGTTTCTGCAAGAGCTGGTTGGTTGTTAAAGAGTATGACCCCTCTCCCTTTTCTCTCTTGCTTCCTCCCTTGCCATGTCATCTCTGCACGTGCCGGCTCTACTTTGTCTCCATCATGAGTGGAAGCAGCCTGAGGCCCTCATCAGAAGCTGATGTTGGCGCCATGCTTCTTGTGCAACCTGCAGAACTATGAGCCAAATAAATCTCTTTTCTTTATAAATTACCCAGGCTTAGGTATTCCTTTATAGCAATGTAAATAAACTAAGACACTCCCCTTATATTGTTAGTTCACATACTCCACCACAGTGCAAATGAAGTATAGCGATCTCCACCTTACAAAGGAGAAAGTGAGGTTCAGAGAAGGTAATTAACTTTCCCAAGGTTATATCCCAGATTTACACTCCATTAGGCATTGTTTTGAAAGTCTACATGAACACTTACAGTACACTAAGTTAATGGTTGCTGGATTGCTCGACTGTGTTCTGTGAAATGGGGTGCCTCAACACCGGACTGCTTGGGACCAGTTGAGATTTCTCAGCAACGTTAGTGTCCCCAGATTCTATACCATTCCAGAGTCATCCTCTCATTAATGTTTTTAGAAATCCACCTTGAGATGCTTCTCTTGTAGAGTAAGCAGTCCAGATTCTTTTCCCAAACCAAGAAGGATTGTTTGAGGGCCTCCAGCTTTCCAAGTCTGTTTGATTGTTCTACTGAACTTTGCTTCTCCACTCTGCAACTCTGCTCCTGTGACTGTTAAATTCCATCCACTTGAATGCAACCAAAAAGTTTATCACAATGCCTTTCGCCACCTTTCTTTCTGGACAAAATATCACCAAGAGAAGGCACTGTGTAGAGAAGATTTTGCTGAAGGTAGGGGAATAATGGAAGTGGTGGAGGAATGTTACATCACAGATAGCCAACAATACACAATTTAATATTGGCTAGCACTTATATGAAATGCCTGCTACCAGGAATTTCCCCCAGCTGGGATTTCCCTCAAGCCTCATCGCCAGTTTTCCACTAGAGGGAAATCCTCTTCCTCTTCATAATCCTTTTGAGCACATGTGCATGCATGCACACACACACACGCACACACACACGCACACACACACGCACACACACATACCTCCTTCAGAAATAAGATTTACAAAGAAAAAAATAAAGTACAACTCTTCTATCAGAGTGGTACAAATGTGGATTTATGTCATTATTTTAGATTCTCTATGTTGCATAATTCTTCTCTAATGAATATTATTTCTTTCATTGTAAGGAAAAGAAGAAAAAAGGATTATTTTTAGTTTAAAAGGAAATAATGTAAGAGTTCTTGTTTCAAGGGAACTGGGCCAGAATAATGTTTTACCTAGCTGTTCATTGTTGGCTCTTCTGACCTCAAAGGATTCCACGTTTCAATCTTCTTTCTTTTAATGTTTGAGGAGAGCAACCTAGTAGGGGTTCTGATGAAAGAATTTGAAAAATGGACGTTTTATATGTGAAGCCTTACCTACTCCTAGAACAGAATTGTGACTGTTCAGCTAGTAATTGCTCTTGACTTCAGGGAAGAAGAGACTTTCTCACTCAGGAAGATGAAGGGCTCACCAATTGTAAAACCAGTTTCAACAACTGATTAGTGTTTAGAACTGTTAGTTCTTACTCCTTCTCTCTAACCTAACTCCTATGAGGGTTCATAGCCCCCTGGTCATATGCTTGAAGATGACAACAATGACTGGCTGCTGTTTGGCTTTTAAGATCCTATGCACAAGTTGTGTGCTTCTGGCCACTCAGCTTGGATTCTGAGTCAGGCCAAAGCATCCTGGACCAGCAGGTGAGGTCAAGAATGTCTTGCAGGAGGCCTCTCAGGCTCCTTTGCAGCAATTGGCCCCAGACTTTCTTAAATGTTTCCTATGGGTTTTGTTTCCTGGGTACATTTGATGCTTGGTTCTCTTCTCTTTTTGAACCTGTTCCTGCCCGTTTTAAATGGAGTGTGTGTTTAGTCTATTTGTCTCTGGACTTGGGTGCCAACACGATTCCAGAGTTATCCTGTCATCAATGTTTTTAGAAACATAACTTGAGATGCTTCTCTGTAGAATAAGGAGCCCAGATTGTTTCTCCAGACCACTAACAATCTGTTAAAGATCTCCCAGTTTTCCCAGTCTGGAAAGATATTAGAGGGGCGGAGAGACTGGGATTCAACTTTGGCTTAATTACCACATAACTGGTTAGTTGTAACCACTCAGAACCTCAATATCCTCATATTAAAATGGTTTCATGGCTATTATGAAGAGTGCACAGTATATTGATTATACACATACAATAAAAATAGATACTATTTTTATCGTTCAATCAGGTTTCCCTCAAGAGCTTTGATGTGAAATTGAGCTGTCAGATTTTTCTACTCCGGAGTAAATTTGATGGATAACCTTGGCCTGGGTTGTTATTGGAGACATACTCTTGAACCCTGTCTGTTGGCTTCTGCCTCTAACAGCATGTGCAGGCCTCATAACAGGGCGCTTGGTATCAAGCTGTTTATTATTCTTCCCAAGCTGATCATAGGGTGCTGAGAACACTTCAGGTAATCTTGAAGCCTAGCCCACTGGGGTCTCACAATAAAAGCATTTTTTTCCTCTTTCCTTTGCAAGATTAAATTTAATTAGAAATATCATTGATTTTTTTGTGAAGAAATAAAAATATTTTTAATTATTATAAAATAAAAAATATAGCTCCCACATCTTTCAGCCCCTGAATTACCTTCCCATAGGCAAAGGCACATGGAAAGTCTTATCCTAGTCAGAAAGAATCATGGTGATAATTTATTTCTTAATGCGCTGGCCCAGGCATTCGTTAATTTTGTCAGAAAGTCATTACAAGAAAATATCTTCTTTATGAAATGAGGCTGGTTTTTATACAGTGCTTTTTATTGCTTGCCTCTTCTTAATCATGCTAAGAAAGTCTTCAAACATTTTCTTATTCAAATATGAATTGTAACACATGGACCATATACAGTATGGTAATATGCAGTCTTTATTTCATAATTTTAATCCCTTCACTAGTAGCAGCAGCATTTTAAAACTTTGATCCAAGTAGCTTTGAATCTGTCCTGGGAAAGTATACTGAAAATTAAGAATAAAGTTGCCTGCAGGGGTTAAAAGAGATCACAAGATGGCATGTATTTCCAAGGAAATTGTGAAAAATAGTTGAATTCAAGTGTCTGTACTTCTACAACTGGAGAGAGTTTTGTAGTTTTCTTAATTATTGTTTTCCTTGACACATTTCAGGCCATCAGTCTTTGGTGTACAAAATAAAATAACACAAAAATGAAAATGTATTGGCTCAGACGGTTTTCTTACATTGACTGAGTCTGATTCTATTCGTTGAAAGATTCACAAATTGTTGAATACCGGACTAGGAAAGAGTCTTTGCTATCCTTTGGGAGCCCCTGCCCCATGTCCTAAACCAACACGCACATCTCGTTTACAGATGAGGGCATGAGAATGCTGGGGCTGAGGAATGAAGAGGCCGTCCAAATCACACAACTGCTGACCCACTGCGTGCTGATCCATGTGTGTCTGTGCTGATGGTGCATGTTATCCCTAGGTCTTGGCCCAACTCTTCCACGTACTTAAAAACATCTTGGGATTAAAACGACATTACTTTTCTGCAGATATTTGTAACAAAGGATTGGTGTGCCGGTAATAGGGTTCCTCAATAACCTGTTTGATTGTCAACAGTGTTATTTTCTACATGTGATAGGAACATGAAAATAAAAGGACTTATAGATATTCTTTCTGGGTGCCTGTAAGGGGTAAGAGCATTGCTTTCATAGTGTTCTCCTGAGTGCCCTCAGACGTTGCTCAGAGCCATTGATCCTGAGCTTGCTGACCCTTTCATCTTCTCTGGCCACATAGATGGCCTCCTTCCATGGTACTGTTGCAGCTGGGGCTCAGCATGGCTCAGAAGAAGTTTTCAGAAAGACATGCCTGATCCAAGATGCTGTTGGGGCTTCAGGGGTTATCACCTCCAAAGATGGAAGAACACCAGAGAAGAACAGGAAGCTGAGTGCTGGTTTCAAAGTCATCATCAGAATGTGTGAAACTTGATTCATTTGTTCACCATTCTCTACTTCATCCAGTGTGATTGATGCCCCACATGCCGGCCACTGGACGAAGGCCTCAGAATTCAGTCAACAAGAGAGACATGATCCGTTTTCCCCCCACATTGGCCATAGGCAGGGTTGGGTGGGTTAAGATAGACAGCAAACCAGTGATTACTGGTCTAATAGGCAGGATCAATGGGAAATTCAATGTCCTCTAAGAATATTAGAAAGTGGTGTCAAACCTGAGAGTATGACAATGCCACTCTAAAACCTGGAGGTGAGTGGGGATTAGTAAGAGCAAGAGCAAACACCAGTAGGACAGACACTGCATATGAAATGGCCCTGATGGTGAGGTGGATTCAAGGAGCTCCAAAAACCCTGTGTGGCAGGATTGTCCAGAGCAGAGGGAGGAGGCATGTGATCCATCAACAGAGGCAGGCAGTTTGAATTGGATCACCAAACCAGCCTTTCATGCTACAACATAATGTTGTTTACCACATTGCCAGTACTGCATGAACACCTTCAGAATTACTTACAGTCTTATTGGAAAGGCAAAAAACCCATGTATAAAACAGAGAGGCACAATGAAAATGACATAAGGTGGTCAAATGCTTAGCAGGAACAAAGAAAGTTTTCCTGAGAAATCGGGGCAGACAGGAGAGAAATCCACAGGATGGGTCCACGGTGAAATGAGTTTTAAGATCACATATTAGTTAGGATTGTGTGTATTGACGTCTTTTGTGACTTTCCAGGTGTTTTACAATGTCTTGCTCGGGTCCTGCAACAACCTAGTGACTAGGTATTGGTATTTCATATTGTCTGCATTTTACCAAATGCAGGAAACTGGGACTCAAAAATTAAGGAATGAGTCCAAGTTTATAAAGAGAATGATTGGAAGAGAAGGGATTTGAACCTAAATCTGCCTCACTGGGGGCCTTTGCTCTTAACCAAGAGATCACACACCCACAAGGAAATGAGGCTAAAAAGCCAGTCATTGCTTTCTACCCCCACCAGTTTTCAGCTCTGAAGAGCAATTGTGACCTTTCCCTGAAGGTGCCATGCACCGCCTGGGGGTTCCCCTGAGGGTAAGGGAGACATTTTACTCAGGATGGGCTGTGCCTCTCTCAAAGGTTACACATAGGGAGTTCTTGATCATCACACTTACAGATGTTTTATGCCATCTGATGGAAAGTTGTGCCTATGTGTGTAGTTTTACAGACTTGGTAAAAAGGAGTGAGTTTATCTGATATATTAATTTGTTGCAAACAGACAAGTTAAAGAAAAGTAATTGTTAAATATCAAATTTCTCACTGGACTCTTATCTCTTTCACTGATTTTTTTGTCTTTTTTGAGGGGAGGGAGAGCTGATTTTAAATGTCACATAACCAGAGGCAACCATTGAGGTCCAGGTGGAAGAAGGCACAGAAACTGAACCTGACATTTATTAGTTATTGTCCCCAGGTAAAGCACTTTACAGTCGCTAGAACTTGACAGAAGTCTTTATCCTCCAACTTATTACTTTCAAAACATTAATCATTGGTATCAGTCTCTAGATCTACAAACAATTGCATAGAAATGCAAGTTTACATCTTAATTACCTGACTTGGTTTGGGATTTAGGTCAGAGAACTCACAGTGTATTTGTAAGGCGTGCCCCTCACGGGAGCTAGAACTTATAAAATTGTAAACTTTAAACTGGCCCCTTTTGGATGCTTTGTGAGTACCAATGATTTTCAAAGGTAGTGAGACATTTCACATCAATATTATTTTAAAGTCAAATTTAGAAACTTGACTAAATGTAACGTTTGTCTTTGGTGTTTTATAGATATCCATTGATTTGCAGCCATTCCCCCTAAGACATGGAATGATAATATTCATCATCTTATGGAGTGGTATATCTGGTATAATATTTATAACTACACACACTTGAATATCCCTTAGGTGTATTACTTTATGTAACTTTATATGATACATAAAAGTACTTTTACATATTTCATATGCATCATTTCATAGACTCTAAAGGTTAGTCAAGGCAGACTTGGGGTAAGTGCCTGTTCGAGGCCCTCCACCTGGTCTCTCTGGCTTTGGGGCTCAGCTGAAGTCAGGGGCCCATGCGAACCCTCCCCCTGGGTTAGCACAGCTTCCAGACTCTGGGTCCCATGTTAGGCCATGTAGCCTGACTCCAACCTGGCAAGCTTAGCAATAGAGAATGCATCTTCTAGGTCACATGTTATATTAATTTTATAACAGCTTGAATTTTAGAATAAAAAATAGGCAGAAAACTTGGAATCAGTACAAGGAACTATCAGAAAGCTTATAGTATACTGAGAATTAAAATGAGAAAAAAAAGGAAGAAAAAGTTGGCCATGATTACTAAATAGGGGTGGGGGAGGCTTTAAACTTGCTTAATGACCGGCAAAGACAGAAATTAAAAGAAGAGAGTGGAGGCTGGTTTCTAGGGGAACAAACTATGTAATGAGATGATTGGAACAGTCAGTCTTGCCCTCTACCTCCGGGGAGGGGAGAGGGGCTGGAGATGGACGTAGTCACCAGTGGCCATGGATTTCATCAGTCATGCCTATGCCACGCAGCCTTCATAAAATCTCTCAGCCACGGGGTTTGGAGTGCTTCTGGCTGGTGAACAAGAATGCATCTTTGAGCCAGAATGATGGCACACCCCAAACTCCATAAGGACAGAAGCTCCTGTGTTCTGCGTTTATCTGCAGAGATTGCTTTTTGAACAAGGCTAAGGTTATGGTGCGGAGCCTCTGAGCAGCTCCTTCCATGGAAGAAGGGAGGCCTAAGTATGGCACCAGGACCTGGCTTTGCTGATTGTGGAGCTGGGCCGTCTGTTGTAACTGATGTTTCCAGATGAACACGTGATTTTATGGGCCACTGTTCTCTCACATAAGGACTCTCTGAAGATCAGATCAAACTGAGCCAAAGGATATAAATTTTGGCACAGCTGAAGTTATTGTCTACATGGAAAACCCAATAATATCTAATATTACTAGAATCTCTCCGCTGACAAGCCTAAATACATCCTATGCAGAAGAACGTTTCTTCAGCGTGCCATGATAAAAGGTCACAAACATTCAAGGTGATTTTGATTCATGCCACATTTTGCCATTTTACTTAAGAAGTATCTTTCTGCCTCAACAGTTTATGTTCCTGTGCTAGGGAAACAAGTTTCATAAAAAATATAACTACAAAGCATAAATAGGAAAATCCTACCCTGACATGGAAATTCTCTTTTAGAGAAGGGGATTGATTTTTTTTTTTTAAATATTGAGTTATATTGTAAGAAGGCAATACTTGCTCTGCTTTCAGGGTGGAAGGGTATTTGGACATCCACAGATTTAGGAACCTAAGTGAACACACCCTTTTCTCCCAACAGTGATTCAAAGTGCACCTACATTTCTGGTTGGATTTTGAATCTATTACCAAGAACAATGCCACACATTACTCTGGTTTTCTCAGGAAGTAAATGCCCATTGCTTCTTAAAAATCAGGACTTTAGGGTCAGATTCCACCTGCTGGGCACCATTCCCACGGCTCCTGCCAAGCCGATATGGGCACCGATCCCTCACTGGTTCAGCCTGAGGACCAGTAGGAAAAGAGAGAAATGGTTTTCCTGACATCTAACAAATACACCTGAGAATGCTTGCAAGAAATTGAACTTATAATTTATGAAATACGCATGGCAATCAGTCATTTTTTTCTTTGTACATTTCAGTTATAGAACATATCTTAAGGCAACTATTAGGCCATTTGAAATCACAGGCAGAAAACAGCCATGTAGATACAGCCTGTGGCATTTGCAGGGCCTAATGAAGCAGGTGGCAGAGGCAGCTGAACTGAGTAAACTGGGGTGTTTAGGGAGGCTGGTCCCTGAGATCGCTAGAAGGAAGATCACCAACACACTTGAATGAGTTAAAGGTTGGATTTCTCACAAAAGTTTTAAAGTCTTTTCTAAAGGGAATGGTTGGAGTGGGCTCTCAAGCATCAGAGGCAGGTGTGTGCTGCATGCAGGGCTTGTTGCCGAAGGGCCATTTCTCAGAGCCTGGGATCTCCACAAGGATCTCTACAGTGGGCAGGGAGTCCTGCTGGGGGGCTTGGACAAGCAGGGACTGTGAAAACTGGGGATCTTGAGGTCCTCTGACAGGAATAGCCCAGGGTTCAACCACCCACGCTGAGGAGCAGCCCTTCCCGAGTGCTTATGTGTGTCAGGCTTCGTGCAAACATACAAGAATACCTCCTTGGATCCTCATAAGAACCTTGAGATGCCAATACCACTGTAACCTCATCTGACAAAGGAGAAAACTGAGATGCAGAAGAGTTAAGATATTGGCCAGACAGGCAGATCACGAGGTCAGGAGATCGAGACCATCCTGGCTAACACAGTGAAATGTTGTCTTGTAAAAATACAAAAAATTCGCCAGGCATGGTGGCACTTACCTGTAGTCCCAGCTACTCAGGAGGCTGAGGCAGGAGAATCACTTGAACCTGGGAGGCAGAGAGGTTGTAGTGAGCTGAGGTAGCACCACTGCACTCCAGCCTGGGTGACAGAGCAAGACTCCATCTCTCTCTCTCTATATATATATGTATTTTGGCCGGAGCCAGGAGTGAAACGAGGTCTGGAATGCTGAAGTTTGTGCCTTTAACTCTTGCACCCTCCCAGCTCTCTCCGTGGGAGGGGTGGACTTCTGCAGTGGGGGACCCAGCTGCCACAGACTCTGCAAAATGTCCCCATTCCTGTCCTGTGCAGGCTTTCCTTGTCACTTGCTAAAGCAACCCAAACCCAAAGCCTTTAAGGCTGTTACTGATGCTGGTGGCTCGGGTGCATCACTTTTCTCCAAGGTCATACACAGCTAATGGATTCCCTCCCATTCTTGCATGAAAGTTTAACATTCTTAGGGTTCAAAAGCAATGGAGAGGCAGGACATTTTGCTCTTTAAGTGTTATCTATTGATTTCCATGAACCACTATTATATTGGGTGCTTCTGTGGGCAAAGAATGGCGCTAGGACCTGAGTATACAAAAGCAAGACAGACAGTTCTTATTGATACAGGGCATAGAAAGGAAAACTGAAAAAAAAGTTTCAGTACTTATGCTCGCAGTCTAGACAATTCACTTATCTGTATTGATCTTTAATTCCTCATGTCTTAAATGGGTATAGAAATAGATTTGTGGGATTTGTTTAAAGGATTACTTTTTAAAATATATTTAAAGTCTCCAACGCAATGCTGTATGTTGCAATTGTTTCTTAAATGGCAGACAGCTGGCATCTTTCAAACTATATAAATAATAAATTAGGGTCCTGAGTCACTGTGAGAGCAACCAGAGGAAAAAAATCCACCTCTGGGTGCTGTGACATAAGAGTTTCTTAAACACGTAGAGCTTACTATTTTAATATTATATAACCTGGTTCTGCCAGTTTGTCCCAGGCTGTGAAATTATAACTTTGTGTTTCATTGTTATTGCGGTATCATTCCAGCCCAGACTCCATCCTGCTTAGGCAGCAATGGGCTTTTATGAGACGCAGGCTAACTCAGAGCAGACAAATACAAACAGAGCTTGTGTTCAGCCTCCAAGAAGGTGCGGGACGGGATAGGAGACAGTGATGAAGCATCTCAGACGAGGCCATCTGACCCAATAGGTGTCAGAAACTATCCTTCCAGAAAGCGTTTGAAACAATTTTTGGGGGAGGATTCCTATATTTTCTCTCGGATGCTAATGACTTGCAGCACCACTCAGAAAAATTTTATGTTTTGACTATCTTAGATTTTGGAGTTAATATCAGTTAGGGACTATAATAGTATGCTATAACAAAGTAGCACAAACTGGATGGTGCAAGCAAAAGATGTTTACCATCTCTCAGTTCTGGAGGCGAGACGTGGAAGACCAAGTGTGAGTGTGAGTTTGCTCCAGGCTCACCTCCAGCCCATATGGCTGCTGGCAGGCTTCGGTGTTGGTTGGCTTGGGGAACCACTGCCCTCACCTCTGCTTCATCTTCACATGTGTTCTTCCTATTGTGTCTGTGTCCAAATGTCCCCTTTGTATACATTCTAGTTCAATATAACCTCATCTTAACTAAAGACATCTGCAGCAACTCTATTTCCAAATGAGGGGGTTAGGACTTGACCATATAAGTTTGTTAGAGAGGCACATTTCAACCCATAGCAATTATTTCCATCGGGAGTTAAACTGCATTAAGATCACTAAAATCTCCCGGAGACAGACGGCCCCACTCTACCTCATGGTGTTTGCCTCCTGGTCTAGACCTGCACTTCTCAAACTTTAACTTGCACAGGAATCAAACGGGGGATCTGATACAGTGCGTCTGGGGTGGACCCTGAGAGTCTGCGCCTCTAACACGCCCCAACAGGGCAATGCCCAAGGTGGGTCCAGGGACCCACTCAGGGAGGCAAGGGCCCATCCTCTCTGAAGAAAATCCATAGGATGAGAAGACAGATTTGCAGAAGACACTCGGAGGGCAAGGTAAGGAGGGAAGGAAGCCTGTTCCGGCAATCTAAATGCCTATGTGATTCCGGCAGTCCTTGATGCTCAGGTGATGGCAAGAGGAGCACAAGCTGGGTCTGGGCTCAGCAGAAGCAGGTACACAGCTGCAGGTGCATATGCTAATGATCATTAACAAGCCCATCATGCTGCAATTTCTCTGTCCATCCCACATCACATCATTAGCCAGACAAATCGCGTCAGGCTGCTTACTCCAATTGGCACAATGAGCAGGGCCTGATGAGCTGCAGACACAGTTTCAGAGCCAGAAAGGACTTTGAGTCGATGGGGCCCAGCCCTCCCTTCCAGGCGAGGTTCCAGTTCCCGGGACTAACAATTGTCCTGAAGGCAGGAAGGGCAGCACTGGCGTTTGATGCAGCGCCCGGCCCCTTCCTTTATACCCCTGCTGCGTTAGGAGACAGAGACGAGACCCCTAATTGTGCCCTAATAAGAAAATTGTGCCCTAATAAGAAAATTCCTGCTCGACTCTTCAGTCAATGGATCAAATTTATGGAAAAAAGAGATTGAATATTCATAAAGGAAGAAAGCCCAGGCGGCCAGCAGGGTTGAGGCACCCAGAGTTGGCATGGGGCCTGCACACCCAGCAACCATGGGGATGCTGCCAAGGACGCTCCTTTGCAGCCCTCAACCCCCCTTTCTCAGTAGCTTTCTTGATGATGCCCACTTGCAGTATCCCCAGTGGAAATGCATTAAGTTAGTTAAAGTAAGGACGCCATGTCAAAATCAAATAACAGAAGGCTAGGTTGGAAAACAAGGTAGCAGCCATTCACCACTTGGTATAAAGTTCATGAGAAAATACTTCCCTACATAAAGAAATGACCTTCCAAGTCTCTGCTGGCTGAGCATCTCTGGTGCTTAGGAAACAGAGTTCTCATGTCCTTTAGGAAAGGAAGATTTGTCCATGAGCCCTGTGAGAAAAGAAGATGCATCAAACCTCAAGGTCCCCCTGCATCTTGATGGCACCATCAGGGTTTCAACTGAAAAATGGTTTATCTATCCTACAGTGCTGTTTCTCCTAAGATACAATTTGGAGGGGAGATTGAGGGCACAGGTTGCGGGCAGGGTGATGGGGTGGCACAGGGTCAGGGATTTGGAGGCCAACAGAGCCAAGAGCTCAGGTGTGGGAGAAGCAAAACGAGCTGGGGGAATGATGGTGCTGCTGCAGGGCTGCAAAAGATGCTGACTTTCACCACTGTCCTCTCAGCTTAATTTCAAGACACTTGTCGATGGATATGATTTCAATTTAGCAAACTGTATATGAACAGCGGTCCTAGGATGAAAATGATGGACAGAGGTCCTAGGATGAAAATGATGGACAGAGGTTCTAGGATGAAAATAATGGACAGAGGTCCTAGGATGAAAATGATGGAACACACAATGTGAAATCGGGCAGGACAGAATCCTAAACCCCTCTCATCACTCTCTGGCTGTGCAACCTGGGACAAATCCCTAACAGTCTCAAGTTTTTTTTCTCTCCTCATTTACAGACAAGGATCTACATTATTTTTTTTGCAAGCTTTTTGAGAAGATCAGCTAAAATTACTTCCATCAAGTGCAGAACGTAGGGCAGCATGTGGAGTGGCAGTATTGTGACCAGGGGAGTTCCAGTGAAGTTCAGTAAAAAGCCTTAATTATGCATGATTAAAACTCCAATCTTTTTACTTTCATTCACAATGGGTATTCTGGAAGAACTTCTTCAAGGACTGATCTTAAGATTTGTTGACTAGTTGGAGTAGGATGACACTGACGAATTATCGGTAGCAGAGCTTGTAAGATGCTCAGTACAATGTGCTGCCTAGGTTTTCAATGACACAGTCTGGCATTTTTTTCTTCAAGATAGCACTAAAGCAGTGGTTCTCAAGTGGGGTGATTTTGCCACCTTGCTGAAACCCCTTTTGTTGCCCCTATTTGGCCATGTCTGAAGTAATTTATTGTTGTCAGAACTAGGGTGGTATTACTGGCATCTAGTGGGTACTGGCCAGAGATGCTGCTAAATATCGCACAATAGGGGAGACCCCATAGCGAAGAATTACCTGACCCAAAATGTCAATAGCACCGTGGTTGACAAATCCTAAAGTAAGTCAACCAGATAATATCAGAATTATCCAAATCTCCTTCAATTAATAGGATATGTATTCATAACCCTTAAGGATTTTTTTTCTAATAGGACTTATCTATTCAAATGCATACAAGAATACAGGTTGCCACTCTATGACATTAATTTATTTATTGATGAACATTTGTTTATCACCATTTTTAAATGTATTTTTATTTCTTGTTTTAATTTTAAATTGATACATATTAATTGTACATATTCATTGGGTATATAGTGAAGTTAAGATACATATAATGTATAGTGATCAGAGCAGGGCAATTAGCACATGCCTCATCTCAAACCTTTATCATTTCTTTGTGTTAAGAATATTAAATATCCTTCATCTTCCTATCTGAAACTATATAATTTGCTCTTGTTAACTATAATCATTCTACAGTGCTACAGAATGCTAGGACTTATTCCTCTTGTCTAGCTGTAGTTTTATATCCTTTAACTAATTTTTCCCTCTTCCCCCTGCCTTTCCCTGACTCTAGTATTACCTGTTCTGCTTTTTACTTCTATGAATTCAGTTTTTAATTTAGCTTCCACATATGAGTGAGAACACACAGTGTTTAACTTTCTGTTCCTGGTTTATTTCACTTAACATGATGTCCTCCAGTTCCATCCATGTTGCTGAGAATGACAGGAGTTCATTCTTTTTTGTGACTAAATAGTATTCCAAGATACATGTGAAACTATAACTACATGCATGTAATGTTTCATGCCTTTCAAAAGTGAGGAAAATAATCACAATATGTCTACCTCAGAAAAGAGTTACAAACAGTTACACACTAAAGATAATAGATTTTCACATCCAGCTATGCTTGAGACAAACTGAATTAGAAACTTGATATATTTTTAGACTTTTCCCTAAGATGCCATCAGAATTTCAAACTTGCCAAAATCACTTAGCTTGTAGTTTTGCGTTTGTTGTAATGATTTAGTAAGGACCTATGCCACAGGAGCAAAACCCTGTTGAAATGTGAACACTGGCTGTTGACTAGGTTTACTTCGTTTCCCAGATGCTGAGATGAAATCTGTGCTTTAACAACATTTCTTATTGTAAATACCATGAACAACTGGGCTTACTTCCACATAGAGGGAATTTATGACACCAAACACTACCATATTAGACCAATGCTTATAGAAAAAATAATTGCAGAATCCCATGGGGAAAAAACTTTTCTGGGCGTGGAGTGTTACAAAACAGTGGACTGCCATGGAAGAACCACACCAAGTTGTATAAGCTACTATATAGTGTTATCAGTATCAACAATATGAAAATCTGGCCAGGCACGGTGGCTCACGCCTATAATCCCAGCACTTTGGGAGGCTGAAGCGGGTGGCTCATTTGAGGTCAGGAGTTTGAGACCAGTCTGGTCAACATGGCAAAATCCCTTTTCTTCTAAAAATACAAAAATTAGCCGGGTGAGGTGGCACATGCCAGTAATCCCAGCTGCTCGGGAGGCTGAGGCACGAATATTGTTTGAATCCAGGAGGCACAGGATGCAGTGAGCCGAAATGGCACCACTGCACTCTAGCCTGGGCGACAGAATGAGACCCTGTCTCAAAAAAAAAAAAAAAAAAAAAAAAAAAAGAATTCTAATCATGAAAAACCCAGCTTTACAATTTACTTCTGTATAAATTTAAGAAATATTTTTGCTTTCCTAAAGCATGCACGCTGGGCTTCTCTGGATAACACACCCAACCTCACACGCATTGTCCCTTGTCTCCTCATGCTTCCATTCCAGCAGAGCAAATGGATGTTGAACATGGAATTGCAGGTGAGCAGGTGAGGGTGTAATTTAGCATTATTTGCATGATGCTAATAATCGCAAAGGCAGTAGAAGGAATATCACCAGCTATTACAGTGTTCTTCCAAAGAAAAGATACAGAGAGCCCAGTGAGTTGAGAGGACCTGTGATTTCTCACGGGCCAAGGAAGTCAAGAGTGTTATCAAAGCAATGATGTGTCTTCAGTGGGCATTGTGTGTGGAGCAGGAGCACAAATGGTCAATTAGGGAAGAATCCTAGTGTTGATCTGAAGCCGATGGCATATTTTCTGCAAGAGAAGCTATGTTCCTTGGGAGAAACATTCTGTGAAGCAAAACCGAAGTCGGCTACTGTGAAATTTAATTGGTGCGCCCCATTCCATAGTGTTGCATTGGATTGTTAGGTGCCACTATTGCCCATAGTGGCGAGGTCTGGAGAAATATGCTGTGAGTCGTGGTGTGGTTTCCTCTACTGGTAAACAAAGGTTCACTGGAGAAATGCTGCATTTGATCTACGTATCGTCTTAAATCTAGAATGTGGTGCTGCTACCAGACTCTACATTTTCCTTGGGGATATTAGTTGTTACATGCAGAGTGTTAGGCAATAAGCTATATTTATTTTTGAAATTTTGGAGTATGTCTTGTTTTCCCTAAGATGCCATCAGAATTTCAAAATAGCTTCTTTGTTCAAGGACCAGATGAAAGCAGCAGTTTGCCAGAATTTGAATTTCCCTTCACAGCAGCCAGCAGCAAGCCTGTGCGATGGCCTTTTGTGAATGTAAAGACATCTTTAAAATAGAACTAGAGTGTTTTCCAGGCAGCTTTAGGGAAAGAATTGAGTTATAAGTGACTTAAGCGTCTTGTGGCTAATTTCTTCCTTTTTTTCAAGTTCAATGATTGGCATTTGCCACTATTTACATTCTCAAGAAATAATGATCCAGCTGAAAAATTAAAAACAAATCTCATCTCAAGCACTATTTCTGGGAGTTTCTAACAATGCGTTTAAAATAGTCTTTCCCTCCGGGGCTGAGAGACAAGAAGACTGAGAGAAGATGGAATCTTAGGCTTCCTTCCTTGCCTGTTTGCAGAAAGTGGAGCCAAAAGAGCTGAAATTCAGAAGCAATTGATTCCTTCTTCATTCAGATCCTTATCGAGAACTCAATTAATGGCTTGCTAAATCTGAGCCTGCTCAATTACATTTCTCGGACCATCACTAAAAACTTAAGTATCTTTAATTAGTTTTTATTGAAAAACACAAATAATGTAAGTATTGACTCTCTTGGATTTAATTTTCAGTTATTGGAAATAGTAAGGCATTCAGGCACTTTCATTATTGCCTCCAAGCGTCTGGTGAATCACTGTGGGATGGCTTTTTAAAGATATCCTATAAAAATTTCCTGGTCTGTTATACGAGGTACCACTAAAAGCATACTCTCCTTGTAATTGTGAACTTAACAGTTTTAATCTGTTTTGATGTTGGCTGCATGAGGGGAAAAGGAAATCTAAATTTTTATTCTCTTTTATTCCTTGACCTTGAACAACACCCTATCTCTTGCCTCAAAAGCCTTGATTCCTAGGGCTAGAACTCCACATATTTTACAGGACTGGTTGAATGCAGCAAGCTGTCAAGGTGTCAGCCAATCTGCTTCAAGTGGGACGGGACGCAGAGCACTGACACCTGAGATTCCTAAGTGAGCTGCTCTGAGCTCATGGCTGCCACTCAAGGTTGTTAATCTGCGCTTTACGAGGGTACTTTCTCTGAACCAAATATTTGGTTAGAAGGCTAGAATTAAACTTTTTAATTATGAATCGGAATGCATTCCTGAATATTCAGCTATTGGCATGCAAAGCTGATTAATAACCATTCAAAGGCAGATTAACTGCTGGAGCTCACCATCCACACCCCTATAACCTGTCTTGCTGTTTGTTTTTCCTTCTGAAACACTCCAGGAAACTCTGGAGGCTTGCAAATTGTCCAGCAACATGCCCGCTATATGATTCCTTTCCAAATAGCTTGTGCGTTTATCTTGAAAATAAATCTACTATTGACTTGTAAGAATAATTTCAGCATTGAAAACCATGGTTAGGAAACAAAGGCTGTATCCTGGCATCCTGGCAGTACAGGAAAGCGGTCTGGTCCTGGAGAAGAGAGGCGGTATGCTGAGTCTTGTTGATAAACTGGTCTGTGCCTTCCCAGATCACAGTCTTTCTTTCCAGGCTGCACACACATTATTTCTCTGAAGATGGAGCCAGAGATATTTCACAAAGACAGAAGGGTTTATGAGAAAAGAAGGGCAGATAAACTCGTATCTTTTCTCAAAATGTACTGATAAGCCATGTTTTTCTTACTTGCAATTTTGGAATTGGACATCTGTAGCTCATTCGTTATCCACAACTGTCATTCAAATCAATTAATTAAAATAATTATAAGTGCAACTTAAGGATAAACATAGATTTACTTCTCCTTCACTTTCTTTTAAACTAACATCTTACACAGCTACATCTAACTGCAAAGATGTATCACATTGTTTAAAATCTTTTGTCTTGATTGTATCATCATATTCTGTATTTCCGTGGAGTTACTGTTTAGTATTTTAGGGAGAGTTTAAAAAATGCAATTTCTGTTTGTTGAAAGCCTCTCTGTCCCTCTCTTTTCTTCCTTCCTTCTTACTATCTCTCTGCCCTTTCTTGTAATTTTTTTTAAGAATACTTCCTTCAACTCTCTTATTGTCTATCCTCTGATATAGGCAGTATTACTGTTGTTGGTCATCATGAGAGACTATTACAGAAAACAATCAGAATACTTATATTTCAGTTTATAAATTGAATTCTGAAAAATAAAATGGACACTTTTTCTTGGCTGGCTTATCTCTCAGAGGGAAAGAAACTTATAACCTGACTGATTTGACTACAGTTTATTTTTATGTTGCTTAGCCTTTTGTTTTGAATTGATCAAACTTCTGACACTTCACAATATATTTCTTCAATGGTTTCATTATCACCTGAATATTAGAATTGTTCAGTTCATTGCATACACTAAAATCAATAGAACCTTTGTCTGGAAAAGAATTAAATGATAGTGTGGTCAAATCAGATTTTCCTGTTTTCAGCTTCTTTTAAAATAGCATCTATTAGGGTTCCTGCTAGTGTCAAAAAGAACTGTCTAATCTTGAAAATGAGAATAAACACGAAGTTGTAAGAATGTTCATTGCATATCCTGTCTTGTAAGAATATACTCTATATGCAAATATACATATGTACCATAAACATATACATATATACATGTATATTCCTTGCATACAAATACCATGTATATAATCTAATGTACCATATGAGAGATCTACTATATGCATATACTGTTTATCTCTGTGAATAAAAAAATGAATTAATGCTTTCATACCTAGACCTTTCAAATATGAGCACATCTTACCCTCTGATTGGCTCTCTGGGCTCTGGGTGAGCTGTGGAGCCTGAAAGTGAATGTTCAGAGAGCCAATCAGTGGGTAAGATGTGTTCCAGGGAACTTAGCTTCTTTAGCTATGGCACCGCAGATCTTCCATGTACCATGCCACACACATAGGTTGGGTCAGAAAGCAGAGGCCTTGAAACTAACTTGAAGAGGGGTGGTTGGAACTTCTATGTGCTCTAGGGAGATAAGGACATATCTTGAGGAGGGAAGAGATGTGATTTACGTCTGTGCACTGACACCAATGTGGAGAATAGGATGGATTTCCTATGAATGTGCCACTAACAGCTTCCACATGTTTGTCCTTTAATATGCTTAAGACACTGTAGCATTCTTATGTCTTTAGTTCCAGTAGCCTACTGGTTGAGTCGTACTGACTCAGGGTCACCTTCTCTGATTTGTCAGTTATGCCAGTGTGCATTGTCTTAAGATGGTATGACGGATAATTTCAAAATCATTTGTCCATGAAATTCTTTAATGCTGAGTATCTCAGAAGATACGTAAGAGACTTAAGTATCACACAAGTTTATTCATTCAGTCAATCACTTACCCATTTATTTACTGATTCATTCCAGAGCTATTTACTGAGCACCAACTATGTGCCAAGCACTAAATAAGGCACTGAGGACACAAAGAAACACAGTTTGGTAATCAGGGTGAAAACAAATCAAAGGCTGAAAAGAAGCCCACTGGCTGTTAGTGACCTTCTAGAATATCACTCAAATCAGGGTTTTCTCAAATGCACAAATTCAGAAATAAAAGAGGACGTATTACAACAGATGCCTCAGAAATAAAAAGGGTCATAAAGAAGGCCTGTTATATGACTATTATATATCAACAAATGGGATAATGTAGAAGTAATGGATAAATTGCTGGAAACACATAACCTATCAAGATTGAATTGAGAGGCAAGAGAAAACCAGAAAGACCAATAACAAACAGGAAGATTGACATGGTAATTTAAAAACTTCCCAATAAGGAAAAACCCAGGACTATACTGCTTCTACCAAACATTCAAAGGAGAAGTAATACCAATCCTTCTTAAACTCTTCCAGAAAATTAAAGTAGAGGGAATGCTTCCAAGCTCATTTTATGAGGCTAGCATCACCCTGATATCAAAGTTGTACAAAAGCACCGCAAGAAAAGAAAACTACAGGACAATACCTCTGATAAACATAGATACAACAATCATCAAGAAAATACTAGCAAACTGAATTCAACAACACATCAAAAAGATTATACCCCATGACCAAGTGGAACTTAATGAACTTAAATGAAATGCAAGATTAGCTTTACATATGCAAATAAATCAATGAGATGTACCCCATTAATAGAATAAAAGATGAAAACCACATGATCATCTCAACACACGTGGAAAAAGAATTTGATGAAGTTTAACATCCATTCATGATAAGAAAATCTTAACAAAATAGGTTTAGAATGAAAATTTCTTAACACAATAAAGGCCATTTATGAAAAGCTCATAGTAACATCATAATTAATGGGAAGAACTGAAAGCTTTTCCTCTATGACCTGGTACAGGGTAAGAATGCCCACTCTCACTATTTCTATTCAGCAGAGTACTAGAACTACTAGCAAGGGCAATTAAGCAAGAATTTTTTAAAAAGTCATCCACATTAGAAAATAAGAAGCAAAATTATTTGTTTGCAGGTGACATGACTCTATGTAGAGAAAACCTAAAGATTCTACAAAAAATTACTATAACTGATATATGACTTCAGTAGACTTGCAGGATACAAAACCAACATACAAAAATTGGTTGCCTTTCTTTTTTTTAAGTTTTATTTTAAGTTCAGAGATACATGTGCAGGTTTGTTACATAGGTAAACTTGTGTAATGGGAGTTTGTTGTACAGATTATTTCATCACCCAGGTATTACGCCTAGTACCCATTAGTTATTTTTCCTTATCCTCCCCCAACTCTCACCCTACACCTTTTGAAAAGTCCCAGTGTGTGTTGTTTCTCTCTATGTATTCATGTGTTCTCATCATTTAGTTCCCACTTATGAGTGAGAACATGTGGTGTATGGTTTTTCTGTTCCTGCATTAATTTGCGGAGGATAATGGCCTCCAGCTCCATCTATGTCCCTGCAAAGGACATCTCATTATTTTTTATGGCTGCGTAGTGTTCCATGGTGTATATGTACCACATTTTCTTTATTCAGTCTACCACTGATGGGCATTTAGGTTGATTCCATATCTTTGCTATAGTGAATAGTGCTGCAATGAACACACACGTGCATGTGTCTTTATAACAGAATGATTTACACTCCTTTGGGTATATACCCAGTAATGGGATTGCTTTTTCAAGTAGTATTTCTGTCTTTAGGTTTTTGAGGAATCGCCACACTGTCTCCCACAATGGTTAGACTAAATTACAGTCCCACCAACAGAATATAAGTGTTTCGTTTCTTCACGACCTCGCCAGTATCTGTTATTTTTTGACTTTTTAATAACTATTCTGATGGGTGTGAGATGATATCTTATTGTGGTTTTGATTTGCCTTTCTCTAATGATTAGTGATGTTGAGGTTTTTTTCACATAATTGTTGACCACGTGCATGTCTTCTTTGGCGAAGTGTCTATTCGTGTCCTTTGCCTGCTTTTTAATGGGGTTGTTTGTTTCTTTCTTATAAATTTGTTTAAGTTCCTAATAGATGCTGAATATTAGACCTTTGTCAGATGCATAGTTTGCAAAAATTTCTCCCATTCTGTAGATTGTCTATTTACTCTGCTGGTAGTTTCTTTGCTGTGCAGGAGCTCTTTAATGAAATCCCATTTGTCTATTTTTGCTTTTGTTGCAATTGCTTTTGATGGCTTTGTCATGAAATCTTTGCCCATGCCTATGTCCTGCTTGTCTTTCTTTAAACCAACAACAATTTAACTGAAAAAGAAATCAAGAAAACAATTCCCCATTTGCAATAGCATCTATAAAATGCTTAGAAATAAATTTAATCAAAGAAGTGAAAGATTTTACACAAAAGGTGGTAAAACATTGATTAAAGAAATTGAAGAAGACACAAGTCTTATGTTCATGGATTGGAATAATTTATATTGTTAAAATGTCCACACTAACCCAAAGCAACCCACAGATTTCATGTAAACTCTATCAAAATCCCAATGACATTTTCCACAGAAAGAGAAAAAACAGTTCTTAAATATGTATGGGACTACGAAAAAACCCCAAATAGATAAAGCAATATTGAGCAAAAGGAACAAAGCTGGAGGCATCAAACTTCCTGATTTCAAATTATGTTACAAAGCAATAGTAATCAAAAAAATATGGTACTGGCATGTAGATGGACACATAAACCAATGGGACAGAATAGCCCAGAAATAAACCAAACCACAAGTGGTCCACTACTTTTTAACAATGGCAATGAACATACACAGTGGGGGAAGGATAGTCTGTTCAATATATGATGTTGGTAAAACTGGATATTCACATACAAAAGAGTAAAATTTGGCCCTTTCAATACACACAAAGTAAACTCAAAATAAAGACTTAAACATAATACCTGAGATCATAAATTTCTGGAAAAAAAAGTAAGGGAAAAGCTTCATGACATTGGTCTTGGCAATGTTTTTTTTTTTTTTTTTTTTTTTTTTTTTTTTTTTTTT